>NC_079289.1:102959886-103264886 GCF_023638135.1 Falco biarmicus | reverse complement strand
GCTGCAGTATTGGTGCCTTCCTCCTTTATGATAAATTATCCTCTACTTTCAGTTTTCCCATCATCAGTTCAGAAAATGTGAGGCTTATCAGAGGTTTGAGGTTTACTGAGGTGTGGTTTAACCCCAGCCGGCAACCAAGCACCAACAGCCGCTCGCTCACTCCCCCCTACCCAGAGGGATGGGAAGGAGGATCAGAAAGGAATTTAAAACTCAAGGGTTGAGATAAGAACAATTTAATAGATAAAGCAAAAGCCCCGTTCGCAAGCAAAGCAAAGAATTAATTCACTGCTTCCCATGGGCAGGCAGGTGTTCAGCCACCGCCAGGGAAGCCAGGCTCCATCACATATAATGGTTACTCAGGAAGACAAACACCATAACGCCAGATTCCACCCCCCTTCCTTCTTCTTCCCCCAGTATATATACTCAGCATGATGTCATATGGTATGAAATACCTCTTTGGCTAGCTTGGGTCACCTGTCCTGGCTGTGTCCTCTCACAGTTTCCCATGCCCCTCCAGCCCTCTGGTTGGCAGGGCCAAAGAAACTGAAAAGTCCTTGATTTAGTATAAACATCACCCAGCAACAAATAAAAACATCAGTGTCCTATCAACTTTGCTCTCACATCATAGTCAAAACACAGCATAGTACTAACTACTAAGAAGAAAATTAACTCTATCCCAGCTGAAACCAGGATATGAGGTTTATTATATCCCCAGTTATTTGTTGCACTTCTCATGACCCTGTCCAGTTAGTGCATTTCACCCTTTAGCATATTTGCCTACGACTTTCACAGTGTCCAGCAGAGACTCCCCTATGCCTGGGAAGGCAGAGAACTGTTTCTCATGACTTTCATGTATTTATGAACTTAGTTTGACATAGCTTTTTTTCACAAGTTTGATATTGAGCCATTAATTGTAATCTCAAGATCTTCCTCCACAGAACTGTTGTCAGCTATTCCCCATTTTGATTCTGCAAAATGTGCATATTGACCAACGTCAAGTAACATTTATCTCAGACTATTTCCCCAAGTTGTCGCGATCATTCTGAAATCTCATTTTACAGTACTTGCAACCAATCCTGTTGTATTTGCAGGCAGTCCCACTCAAGTGCACACCCCTGACACTCATATCTTTACTAGAAATACTGACTAGTGTTGTCAATTCTCTACTGGTTCTGAAAACCACCACTTCATGTAATTTCTTTTTGTTTCTCTTCCCCTAGAAACCTAAGCATTTTTTTAAAAAAAATATCTTTTCTCTCCATTATGATTTATACAGTAAAACACTCTTCTGATCACATACACTACAGCAAGAATTTGTGGAATATATTTGAAAACATTCAGTCCCAATTAGCAGTAAGGCATTAGTTAAGGAAGCGCTAACAACCCAAGATAAGGATAACAGAGTTAGAGGCATCTGTCAGTAGTTCAAATCTTCCATAATAATTTCTACAACTCATGCTCCATTTCTCAGTGCTACTATGGGGAAAGGAGGCTTAACTAAAGCAACCCACTCACCAAGCGTTACAGTCACTACAAGGACTCAATTAGCATGTTCCACAACTGACCAAGGACAGAGATTTTCTTCAAATTTGCACTTTGGAAGTAAACTCATTAACTGCTACTGAAACATTGTGTCACTCAGGTTTCAATAGGTCTGTTTGGGGTTCAAGATGTATCTTCAAACCAGTGACATCTCTTGAAATAGTATAGCAATGTTAGATTTCAAATAATTGCCTCCACCCCTGCTTTTTGTTAAGACTTCAGTGACTCAGGGAGTAGGTTCATAAGCACACTGGAACAGATAACACAGTGAATCTATGAGTGATTTTTTTCAGCATTGGAATTTCTCTGTTTTTGAAGTAGATGTGGCTATGCTTTTCAATCAAGATCTTCACTTTGTTTCTGCCTTCTCCAGTTCTGCAGAAATAAAATAGGCAGATACTGCCAAATACCTCCACTTCTCCAGAGTATAATTTCTTGCTCACACAAGCAGATTCATTCTGTACCTTGTTACATAATATTCTGCTCCTCCTACAGCTCACATTCACTACCAGAGTATTTTAAGAAAGTAGAGAAGTTTTAAGGTAATGTATTTGATTCCTCTTGTGACTTTAAAGTTTCAGCTATGTTGCTGTGTCTCTCAAATAAAGGAGTTAATTTTACAGTGGTATTTTCAACATCTTCAACTGGGATATATAGGCAGTGAAAAAGTTGGTTTGCAATGAGGTTTTTAAAAACATATTTTTATTCTTCTCCTGTGAAATAATGCTTGGATCACACACTTACATTATTAAACTTTCACTGTTCTTGTAAGATATCCACAACTAAAAGGTATATAACTGATAAGATATCCACAACTAAAAGGTATATAAGTGCTAAGCTACTATATAGGGGGGCAAAATAGGCACCTCATAAAGTCTTAATTTATTTTCCTCAGTTCAAGAACAAAACATGCATGAGAAGCTTATGGAATGCAAAATACAAACAGAATCCCTGAATGGTTGGACTCCTGCTTTACGAATTTGTAGCCATGTGGACAACATCAACTGACATAAGGGAATATGACTAACATAAGACATGTGAACCAGGACTGAGAGATCTCTGAATCCTTACACCAGCAGCACTCTAGTTACTACCATATGTCATACGCAGTTCCCTGGGGTGAAGAATTTCATGTGTTCCAATCAAACACAATATAACTTCTCTTAATATAATTATAAGGCTTGGAGTCAATTAAACTTTAGCATAGTACTACTAGAAACTGGGATTATTCTACATGGCAAATGGTGGCTATTGCCAGAGTAATGAGAGAGTATACAGAAATGAAAAATGACACCACCATCAATGTCTTCCTCTTTCATGTGCAGAAAATGTCAACAGCCTCAGTAATACAATTGTCTTTACAAGCCTAATCAATAGGATAGCAACATGGTAATCAAATGCCAAACCTGTTTATGATTTACTATGACCAAAGGTTCAGCTTGTACATACATTTTTTTCTTCCAAATCTACAATTCCTATAAGCTGTTATTTGACAAATATCATATGTACAGGCTTCCCTGCCCATATTCAAAGACATTCTTTAAAACAGCTTCTGACCAAAGTTCCTCACAAAAGAAATGGCACTGACTCTTCTTAGTTTATGTAATTCCTCAACCTCCCCATGAGAAAAAAAGTTTACAGAAGTTTCCAGAGGTAGCTGTTTGGAAGCGCTGAATAAAAAGCTTCTCTCTGTTCTAGTACTACTACTACTAAAATAAGTGTATGAAGAGGTTTAGATTTCACTGGTGTGTTTAACAAAACAGAAAATGCAAATGTTGCAGGCAGACACCCACAGGAAAAAGAATGCCCCTAATTGAAAAAAGACTGAAAAAAAAACTTAAACAAGTCATTTTGATTACTTTCAAAATACTTAGTTTGGTAATTAAGCAAAATGGAAATCTATTTCATAAAGTCAGTGGGAAGAACCTCATTGTCTTCTGCCATACCTGTTCTCATGTGCATCCTTAAAATTGACTGAGCTCCAGATATTTCTGTATAGTAGCCTTAAAACCTATCCAGCTCTGTGGATGCAGGTGACTATGGTGTACCTGAGTAACCTAGGGTGCAAGTGATGGTTTATCACAGGAAGTTTCCAAAATGCCATTCATAGTGGTTTGGCTTTGGTGGGCTGCCAGATGCCCAGCCAGCTGTTTTCTCACTCCCCCTCCTAGACAGGATAGGGGGAGAAAATCAGATTATAAAGCTTGTGGGTGAATGTAAGACACAGAGACCAATTATCAATTACCATCACGGGCAAAACAGGCTCATGCTGGGGAAAAGTAATGTATTGTCCATTAGAAATATGAGTTGGATGAAACAAAATCCAAAACAGTTCCTCACCTCCCTCACCTCCTTCCCAGGCTCAGCTTCACTCCTTCACCCCCAGCTCCTCTGCCTCCCCACGCCGAGAGGCACAGGATGATGGGAACAGGGGTGCTGCCAGTCCATAGCACTCCTCTCTGTGGCTCCTTCCTCCTCACACTTCTCCCTAGCTCCAGCATCGGCTCTTCATGGGCTGCAGTGCTTCAGCATAAACCCTCTCCAGTGTGGGCTACTCCATGAGCTGCAGGGCAACAGCTGCCCCAGCGTGCTCCCCACAGGGGCTGCAGGCCGGGCTGTTCCTGACCCGCTCCCCCTCAGCGCCGGCAGCGCTGCCCTCCCTCACGCAGGTTTCCCCACGGCCATGGCGGCCATGGTGGCTGCGGGGCCCAGCCGTGCCTGCACTGGGGCCGTTGGAGCCGGCTGGAACCGGCTGGAACCGGCTGTGCCCGGCACATGGCAGCCCTGGCTGCTCCCCACAGAGGCCGCCCCTGGCTCTTGACAAACCCGCACACCTACACCTTTTCAGGGCCTGGTGTCTGCTGGGAGACATTGCTTGTATATTGTGCCTGGGAGTCTTAAAAAATGCAGTTGTTCTGCTGAGTAATTTTCAAGACAAAAGAGAGCAAAACCATTTATGAAGCTACTTTTGCCTGTTAAATATTTTCCTGATTCTAAATAAAGAGGAAAAAATACCACAAAAGGATATTCTTTGTGGCCATACATTCCACTTACAAAACAAAGCTTTTAAATAAATGCATACTTTCCATACTGATAAGGAAATCTTTCATAAATCATAGACCTATGCAGAAAAGAGTAATAAATATAACTGATAAAGAAATGTTCCATAAAACTCTTACTGGATTGCATCATGGTTCATCAGGAAACCCACTGGCTAAAATCCAAGTTAGGGAGAGCAGGGCAGTAACAGCTTTCCACACCCTTTGGCTTTGGGGAGCACCCCACTGATGATGCTGCACCCCGATTCCCCGCCAGCCAGGGGGCTACTTTGGCATGGAAAGATTCTTCTTGTCTCTCTCCTACACGCACGCACTCACACCCACACACTCACACCCAGACCCCCATGTCCATCCCCACACACACACACTCATTTCAGATCCTCAACCAAGACAAATTTCTAATCATTCTTGTCCAATTTAAATATCTTGCCAGAAATGCTTCCATTCTGGCACGTTTAAAAGTTTTTTTAAAAAGTCATCAAAGAGAAAAAGCAAGTATGAAGTTGTATTTCAGTCTTGTGAACTTTTTCCCTCACTTGTTGATTTTCACTGTAATCTCTATGTTTTAATATAGTTCTCTACACAATGTCTGTCTTGTTCTCAAAGCAATAGCTTTCGTTTTTAAAGCGTTCATCATGTCTTATTAAATAAGAGCTTATTGGACACTAATTGCATGGGACTTCTAGGCAGAATGAAGACAAAAATAGTTTATTATCATGTTAGCAGCATTTCATTTCCAACTGTTAGACCTTCATTTATGTCTGCTAATGTAATAAAATTAATCCTATAATTTCAGTGGCTTAAATTTTCATTAAAGTTGGTATGATTTCTTGGGTACGCAGTTGTCCATTTAATGAAAAAAAATCTTTTCTCTCCCTGTGGAGGCTAGCAAGTGAGAGACAGGCTTGATTTTTCCTATACTAAAAGTTCTGTCTTCTATTTCCTTTCAACCCACTGACAGCTGAAGTGAAAAGCAAAACAGCTGACTGACAGCTGCCTGGCAGGCTATGCACAGTCCTAATTACAGCTCCTCTGTAGGGTCATACTCATGCTTACAGCCCTACAAGGTCTCAGATCATGATTTTTCATACATACATGATCAATATAATCAAGTTTGAATCTTTACAGCAAGCTATATAAAACCTGAGAGAGCAAAACAGGGAAGCTCTCTGGCTTCTGCTAACAATCAAGCATTCAAAAGCAACTGAACAATATGCGTGAAAATACTTGCCCTTTCTTCTCTATGTGCTCTTCATTTTTAGGATCATCTATTCTTTTTCTCCTATGTTATACTGTATTACCTCAGTCAACCCACACAACAACAAGGCTACTTTCAGCGCAGATTGCAGATTTGCAGATTGTAACTCCAGGCTGAGTTATAGGCCACTGGTAAGTGATAGCAGCCACATCAGAAGAATATTTCTTGGTCCTGATTCTGCTGAATCAAGGGAAAAGGCAATTGCTTCCCATTCTCAGTTCACTTAATCTGCATGCTCAAGTGGAAGAAGGAAATGCTGTCTCCTTTACCCCACAAAATACAAGATGTGAAATTCCATGGGGTGGAGGAAACAAGTGTTGGTATTATTAAAAATGAAGGGAAAAAAATAAATTGCATCAAACAAAATGGTCTGAGGCACACTGTGAGGAAAAAGTTCCACTACAGGCTGAAATGCCACTCCACCATGTACGGCGCTTGCCTAATTTCAAATAGAATAGATCACCTGAAACTGCAGGAGATTCAGACAGTTAATTGAAGCTGAAGTTCAGAAAATATTGTGTCCAAATAAGATTACTTGGGCTTTCTGCTGGACCATAGAAGTTCTACCCAGTTTCAGCTAGAGTATTCTGAAAGCTTAGCTTCAAAGTAATATATAAACAGAGTTCAACAATGCATCAGCCTTTATAAAACATTACCATTCCTACTAACAATAGCAGAAACCTTTTTGGAAAGAATTGCTTTGTCTATGTTGGATAACATTCATTTTCTTCCTCACCATGAGCCTTTGATTAGAATTCACCCCTAACCTCACAAGTATTCCTCACTTTGATCCAAGCACAAAGGTGTCATGCTCAAAGGAGTACTGTAGATTCTAAATGACTTTCCTACAATATGTATTGCTTGTGAGGAGCAAAGTCAAAGCTTAGTGAGGTTTAAAAGTTTATATTTTATCATTAAAATGATTGCATTTAGATACAATCTGCTATGAATTGAGTGTACAGTAAACTATTTCATCTAGAACCATGAAACTATTTCTAATAATTAGTCCTTCACCTCACTTTTCACTTGAGATTATAATTTTAGAAGTATTCTTATTCCTTCTCCCTTATCTAAAAAGACAGATTCACACAGGATCTTTTTAAAACCAATATTACTTTTTCATTATCCTTCCCACCCCAGACTGGAATAGTTTTACTGATTGCAACTTACTTCTAGCAAATTATTGTTTCCTTTTGTTTTCTCATCTATATAAAATCTGTCTGTTATTCTCTATTAGCAAGGATCCAGCTATGATCTAAATAACTTTTTTATGTCTTTCCTCAAAGTAAATACTGCTGTTTTTAAGCAAGTACTATCTTTATAGACTATGTCACTGCTGAACAGGATTTGGATCCATGACCAAGACCGCAATGTGCTACAAAATAATTGTAGTAATTTAGGTCCTTAATCTATTTTAGTACTCTTTTACCTAATCACAACTTTGATTCTTTTTAATTTATTTATTTGGAGCCACAGAGATTTCAAAGTTTGCGTCCCAGTATTTGCATTAATATGCAAACTTTGATTCCAGAAATTATTTACTAATTGGAAAATTGAAACAGTTTCTATTAAAAATGCATGGGTTTATTTTGGAAAATAGCAATAAAAATAATAATTTAAATCAGGAGGACAAAAGGCATAAACATGAATGGGTTTCTTCGGAAAATCCCTGTCTGATTTGTTGGCTACCCTCTTTAAAGGTTCATATCTGTTTCAACGAAAGCAAAACAAAGTTAAGGAGGCAGGCACATACCCAGGTACCATTTTGTTTCTACCAACTTTCCCACCAAAAATTGAGATTTTTATGCTAATAAACCATTACTATTACTTGACACATTTTGCTATCAGGAAACAAAAATTTGTCTCATTAAAAGTAAAATATTTTTGATACTGCAGATCCTTATATCCATTCTAAAATGTGTCAGATAACTCAATGAGGTTCAGTCTCTTATTACCCTTTTGTAAACAAGCTAAAGATTGTCTTAAGGTAGGTGCTACCAGGTACTGTTGAGATCTTCTCTTCATAGTCTATTCTTATGCTGGTTGGTACACCAAAGCTAAATATCACCCTGGGATTATGAACAGCAACATGGCCTGCCACTCTCAGATGAATAGAAAGATTAATATAGTCAGTAAACAGATGAATTACTTCCTGCTTAGGAGTGCAATGAGAACCCAATGACCAGTCTGGGGCAGTACACTTCGAAGAACACCATAGGCCAAATGAGGTAAACCTGAATAAGAACAGCTAATGGAGCCAGATACCTAAAAGGCATGAATTGCATTTTGAGAATGACTCAAAATGGTTGGTTTAAACATGAGAAGATTTAGGAGACATGGCAATGGCAGGCATAAAAAGCTGCTGCCAAAGACAAAGAAGAATATGGTGTCATGTCTACGGCAAACAGATAAACTAATGAAAGAAGATTTGGCCTATACAACAAACTTCTTAGCAATACCATCAGTGGTACACTGAAATAAACAGCCTGGAAGACTGCAGACTTACCATCACTGGAAGATTTTAATAAAAGGTTAGATAAATACCTGCCAGGGATAACACAATTATAGTTGATACTGGACTCAGCAGGAAGATGGACTAGACATCTTCCCTTCCAGCCTGGCAGGTCCTTGAGGCTAACAGTCAGCAGCAAAAAGGAGGTTTCCAATTAACTCTCAGAAATCGCAGTGCTCTTATTTTTCAGGTCTGGAACCTCATGTGATTGAAAGGAGGAGCCACTTGATTTGACAGGCTCTTGTGTTGCTTCAGTACCTTTCATGGCACTTTCTAGCTCATCAGCCTGACTTGCCTTTCCTGGATTTGACAGCAACAAGTCTCAAGTGAGGGAGAGGGGAAATATGAGAAAACTTATTATCCTATTTACAAATATCACCAGGCTGGTACAAAATGAAATATCACCAACTATCCATGCTCATTTATTTCTAATAAATAGATAGGGTGAAATCATTAGCAGACATGACTTATTTTTCTCTAAAGTGGAGAGAAGGATGCATAATTTCTCATAGCCTGAGCACTGCACAAAACATCAATAAAGACACAAAATCGTTAAGAGTGCAGAATTAGGCCAATCACGTAGAGTCTATTACACAGTCCAGCAGGCATCTTAGCTTGAAAATATTTCTTAGCAAACAGTTGGCATTTTTAAATCTTTACATTAGAAAAATTGATTGGTTATTATTTTATTAGATTGAAAAATCTTTAAAGCTACAGGAATCCAAACATATTACATTGAAACAGCAGATAGCTGCCAGCACTGGGCGTGCACAAGAGGCCGCTCATAGAAGTGTAAGGGAGAGAGTAAATACATTTCAAATGTGAGAACAGTTATTTTATCCAACGGTAAAATGTAGAGCACAAAGAAACCAAATATAGCCACCCTTTCAGAGTGTAGATGAGATTAACTCACTTCTGAACATAAGATAAAGAAAGGGACAAACCTAACACACTAATTTTTCGCCTATGACAGATCCATGAGTCTTTCCTTATGCTACCAATAATTGTAGTCCCAATACGCTGGAGTCCATAAGACCTTTGCCAATTACTTCCGTGAGAACAGAATCAAGGCCAATTAGGGTAATATATACTTCTGCTAGGCTTGTCACAGCTTTACCTACAGATACATATATAAAAAAATTTATGTACTCAGTAACATATGCTGTGAGACAGACAGTTCCTCTCAGCTTCCTTTGCTGAGACTTCCACTGCTTCAGTTTACATCCCTACTGTAATGGGCACCTAATTAGCCCCTCAGTTGCCTAGCTGCCATGGGCAACACAAGATCATGCTGTTTTATGTTTCCATAACTCCTCCAAAAACTGCCTTACACAACTCCCAATGCATACAAAGACAATAACAAGGAAACAGATAGTTCTACTCACAGAGGCTGAAAAAAAAAAAAAAAAAAAAAAAAAAAGAAAATAAAAGAAAATCCGAAACTGGTAAAATTAATCTTTTGTGAGAGATTATGAGCCCTAGGAACTTAGAAGCATTCCACAGCTAAAAAATGGAAGAATTTGCTGCGCTATAATTTTACTATTTTTCTGTCTTTTCCTACAAGTTCACAAAAAAATTGCACTCAGAGATAAAATATGGCATGAGAAGGATAACAAGGGAAAATGTAGTATATGTTTAATAAAACAGTTTTACATCCCCTAAGGCAGTACACACAAATACCTTCAAATACGGGTTCTTGTCAATCCATATCAGGATGGAAGGAAAATTACTTTAGCTGTTTGATTTATGAACTTTAACATGTATGGTATCTTTTAAGTGTATCTGAACTGTCTGAATTTTTAAAATTTAGCCTCAGGATAGATATAACATTCTTTAAATGTTTTACTAGTTTGCTTTGTTTTAAAGCACAAGATTATTAATAGGCACTGCTAAACAGAAGTCTGCTTTGGCGTAGGTCATTCTGAGAGTTACACAGAGTGTTTAACAGTCCCTCATGTTTGACTAGGCTGTGGTTACTATTGTAATTAGAGATATTTAAAGTATAAAGTCAATAAAGAAATTTAAATTCATTCTATCACTCTAAGAAAACAGTTATTACCTTCTTAACACTGCATTTTAACTGACAGCAAATAGGGCTCAACAACAATGCCAGAACCCAGGTATTCGGAGGCACATCTGTTAGGAATATTAGGTGAGTTATGAGGGTTGACATATTCCTCCACTTCAGCATCTCACAGCGAAAATAGCATCAGAGATCCTGCAATAAAATGTATATATATAAAAAATAAAAATTATGGCTGTCTACAAGGTATTCTATTAATTATATTTGAAACTGTAAAGTCTGTTTTAGTAAATTTGAGCCCTAATTATTCTGTATTTTCTTGTTTATATGTATAAACATAACTTTATTGGTTTAACCATATTTGAAACAGCAGCTGATCTAGTTTCAAAAAGTATTCTTATATGGAAATAAGACACAGAAGACAAGCAAAAAGTTTAAAACTAAAAAGTTTAAGACAAATTATTAAGGATGGTAACAAGAAAAATCCATACTTTAGATCCCATTTCAAGATTTTATCATCTCAAGTGAAATAGGTACACCAGTGCCCTTTAGTTCATCACATGACTGAGCTTTTTGGCCATCTTTTCTGCCTTTTGATTAATAAAATAGGATATATCACTTGCATTAAGTGCAATGAGCTTAAAACGTAATGGTATAACACAAAACTCAGGAACATTGGGTAAAAGCCTCATATCTGCTGTCGTTTTATAACACTGCTTTATTATACAATATATTCCAAGTACAGTAGCTATAAAGAGCTCTTAACCATATCTACTCATTCCCATTAATTATCAGGTATCATCATGCAAGGCAAAGATAATTGGCTTTAAAGTGATCTTGAATGAACTACAAGGAGGCAAACTGCCCTTCTGAAGAGCGAACAAAGAGCTGACAATGTGTGCTGGGCAGCAATTTCCTCCTCAGCTAGGAAAAGAAAAGGCACCATGTAGGGTCACCAGTTCCTGGGAGGAGCCAGTTTACCAGGACTAGCAGGAAGGACTGGAGGGCAGTTAATAGTATATGTTAGAGATGAATGCCAACAACGGTACTCCATAGGCGATACTATCACCTGTGCTGCAGCTTTTCCATGCACAGGTAATAAAAGTTACCAAGGCTTTCTTTTTTTAAGGATCATTTTTAAAGTTAAAAGTGTGAGACCACTTACATGTTCTATTCTGCTACTACTAGAATTCATGCCAATAGATAACTAACAACAGGACTCTGAATTTGCATTATTTGCTGCTATATTGCCTTTAGGGTGATATAAAAGCTCTTCCTTGAAAGAGCTGCTTTAGATGTCACTTGAGCTCTGATGTTTCTGGTCTTCGGGGGAAGGGCTTATTGCAAGGGTCTGCAAGTTGGGGTAATACATGGGCTGGATTTGGATTTCCTTGCCATATCTTTCTTATCCTCCTGCATCCCAAAGGATCAGACCCAGGGGCATTACCTTTCCAAATGACCTAAACAGCAATGGAGAGGGAAGGTCCCCATGTTACATTTGCCAGATAGCTTAAACATAGGCTGAGTACAAGAGGCCAGTTTCATTTCCTCTAATGTGAGAAAGCCAATCGTTTGCAAAAGCAGTTGTGCTATATAGGTATGTATATCTAGTGGGTAGTCCCGATTCCTAAACTTCTGATTTCATGACTAAGTGCCATTTTAAGTGTAAAACATGTGGCTGTTTTCCCTTCCTGTTGGTCTCGACAAAAAGACTGGCCATTGTGTTTCCCGGTTGAAAGTTACAGCTTTGAGTCATCAGGCAGCTACAAACATGGAAACATCCTAAATTGTCTTGTGATTAAGCAATTCTCAAACAATTGATATTTAAATATTTAGTGATAGGATTTTTGGTCACAAGTAAGAGCTCCCACATGGAATACACCATACAGACAAGGAACAAAGCCCAGCTTGCTGGAACTCCATTTGACTTATGTAGACATTACTACCTGCCCTGGTGAGATGCCCCTCTCCTTAACTGGCAAGACATGCATAGACTCGCTTCAGTGAATAGACTCACCAATCCCCCTTTTTTTTCCCAAGGCAGACAATGCAGTTTTAAAACCAAACCAAACCAAACAAAAAATCCTGCATAAACAGTATTAGTTTTGAGTGGCTTCATTCTTCTTACAGATATTCAAATGATACAGCTTCACTGATTTATAACATTTACTTTGGTTTGACGTAGAGAGATTGTACTCACAGATCGATTCTTTCAACAGACCAATTATAATGAAATGTAGTTCTTGGTCCACAGCCAGCATACTCTATAATACATTTATTCTTTACTTCCACATAATTTACTTCCCTGGACAGCCTTGCTCGTCTGTAACTGTTTTGTTTTGATACAGAATGGAATTTTGGTTTGTTCTTAAAATAAACTGGTGTACTTTCAATGGGCTCACAGTTGCTTCCGCAGCATTTTGCTTCTAAGCGTCATGTTGCACTCAGTGGGCAATCAGCGACAGGTCTGTATTACACCAGTTGTGATATATGTAAAGCAGTAAAATTATTTTTAATACCATGCTGGGCATCTTTTACCATGGATTTGTTTTTATAAATAAAGCTTTATACCAAGTACTTGCATTTATGAAAAAAATGCTGTAAGTTAGCTGTAATTTTTTGAAAGGTACATTCTTGTGGCTGTTTGGGAATGGGTAGTCACTCAGAAGTGTGATAAGTACAGTTAATTTGTTATTTTCAGCTGTAGACTGAAGGTATCTGTCTAGGGGGTCTGCGAAATGGTCAGTTGCCTCTTTTCATGTAGTTGCAGTTTGGAATAAAGGCAATCCAGTCAAGGTATTTCATCCTTTAAAGTGTGCAACACTGCTTTTTGTGAGAGGGGACTGGCCTGATACATAGTTTAACTCTACAGGTGCCTTCCTTCTGGTCTGCCCTACTGGCTGCTGTCTGAGTCCCTCAGTTGCCTGCCCGAACTTCCAGCAGTGCCTGAGCTAAGTCTTTGATACTGTCTAAGCCCCTCTAAGAGCAAGCCTTTGGAAAACTATGGTCACTGGGATCTCTCCTAACCTGCAAACATTTGAATGTACATCTAAAAATATCAACATCTTGTTTATTGTAATGTTATCACCCCTCCATGGTTTCATACTTCAGATGTATTGCATAACTATTCAATTCAGCTGAAAATCTGGCATTAGGCCATAAGGAACACAATTTAAAAGCATCTGTTTGATTTCATTTGTACCAAAACCACTTGGAGAATTGAATAAGTGTCTCACCTTCCTGAACTTCAGTTAGCACAGTTCAAGAATACAAGAAAAAAAAAATTCACAACATGAAAATACTGCTAATTCGTGGTCAACAAAAATAATCAGACTTGCTCAGATCTGGCCTACCAGTTACCATCGATAAATTTTGAGAAGTGATCTTTGCAAGGTTTACTCAATCTATAACTCTGGCTGCTCCTAATACTAAGATAATGGAATATTTGATGCAGCAGGATGGTGCCACAGGACTGCAGTGAGAACTGTTGCAGATCTAATTTATGAAGAGAAAATGTTGTTTGGCAATAGTCTGACATTTTAAAGAATAGTCTCAACTCTAATTCTCCCTTTTAATGAGTTGCTATTTTGTGGGGGAATATGCTTCAGTGTCTGCAAAGGGTGAATTTGCATTTTGCTCTGTTCTCCCAGAGCAGAAAAAGTGAGCATGGAAGGATCCCAGTAAAGGAAACAGCTGTGCACTGATGGTACAATCTTCCATTTTGTTCCATTTCTGCACAGGCATCTCTAGTCTCTCCCTCTGCATACAGGAGGTGTGACTCATGCAGAGTAACAGGAGTTTCACAACAGTGTCTCCTCTAGCATATCGTTTTCAAGGCCTGCAAAATAAGTAATTTTTTCCCAAACTTTTATACTTTGCGAAGGGGATGTGGGTTGCTAGTTGACAAAAACTTAGCTAACTGTAAAGTGGAAACAGCAAGAACGATTGCAGGAGAAGCAAACTGGCCAGACATTTCCTTGACTGCATACAGGTCTGTCCATCTTTCCGAAATGTTACTCCTTAGTTGTCACTTCCCAGCTGCTGGCAGCAAAAAATTCTGCAACAAAGCTTTTTAAAAATCAGTCTGCTACATGTGTAAGGCCACCTCTTCCAAGTGCTTTTACACTTGAATGACTTTTACTAATCTTTAAAGTATTATAGCAACAAAAACATCTTGCAAAGAAGCACAGAATCCCCACATCCTTTCTGTTTAAAAACAGAGTCAGGCATTATGCTGTTTTGACCTCTTTTGGATGAGCTGACCTCTGTCAAATAACTAATACATTTTGGCTGCTATGGTCAACAGTCAGATAACAACAGAAGAAATGCAAATACCAAAAAAGAAACATCCACTGCAGCATTATCTGGCAAATTCTTCAAATGTTCCGACGCCCATGCTCCTGTTCCCCCAGCACGTAGGGTTCAAGCTCTTGTATTACAACCTGCAGTCCCGGGTTTCATTTAAAAATGGTTGGTTGGACCAAAAGTCAGTTCTAAAAGTAAACATTGGAAAAACATGCTCTGTGAAAGTCTCCCAGTAATACAAAAACTAGAATTAAAATTGGCAAAAAACCAAGTTTTCAGTGCAGTCTTATTTTGCTATGCAGGTGCCACACTTTTTACTTTGAAAAGAAAGCATTAGAAACATCTATTTGGAAGGCAGCTAAATCTCCAAAGGCTTCGTTCATAACCTACTGCACAATATAACTGTGATATAGAAGATGCAATGTATTTGATTTCATAATATCTATTTTTTCTCCAAAACTATCTACTATGTATTTAATGAAGATCTTCCTGTTACTATCTATGGATTAATGGATGGATTTTAATATCACTTCCATACAGCATAAAATTCATTAAAGATCAAGCAGGAGTACAGCTGTTCTTAAAAATATATATTATTGTGATAATTCAAGGAAGACTGTATTAGTGCCATACCATACAAGAGCCATCCACAAAGGATACAGATTCCAAACTGAATCTTGAATGAATTACATAACAGCGGGAAGAGCCATTAAATGGAACAACAAAACAAAGGCAGCTAGTCATGAGCTTAAAGCTAAATGTAATTTTAATTGTTTTGGTGAATTAGGTGCTAAGGTCTATTGCACAGTCTTCACCTGAAGCACAGACAGAACTTCCATTTGAAATATTCATCAGCCTTATTTAAATTAAATCTTTAGTATTCCAAAAGCTCTCAGGAATGACTCATATCTCAAGTAAAATAACCTGATGAAAATTGAAGATAATGGTCTCATGCCATTAATGACACTAAAATGGAAGCACACAATTGTCTTGTACAGCTGAACCAAAAATATCTATTGTAAAGGAAGTTGGAGAAGAGATGAGGTAATGTGAGAATAGTCAAATAAGAACAATAAAATGAATTTCATTTTCCAAAAACAGTTAATGCCTGGACATAATAATGTTAGTTTATATTATTTATTTTTTAGTTAGTGTCCTATAGGGTAATGTTACACATGATATTTGCATCTTACTGGAAGTTACAGGAAGCCAAATGCAGATCCCTAAAAACACAAAGTTGTGTTTTAAGTTGGGTTCAGAAGAGAAGTGGTAACTGGAATTTCAAAACTGAAGACATACTTTTTAACTGTCACAGGTTTTTCATAGCTTTATCATTTCATAAATCAGTGATTGAAGTGACATTAATACAGTTGCTCTTAATACAACAAAAATGAGAAATCCAACAAAAGTTGGGAAACAATTTGATGAATAATACAATTTTTTGCTAAACTTCATTAAAATTTTGTATTTGGATAATATTTTATATTGCTAACTATATTGTAATAATTATTGGCATTGAATACCTGTAATAAAATTACACTAAGACAGTAAATACCATCTGCCACTATATCTTGTGCCCACAAAACAGTGACTTCAGAGTGAAAAGAAAAAGTGATAGATGTACAGATTATACATATAGAAACAACACAGCTTCTAAAAAGAAAGATGGGATTTGTTGAGCTATATTTTAACTATTTATGAAATGCTATTTTCTATTTTTGCCCTTCTTGTTCAAAGGAGCACTGTCAACACAAAGCTAAAAAATGTATTTCCCTACCTCAGTTACTATAACAACAGTGTATACTATTAAATACAAACATCTTTTTACCTATCCTAATGTTTGGAGCTGGGGGCACAGAAAGAGAAAAGTGAGTTATTTCTGTTCCTTGTGGTTTAAGTGAAATCGTTTTTTATGTGCTGGGACACAGTCAAGAAACCAAGGCAGTAGAGTCCGTTCGATGCAGTACCAAATACTCTCAAGTCCTATTACAGTCTGAGGACAAAATCCTAGCTATGTAGATAAGCAAACAGAAAAAAATCACCTGCGCAGGAAATTACCCATCATTATTGTTTGTTTACACAGTGCCATGGATAATGTTTGAGCCGCGATTAAGGGAGTGGATCTTCTAAGGACACAGCAATAAAGGCTGCTGGGAGATTCAACAAACATTCATTCCTGCATGAATTCTTAAAAGTTTGTTTTCTGGCTTCTGCTACACGTCTTGGCTTCATTTAGAGAATGCAAGTTCAAAATCACAATTAATTATCATTTTACTCCAAAAATATACTAATGGCCACAAGATAACTTGAGATGGTTTATTTTACCAATTAAGAAAGGCCAGCTGAAATGCAAATAGTGTTATGATAATAGTAAAAATATAGCTGCAGTAAGGCTTCAGCAGTAGTACATAGTGATATGGACTCTCAGTGTCGTGATGATGGCAAGGAAAACTCAGCCTTTTATTTCTAAATTAGTGCATCTGTAGCAAGGTAGAAGTCCTTTTTTTTTCTGTTACTGAGAGTGAAGAACACAAAAGAGGCCATTTATAGCCATCCAAGAGCTAACCATGCATATCATGGTATAACCATGTCTGGGAAAAATATAAGTTCTTACAAAACTTGTTAAATAAAAACAGACCAAACAAGGTTAGCAGAAATAAAGGAATCACACTGGTGCCAGTTGGCCACCATTATTGTTATATGGCATGATCCTCTTCCTTCCCTCTCCCCCAGTAAATCAGCACCTGGGCTTAAATGACTTGGTTGTGTCAACACCACGAGGGAGCAAGGCTTTTTGACAGAGGAAGATTCTGTCCTCTTATCTTAATAAATACCAATATCTCATTAAAAAGCCCCACAAAACTGAAATATTCTGTGTGTTGCATTTGCATTTCATGATATAGTTCTCTGTATTGTCAACAGAAGGCATCTAAAAAAAGTTTATCAGCACTCTGAATAAAAGTCTGTTGGAAGTTCTTTTATCAGTATCTATGACACTCTTGAATCAAAAAGTGTATCAAAAATTGTTTGCTACTCTGATGCATTACAGGCCCTGCAATACCAAGGGGTAAAAGATGAGGTCTTGGAGACTACAGACCAGAGATCCCAACAGCTGTCTTCTATTTATGCTTTAAGAAAACAAACTATACCTAAAATTTCAGTTTACAGTGTTCTTTATCTTTTGCAATGACCTGAATCTGTGCTTCATATTAGTATATATTATAGGGGAGAGACAGAGAGAAACATTTCAAGCACTCATTTAGCAACTGACCTCAGCAATCCTGCAAAAAAAGAGGTGAGGTTTTTTTCACATACTATTTTAATTTTTAAAAATGCACAGTTGCTATTGGAGAAATACAATGGGAGAAGTAGAACTACACTGTCAGAGGGCCTAACATAGCCCTTTGTTTTGAATTACCCTCAGGAGGAGCCTTCTCTCTCCAAGAGTTTAATGAAAACTGTCTCCTAATTTAGCAAAGGTAGGAGCTGATAGTTAACCAACGAGACTACCAGCCTCTGATTTCTTTCTCTTTTACATACAAGCACAGATGCATGTCGGAATGGCCCTGATATTTTGAGTGAAAGCTGCGTTCTCGTTTCACTTCTAAATGGATGGTGATCAGGGACTCTGGAGAAAGCCAGAAACAGTAAATCAACAGAGCTGTAGGGTGGTTAAAAATCCAGCACTTGAACTATCCCAGTTTGTGACACATCTGATCAAGCAGTGGTAGATGAGCCTAAGGCATTTTCTAGGGACTGCTGACATGCTGAGAAAAGTAGTCAGGTTCAAGGCTAGTCTGCGGATTATTAACCCACAACCATTTACTCGCCCCAGGAAATGCCCATGGCCCAGAATGTTCTCTCAATCCCTTTTCTCCTTACCACAGCTTGAAAAGTTCTAAATTAACTTTTTAAGTATTTGCGAGACTCTATGACTGAAACATTTTCTCCCAACTGGATTTTTTTCAGTACTGGGAAAAAAGAAGCTTTAGCTTTTTTAAGGTTTAACTGCATTGCCAGATAAAAAGAAATGTTTTCATACTTTAAACACCAAGATTGATTGTGAAGGAGCAGCAAGTGGATTCTTTTGCTGTATTTTGCTTCCAGATGCAGCTAGCAAAAGTTCTAGTTACAGTCAGGGAAGAGAAAGGTGGTGGAAGGATGTCAGAATACACACATGCAGCTTTGATTGCACATGGTACACTTTCAAATTTACTTAATCTGAGTAGAGTGAGATCGGACATTCCGTTAAAAGTACACTTCAAAGACATTCGCTTTGCAATTCTTTTGTTTGATAACCCTGCAAATATATTGGGAAAATGACATGAGAAGCTACTTGCAACTCAGCCATTATCTTCTCTCATCTCCTTGCTGTTTATATCTAAAACAAACACAGATGATACTTGTCTTATGAAATGTGATTGTGCTTTCTTCTGGTTATACATCTGATTTCAGGGGAATCGATGGCCAATATGATCACATCACAAATCCATCACATTTTGTGTTTAAGGATTTACCCATAGTGTCAGACTTATACTTACATTTGGTGTAGACCAAAAATAAGTATTTTCCTTATTTCTAAAGCTGCTGAAGCAGACTGGCTATGCAAAGCCTCTCTTTTGTTCATGCATCTTATTGCTCGGCCGTCATTTGCGCTAGATACACCTTTTGCTTCACGTTAGTACAGCCTTTTGCAGAAGGTCATTTATTAGGTACTCACATGTCTATGGAAAAGCCTGATTACTCCATGTTTGTCAGAAAGAGGAAAAGGTATTACATTTGAATACTGAATGGACTGCAAACTAGTCTCCAGACGACAAATATGAACATTTTCAAAGGCTTTACTTATTACCAGTATAAATGAAAATAGCCAAATGAACCTATACATTCAGGGTTAAAATAGACAAATACTCTGATGTGCAGAGGATGAAAAAGCATACCGTTTACAGCTTTTTCAACTTTAATACTAAAGTAAATGCATAAAATTTATGACTACTGCAATACCCCTTTCTGTATGGAATGCTAATGCCCCCTACTGGCCCTTCACAAGCATTTTCTGAATTTTTGTGTTGACAAAAGATGCTCAGTACTCCTAATCTGTTCCATTCCAAAGAAAGGAAAATTATTTAGCCACTACCGAGTTTCTCTATGGTTCACACCCATCAAACACGTATCTGCAGAAAAAGAGCTTTTGTCTGGGTTTTTATCGCCAAGACACATTCTGCAAGTGCTGTTTGCTTTTCCAAATTCACAGCTGCCAGGGGAATTACTGACTACAAAGAACTCATGCACTGATAACCTTTTTTTAAACCCTTGTCAATATTTGAAAGGGAAAGCATTCGGATTTTCATGAAAAATTACATGGAAACAAGCAGCAGGATAGTTACCAATAGAGAGTTGTTTATAATGAATGGTCTTCTGAAGATTTTTATGACATCTGGTCTTGAACTGCCTTAGCCCAAGAGGACACCACTATCAGTTTGTGAGACATTTGCCTTGATTTGTCTGCATATTCTGAAAATTTACACTGTATATCATACAATTCTCTTGCTGCTGCATCTAATCTTTTGCTTGAGAGAGAATTTAATGAAAAATAGATTTTAAAAAGACTTGCTATCCTGGCTTCCCAAGGAAATGAAGTGCACACCATCACATAGTCCTCAGACCTTTTTCTCCCAGAGGCCTTTGAAGCTGCTGATCAATTTACGAGTTGACACAGGGCCAGAAAGCTCAAGGATCTCAAGTTTCTCCAAAGATCATAACTGGGTAGCAGATAGTGAGCTCCCAAAGAAAGCAAGCTATGTCCCACCTCTTCATACACTCAGAGATATAGGAATCAGATGATAAATCAGCAGCTGTAAGCCCTGCAGCACCCCAGTGCCACTGAGACAGCCACTTTGCCCAGTCAGAGGGAAGCTGGCAATACTATGGACAGGGGAGTGAATCAGGACACAAATCACAGAAAAGTAAGAAGCCATGATTCTCTAGTTCCATGTCTCATAAGGCAACATGCTTTGGTGTTACTGCCAATTGCCTAGTAAAACCTACCATGTGACCATCTAGATATAATCTTCCTTGTCGAGTTCTGCTTATGGATGAAACTGTCTCCTCTTCACATGGTCATCGCTTCTTGTCTTCCAGGAAGAGCCATGCTCTCTGCTCTGGCAGCTGGCCTGCCCATGTAAGTGCTTCCTAAACTTTCTTGTGTGACATGGACAAAGCTAGTTCAAACATTTTACAATAGTAGGTCTTTGCTGATTTTGCTTGGTTTGTTTGGATTAAATGCAGTCCATCATGAATAAAAGCCACATGTTCCTGTTGAACATGTTCTGAATCACCAGAGTCAGTCATGTCTGCCTGAGGTACCATGGGAGCAGGATGTGAGCTTGACCCAATCTGAGGGCAACGCTAAAGGAAGCCAAACGTGCCAGAACCTTGCTAACTGCTGACAGTGATATGGGTAATGAGGCACTGCAGGTCCGTGCAATTTCAGCTGAGGAGAGCAATTAGAGAAGAGATCAGGCACTAAAATGTTTCACTACGGGATTCTGATTCTATGCAATGCAGGCTAGGGATACCCAAACACCATTAAGTGCTCATACACCTTCTTGAACCATACGCACAATTGCATGCCCCCAGTGATTGACCTAATGGGGAATTTCCATACTCCACCGCAGAGCACAGACATATCCAATGGTGGAATCGTCACTGGCAGTAACACAAATGATGAGGCCCATAGTCTGCAAACCACATTAAAATATACAACACTATATTAGAACATATTAGAACTTTACCGTAACTCATTCCAAATGTCAGCCCAAGAACAGAAAAAAGCCAGGAACTGTGCTGCATAAGACAATGGAAATAATTACTAACAATCAAATCCACCCGCCTCCACACAGGTACCATTTGCAGTGGAATACTGTGAAAAAACAGACAAAGACACAGAGAGCTACACAGTTGCATTTTCTTGTAAAGATATTATTATATGAATCTTTAAATGTGCCACTCCATTAGAAACAAATGTCTCTCTTAGGAAGTAAGAACATTTTACTGTCATATGGAAGAGATAAGATACACAAATAATGGAAGAGTGTCTTACAAATTACAGGAGCTGGATATGTATGAATACATCTGTCTCTTTAAGAAGATTTCTTTCTGCAAACTGCAGGTAACCTGACAGAGGAAGCATATACCTACAGTGCTCACAATGCCCTTTACAGGAACACATTTCTTTAGATAATTCTTTTTCTATGTAAAAGCCTATTTACTCAGTGGTTATTAGACAAGGAAAATGGAGTTCCATTTATATTTAGAACTGGAATCCAAGCCAAACTCCAGGGGAGGAAAGGAAACATTTTACAGATGAAGATTTGCAATCTAACTGCAGAGTTAGGTAATACAAATGTCCTAAAAGAGGAGAGGAAAACACAATGCTATGATTAAAGTCACCTAAATGAGAAATAAGAAATCTGAGTCTGTTTTCAGACAAAAGACAGATGTGTCACATTTGTGGAGAGACATTACACAGCTACATGGAAAAGAAGTATTTTAAAACCAGCATACGCCTATTTTGGTGTGATAAGCATCTAACACAAAGGGATATTTTTTTATTTTATTTATTTATAAAAGCTAGGCTTTCAGAACAACATGTTGTCAAGATGAAGTTTCCCACAACAGAACTACCACTAATATTAACATAACTGGACACTTGCAGCAGTCAAAGCCAAATAAGGTGGTTATGTATAAGTTGGTAAATAAACCCTGTAGATAACCCTTTCAAAAACTATAACCCAATTTTAAGTCAGAGGTTCATTTCCAAAAGTGGCTTAAAGTCAACTTTTTAAAAGTTATTTGAGTGATCAATGTTACAGATGAATGCTCTATAGGAATTTTGTGCTGGATAAGAAGGGTAGTTGCTTAATTCCCACTGCTTTCAACACATCTGCTTTTATATGCTTAGATATCTGAGTTTCAATGACATTAATCAGATTCTAGCCTCTATAAACATGCCTAGTACTTTTTAAATACAGGGTAGTTAGGTATTTTTGACACTTCTATTTTGCTTCTCAGATAGGCTCTCTTCTCTCTCATCTGTCATACAGTTCACCCCCACTGATGCTACTCTACTGCAGAACTATAAATAATTTTTGTGATCTACCTTCTCTCTGCCTCTATCTTTTATTTCATCATTTCTTCCTTTTCTTCCTACTCCTTGCCAGTTGCTGTTGGTTGCAGAAAAATATACCCTGGCAGGGATTGTTCTAATTTTGGATATGTTAGTTTCTTCTTCTGTCAGCACTGTTGAATTCTGTCAATTTTCTGTGGAGAGAATCGGAGTTAAAGTCTAGAAGGTAATCTGGATGTAACATACCATTGTTTAATCTGAAAGACCAAAATGACAAGGATTATCTTGACTCTCTTGTCTTCATAAGAGTACCAGATCTGGCCTTTCTGCCATGTCACCCTATTTTCCCTGCTTAGCCCACAGCACTGATGGATGAAAGAATTTTAGACAGGATGGCAGAACTGGGATGAAAATTAATTCAAGATTCCTGCTATCTCTGCTATTCAAGGGCAAAGGAGGGAAAGGTGAGGAGAAGCTGTGAACTCTCTTTCTAAATACCAGGTTAAAACCACCTCCTTTTGCATTTTCTCTGCAAATTCTTACTCTATACTTTGACAACTGAAGTTGCATTTCTGGCTGCCTTGACAAAACATCAGAGAATACTAAGAGACTCAGACAAGCAAGGAGAATTACAGATGCACTCAGCAGGTCATCAGTCCAACCTCCTGGACAAAGCAGGTCAGCTCTGGGATCAGACCAGGTTGCCCAGTACTTTCTCTAATGGGATATTGAAAACTTCCAGGATGGAGCCTGCAATACCTCACTGGGTAACCACTCCATTGCTTGGCTGTCCTCATGGAGAAATATTTTTCCTTATAGCTGTTATAAACCACCTCTATTTAAGTTTATTCCCATTGTTTTCTTCTTGTCCTTCCACATACAGCTGCAAAAAAACTGGCTTTGTCCTCCTGATGACTTACCTGATGAGTCACCAGCTGTGTCTTCTCCAGGCTGAACAAGACCTGGTCCCTCAGCATCTTCTCACAGTGCACATGTTCTAGTCCTTGATTACCTTGTTGGCCTTCCCCTGACCTCACATCAGTTTAAAAATGTTTTTCTTCTATTGGGGGGGGGAGGGGGAAGATGGACAGGGAGGAACTAGTCTAATGACTGTCAATTGTCAACTGCCACTCAGCCAGCCAGCCTCCAGTCAGTAGCACTGCAGAGGATTATCCCATCTCTGGTACAGGACTTCGTATTCGCTCTTGAAGTTCCTAGTGGCTCATTCCTGTAGTATGAGTAGCTCTTTTTAAATGGTTCCTGTGCCCCTGAGCAGTTTGATAGCACCCTAGAAGGTGATCCACAAACTTGATAAGGGCATGTTCTGCCTCTTCCTCCAGGTCATTGGTAAAGCTATTAAACATGACAGATCCCAGGACAGATCTCTTAGCATCTCCACTCATAACCAGTTTCAAGGTAGAGTGTGACCCCTTAAGTACTGTGTTTAATCCAGCTAGTTTCTCACCCCTCCAGCAGTCTACTCATCTAGCCTGTATCATGCCAGCCTGGCTAAAAGATGCCATGGAAGACAGAATATCAAGACAGACAACATCTACTATTTAACCGTCTTCCACAGATCTCATCATTGTTCGGTTGAGCATAACTTGACCTTGGTAAATTGTAATCACCTTCTTCTCCATATGTAGTTGCCTTGAAGAATTTTGTCTAACAGCATTGGTGAGTGGAGAAAAAAAAATAGGGACAATTACTTTAGATCGATTATGGTATTTTGTTTCCCTAAAATCACACAACAGTAATAAACAAAATTAAAATTAGTTCTAAATACTTTCTATCCAGAAAAGGTTGAAAAAGAACAGCTTTTAAATTACAACATGAAATGGACTGCTTTTAGTGAACAAGAAATTCTGACAGAATTACACGGCACAAGAAAATTGTTGACACATTCCAGTGGGTCTTTGCTGTTGACAGGATTAATTTGTAGTATTGTCATTTAAGGCACATACTTTCATATATGAAGTAAGCCAAATGCTTAGGTTTTTTCTCTTCTAACAAGACAATCTGAAACATTTCTAACTCTTAAATGTAAGAACTGGTGCTTAGCAGAGTGGTATATGTATGTATGCATGCTAGCATTTAAACCAGTTGTAAGCAAAGCCAGTTGGGTGTCAAAAAGCAGGGAAAGCTGATGTCTGAATACATTGCTTGGAAAGTATATGGCAGTATTTCTTGACATAAATACCATTCATTGTCTACTTTAACACTTTCATTAATAATGCTGTCATATTTTTACTAATAATACACAGAAATTGATTCTTCTGAAGCAGAGAACATTTTTTTTCATTCTTTATTACACAGAAAGTACTGTGTTTAAAAAGTATCTCAAGAAAAAATCGTGCCCTTGCCCATGGCAGGGGGATTGGAACTATATGATCTTTAAGGTCCCTTCCAACCTAAACCATTCTCTGGTTCTATGAAACCATCATGAACTTTTAACAAGGTATGCTTTCAACACAAGGAGGTGCTGCTGAGGCTCAAATCTTTGGGACAGAGCCAGTCATGCATCAATGCGCAGACTGACATACTTGCACAAAATTTCTGAAGGCAAACACTATTCCCCACATTCAAGAATGAAATCCTGGCTCTGTGCAAGGTAACTTGTGCTATGCTATAAATTTCATAACCTTGGAGAATAAGTAAGGGTCAGTACTACATTGTGCACAAACGTGTCTATGTTTCTGTAAGACACGTATTATTAGAATTCTCTTACAATTCTGGCACTGAAAAAGTCTGTGGGTAACATTGCATGGACTAGTTTTAATAGCCTAACGAACAGTGGGAGGACAAGAAGCCTAAGAATTAAACAGAATAAGAATTTATTCAGTTTTATTTTTGGTAGAAAATCTTCTATCACAGATTTGCATTCCCTGATTTATTTTCAGAGTATTCAAAAATCAATTAATTATGGTGTAAACACAGAGCTTCTGGGCCACCCAGATTTTGATATATATATACACACTACAACAGGTAAATAAAGTCTCATTCTTACAGAGGAAATAGAAAGAAAAAAGAAAAGTTTTCTGGATGAAACATTGACATGGTGCCTTCCTCAGACGCCTATTCCTCTGCAAAAATGGTATGCCTTAGTCAGAATGTTTCCACTGCTGGTTGCTGATCTCCCATCACAAAACATGAAGGCAGTAATGTCACAGGAGCTCCTGGCCTTAGCCCTCCTTTGGAGATGCAGTTAAGATGGGAGCACGACTTCTTGAAAAAAACCAGATTCCAGAAACACAGATTCATTAGCTTTTCAGTATTCAATTCAGTTTGACCATGTTCTTTTTATAAGTAAAGGGGGGGAGGCAGGAGGGGTGTGGAAAATGTGCATTTCTAAAATAGTGGTTAGATAATTGCGCCACTGTTTTTTTTCTGGAAAAGAATGGTTGACATGGCAAAATTGCTGTCTGCCCTAGTCTATTGATCATACTGCCATGAAAAGAGATTGAACAAGAGAATCTTTGTGTTCTCTTCATCTGTCAGCTTCACAAATTAAGCCCATTTATGCCTTTCCACTTAAGCAGATGATCACTATTTTTATTTTAAAATGCCAGGAAATAAGGCAGTGGAGACTCTCTTTCACTTGTATGTCGGCGTTCTGTCCTTACCTTGCTCTGTCTAGCAGAACATACACATATACACAAGAACATGCAGTTCAGAAAACCCTAATTGAACACACCAGGATTCACAGTGGGATCCCACTTGCAGAGAATGAGTTCTTTGCCTCTCAGTGAATTCCCCACAGGAATTTCCAGCTGAAGGCAGCAGTCTATTTTACACATCAGAAATTACATGAAAGGGTGGAAACACTGCTCCAGATCAGCATCATTAGCATCTATACAGTCAAATTATTTCAGTCAGTCAAATTACTGGAAAACAAACATATCTTCAAATCACCTCCCTGAGGTCAAGACGTATTGACATTCAGTCAGGGGCAGATGTTTTATGTGTCACATCTGACGTCATCCACTGACTCATGGGCAAATCCAGAATATTCTCTAAGAGAGGTGAGAATGACTGAAAAAAGAGACAGTGTTTGCCCCTGTGCTCACTCCAGTAGGTCTTGTTGCTTCTCCACAGGTGAGGGAAAACTGTTTTTTCTGCCTAATATCTATCTTCTGTCATGCAGCTCAGTTGTTAATTATAGGTTAGACCTCCTGGGACCACCTTAACCAGAACACTCTTGATTTTAGCAAAACTTGACCTTTCAAAAGAAGAGTATAGGGGGGGGAATTTTGGATGACACATTAACAAATTTTATGGCTGAATCATTCATGGACTTTTTTGTTTGTTTCTTTCTAAGCCTGTGCCTAAAACTGCAATAATCTATTTGACACTACTAAGAAATACCTTTTTTCTATTTCTTGTATTTTATAGTCTTTACTGAAGTATCTTTTATAATCTTTTACATTTTTGTAGAATGTCTTGACAACTCCAGTAATTTGGAGGACTAATACTAAAACAGTTTGCTGTTTTTTGCAGAATATCTTTTTATAAAGAGACCACAATTCATTCTAAACAGGAATCTCAGCATTAAATTTAAATATAGTTCTTCCAGTTTCATTTGAAAGTTGCATTCTCTGGAGAGAAAAACTCCCTTTATCTTTTGCTGAGACCGAATAGTCACAGTTAAACTTTCTGGTTTCAGTATTTCCAACTTCTGCCAGTTTATTATGCATTTTAGGATATTTCTTCTCTCATTTCTTAAGTCTTGGCATCTGAAACCACATGAGTGTTTGGGAATCTTATTTTTCTTTTGAAAAGCATCATTTTCACCTGCTACTAGTGTTCAAGATGGTTTGAAATAGGAATCCAAAGCACTTAAACAAAAAGGAATGTAAGAAAGAGAATGACATTTTTTGAATCTCATCTTTAAACCAATTTCATGACAGAGCAGAGAAGTGGTGGCATGGGGCTGGCCAGATGAAACCCTTATGCATTCACCTGATTCTATTATATGGGATTTTCAGAATTTACAAGAGAATATTTTCAGTGTTGACCTTGCAAATGTCCTGAAGGACTTCTCACAGTGAGTGCAAGTAGGAATTTTTATGTTATGAAAGACTCTAGTCACTTTTTCCACCCACCTCAGCCCTTCTCAGAGCAAGGCAAGCATTGCAGTCTTGCACTGGACACCTTCAAGTCAAGGCTCCCATGTCCTGCAGCCACACCAGAGACATCTGGAAATGGGTGGACACAGGATCAGGATCTAAAGGAGTTTTAAAATATTAAACTCAGGTTTTCCATTATGAAGTTACTAATCCCACCAGATTCTACGGGGAAAGGTTACATCTAGAAATCAAATTATGTTACAAAGACCCGAATCTCCTTATTATGCACTTGCATATTACCCCACTCAGTAGATTGACTCTCGGACTATCATGGCTAAACACTGCAATAATATAAATAATAGCAGTTTAATGATAACAAGAGTGCACTGATATAAAACTAATTGTCTGTCGTGGGAAAGAATGAGCTGTATCTGTGATAAGGCTCAACACTGACAAAAATTAAAATGTCACAGTATCAGATTCTTGTTTTGCCTGACTTCAGACTTCCAGAAATAACAGACTAATGGAGCAGCTGCTCCGCTGCTAAAGCTGCTCCATCGTTTTGTTAAAAAAATAAACCAATATCATGGTTTTTACCATGTAAATGAATCAAAATTATAATAATTATAATAATTTAACTATCAGAAATTATTTTAAGAGCATTAAACACCTAATTTCTGTGAGAAAAGTATTGGATTAATTCACTTGAATGAAGTTATGACAGTGCTAAGGTACTTGCAGGCAGAAGAAAGAGATAGCCTGGTTTGGAAAAGAAGTTTCTTTTTTACTTAATGTACCCATCAACCACAATATTTCTCACATAGGCTAGAGAAAACAGTCACAAACATGAATGGTGTGCAGAGCTTTAAAAATATTTTTTTTCTATAAAGAGTTAAATAACAATGTCTTTCTCCACTGAAGATGGAAAGTGGAATTTTGAGCAGAAAGCATGTTTCAAGATCTAATGAGGAATAGAAGCATCCAAAGCCAATTACTTTGCTTTTAATGAGTTTGTTATAAGGAACTAAAAAGGCAAAGCACAGTTGGGGCCAGTAAAAGGAGGAAATTAGGAACATACATCTCCATAGTCAGCTTCCTAGAACAGCTCACTTAGTTATTTCAGATCAAAAAGTTTAGAAGCAAAGCAGGGTGTTTCAGCTCCCAAAAGCATATTTTTGATTACACGACAGAAGCCTTTCAATTAGCGGTTAGAGTGACACATCATGAGGACTTGGCAGCTCTAGATCAATAAGCTGACCCCAGGATTTCTTTTTTTTTTTTTTTCCTTTCCTTCAGACTATCAGGAAAGGGAAAAAATAGCATCCAAGGGGAGAAAAATTACAGCAACATAAAGCATCTGCACAGTATAAACAGAACTATGGTGAGCAACATTTTTCAATACCTTTCACTAGATGCTCTTCCTTGACCTTTTTCTACTTTATTACATTGCTTTGAAACAAACAAAAACATTTCTGTGGTAAGTCAAAGTCAAAAGCAGGGTATTTTTCAGCTGTTTTCCCAGATCTTCTAGCTGTGGTGATCTTCTAATTGTAAATCCTTCTCTGTATGTACATTCCAGCTTTTTTCTCTTTTCTTTTTCTTCTTTAAATCAAAATGAAACTTGACAGAAATGAAAGCTTAGCAGTCACCTAGGACGTACGCATCTTAGAGATTGTACCATTATCTCTGCTCAGCTGTTCCTTTTCTGTCAGCACAGACACTTCCAAACAAGCTTGGAGGCTTTCCTCTGTGTCCAACAGCTTTAAAAGCAAAATTAATTCAATGCTATGAAATTAAACTGCATATCCAAGAAAGAAAATGTTACTTTACCGTGGGTTTTTTTCATCACTTCAGTTTCTTCTGGTCTATAAGGAAATGAATCGAATCCTGCAAAAGGTTTCTGTGTTCTCTTTCTAGTCCATCCAAGGCTAACAATTCATAATATGGGCAGCTAGGAAATAAGTTCAGAAATACATGTGAGGTGCCTGTGCTAGAGCTGCTAGAAAGCAGCAGACATAAGGGTTAAAAAAGTAATATAACACACATGGCTTTGCCTAAATGCAGGCTGTGTATCAGAGCATTAAAGATCACAAGGAAAGCTACTGCATGAGTACAGGAACTGCTGACAGGCAAAAAGCAGTAGGAGGTCTCCTCTCCTCAAAATCCTCTGTGAGGAGGGTAGCTTTTATGTGACTGGCCAAAAGTACAAACTTCCCTATCTGGAGGCAGGACATCCAAGATGATTTGATGAACAGCCAGGCAGGACTTGATCTTGACTGCTGGACCAGCCTCTGACAGTAAGCTGTTCAGCCTTTGGGTATGAAAATAAGATTCCAATAACTAAAGAAGCAAACATATACTGGATTTTCCTGTTTTGTGGCTTATGACTCAAAGCTGTGTCCAGCTGTGTGTCACCTGCATTAAGTCCCAACCTCGCCCTTTTGCAATTAGCTGGTATAGTTCCCTGAGCAGGGAACACAGGTGCGTGGTCTGGGGCCCTCTTTTCATAAGCGTGTGCTGAGAAGGCATAAGAGAACTGGCATGTTAAGCACCTGTACAGCACAGTCAGGACTTGAATCAGCCTCTGAACTGCCACATCAGCAAACAGGGCAACTCCTGGACCTGAGCCGGCACCAGCTCTGTGGAGCCACCAACTGCAGTAGACAGCGTGCCCCATAAAAACGGCAACATCCATCAGCAGGCAAATGGGAATCTTTAAGCTCATACTGTCTCATCTGTGCTTTGCAACTTCCAAGTAAAATTATTAGCATTGCTCCCAGGGAGAGGAGAGAAAGATAAATACGATAGCTTATTTCTGTCTTAGGCCAGGAATTTCAAATGGCCAATAGGGATTATTTCCTTTTTAATACACAGCTTCAAGTTTGAAGGGAGGCATAGGAGAGTATGTATTAAGGCCACAGAAGATTTCTTTCTTGAGCTTGTTTAGTGAGAACAGTGCTATTCAGCTGGCACTGACAGGTTCTACTTACAAAAAAAAAATAATAAAATCTCATTATAGTGTGCCAACACAGCACTTTGCCATATCCTAGATTTCACAGCCTAAAATTACAAGCAAACTTGCCAAAAAAATAAAATAACATGTGAGCATGAGACAAAAGGCAGAGCAAACCAGAAGACAGAACACTGTCAGAAAAATCACATAATTATACCATGAATTATACCATGGGACTTAAGCATCATAGAGCCCCATGAAATGAAAAAGCTCCATTGATTTCCTCTCAGCTCCATGAGTGAGCTCCTTTATCAAATGCCTTTGAAAGTAAGACCTCCCGCTGGTTTTCTTATATTAAACTGGGGAAAAAATACATTCCATTGTCAGGGCTGTTGCAAGGGTGTAATCAGTGGTTTGGCATCCCAGCTTACAGAAACCAAGCAAGTTGGAAAAAACTCCCTGTACTTATAGTTGCTATTTTTCTTTTCTAATAGAAGGTTGAATATAATTACTTTAAAACTCAGTGACATCAGGGTAGATAACATTAAAACAAATGACCTTTCTTCCAACTACACATTTTCCTCATCATTGTGATAAAGTGATAATTGCCTGGAGATTGCTTATTGTAAAGGCAAGCTCTTGTCACTTACTAATTCCCTCTTTAGGTCACTTTCCTGACAAGCAGAATCATTTACAACATGAACCATGAACCTGAGCCACATTTCTATTCAGTTCTACTGAAAATTAATATGAGAGTATCAGAAGGAATAACGCTGGGGGAGGAAACTTCCATAGGCATCAGGTATTTTGGGAAGCTACCGCATTATCTAAATGTATGGCTGTCATCATCTCAGCTCAAGAGCCAAAACACTGTGTAATCAGCATGAGAAAGAAAATGATCCGATTGATTAGCTGATTAAGATCCACCAGTTCAGAGGGGACAAACATTTACGGAAGGTTTCCTGTTCCTGAAAATTATGGGGTTTGTGTTTTCAGTATTAAATCGTGTTTGGAAATAAGTATAGAGTTATCACATCACATTTGGATTTCCATGAACTCCATACATGGGCTGACATGGACTTACTGTGTAGGCAGAATAGATGAGATAAAACAAAAACTATGAACAGTATTTTCATACACAAAATGTAGAATATGTTTATTTATAATTATGTTCTTTATGCACAAGGGGAAAGCAAAGGAAAGAAAAAAGACAGTGACAGCAAATGCACAAAAGACGCTAAAGCTTTTCCTTTAAGAGGGTATATCTGAAGTGAACAAAAAATTGCAGATGCATCCAGCAGACATCTAAAAACCTGCAGGTGCAGTAGTAAAATAATTTGAAATATATATAAACTTATATATATACACACATACATTGCTACAGAGAATAGATTATTTGACCTAGAAGGAAAACTGTTCAACATGACAAATTTTACTTATTTGGCTATTGCTTCTTTGCTAGCTGAATCAGAAGAATTCACCTGCTGTTGCAGAGGCAGAGAAGATGTGAAGTGAGGCAACTGTGCATGCGGCTTGGGTCCCGCAGGCAGGCTGGCCCGAGCTGCAGGCAGCCTCAGGGCTGCTCTCACTGCACCTGGTGCTGCAGTCCTGGGGCACAGTACAAGTTGTACAGTACTGTTGCAAGAGGGCAGTGAGCACCAGGTCTGAAGGGACAAGTCAGGGAGATGTAGATTTATGCCATGGGCCATTCCTTCTCCCTGATCAGAGAGCATTCAGGAGGCTGCTTTTGCCTGCTGCACAAAAGTTTTCAGCCACCATCATGGACTGGCTGAAGGGCAGTCATAGGAACAGCCTCACTAGATCGGATGAAAATTCCCGTCCTTGATGCTTTTCAGACTAAACACATCTATGTTATAATAAATATTCTGGAAGATACTTTCACATACGTGAGAACCTCGAATCCCTCCCACCCACACCCACCTCCCTTCCCTTCCTTCCTAGCTAACCTACCTATTGCCATTAACACTATCGGATACCTATAAATGGACTTCTCTGTGGAAAATACAGATATTGTTCTTCCAGCGATCTGCTCTACTAATTGCACAAAAACTCAGGTTTCAAATTACTTTATTTGAGCAAACCTTAACAAGTAGTTTAGCTTTAAACCATGTTTTATCAGCATCTGCCTTTAGAGGTTGTCAGTACCTCACCTGGGTTAATTAAATCTACTTAGTTTGATGACAATCCAGACTGTTAAGCACTTAGGGGAGGGGAAAAAAAGATAAAGGAAAATAGGAGAGACATGAAGAGAGTGCAAATTAAAAAAAAAAAAAAAGAGTAAAGGTAAAATGTGTTATAACAGCAGTGTTTGGAAAAAAGACACTGAAAAGGAAGAGGAAGGGAAAGAGTTATAGCAACTTAGAGAGCAACAAAATGTATGAGGAAAATTCTTTAAAAAACATTTAATAGGATTGTTGCTGTTGTTTTTATTTTCTCTTAAATACAGCTATCTAAGCAGAATATGGATCTTCACTGTATTCCTTCTTTTTCCTGACTCCAGTTCTGAGCTGCTCTAACAGTAGTTTAGAATGATAGCCTTAACTGCAATGAGATATGCATAGCCTTCTTCATCTTCATTTTTCAGAAACTATTTATATTAGAGAACTGTAAGCAACCATCATAAGGCTAGTTATGCCAGTGGTATATTAGTCAGATATTTGCCTGTGAAAAAGGAAGCCCATGTCCCCTTTAGAGCAACCCCAGTACTGAATAAAAGACAGAGTATTAAAAATAACTAAATCTGTGAAAGAGGAAAGATTTTTCCAAGCTCTATGTGAAGATATTACTGTGCTTTATTCTTAGTCAATTTAACACTGAATAGCAACTGCCTGTGCGGTTCTCTTCTTTGAAGAGAGCTCTCATTCAAGTTTTTTGTGTCCTTCATTACTTCCATTGGCCAAACTTCCCCAAACTGTACTTCTCATTATGCATCAGGATTAAAGAATTCCCACAGTGCATTGCTTTGATTCAATGAGACAAAAGTTCGCACTATATTACGGGAAACAGAGTTAAGGTTAGTGGCTTACCTGATTTGAGAAGATGAAACTTAAAGTACAACCAGCATGTTGGGCTACCACATGTGAAGTAAATAAGGATTAATGTAGAAACAAAATAATTTTATTTCGGTTTTTACCGAAAATAGACATATTTCGCTTCATTCTTTCCAAGGAAATTTAAAATTCAACCGAAACTTACACATTACTTCTACATTTGCAAAAATAAGAGGTGAGGCGTGAGGGAGGTGCTCCTTGTAATACTCCACATATCACCTTGTCTTTATTCAAATGTTTCCTAGAATTTCCTACCAAAATAAGTACAAAAGCAATTGAGATGGGTTAAGCTACCAAGATGTCGAGGGTGCTAATATTACCTTATTCTTTTGTCCTGTTCCATCCAGCAGTTTCTCCTAGTTTTCATTTTCTTCCCTATATAGTCGTACTCATCCACTGTTCAGCATCTCAGGCCACGAATGGCACCTCTGTTGTAAGTTCATATGAGCCAACAGTAAATTCATGGCACATATGGCCATCTCAGGTAAATGGAGACAACTACTGAACTTTAGTTCAACTTAGCAAATGCATGGTGTAGTACTTTCAGGTTCTAGAAAGCCCTGAGCTTTCAGCAAAAAGGGCAGCTATAATATATGCACCTCAAGATTTCAGCCTATAAGTGTTTCTCTAGTACAGTCAATAACTAACTAATTTATCGGGGGGGGGGGGGGCAAGAAAAATTGTTCATGATTTTTTAAGTGTTCAGTAGAAAGGAATCATAAGTTGTTTTCTGACTCCTCTACAACTCCTTAACCAAATCTGGTCATCTTAGGCTGTCTATCAATTTACTAGATGGTGTTTGCTGACGTGATGGTATGAATTTCAGCGGTTCCCAAGAGCTGCTGTACCCCTTTTCTTAATGTTTCCACACAAATAGCAAGATGCTGCACAGTACCTGGAAGGCACATGGGACAGTACACAGAGCTCCATTTCCAAACACATGGACTGATAGAACGTGTGAAAAAAACAAGTCAGAAGTATCAGCTAAGAGAACCAAGTCTTAGGGCATGAAGGTGTTATGACTGGCGATAGCAACCAGTTAGAGGGAGGCAATAACAACATTGAATTGTGTTTGAGTATGTAACTTGGTCCAGTTGGATGCTAACCTATAACAATGGGCCAGGGAGGGAGTTGCCTGAACTGCAAAACCTTGTTGTGTTTCTTAAATGATGAGAAAAAACACTGAGGTCTGAAAAGAAACACAGAGATTGAAATATTAAGTTTCTGGTACGCAACAAGTTATTTCTCCTTTGTGGTTAGCTAAAGCAGGGTTCTACTTCCTCTTTCCATTATAAAAGAATACATGGACATTTTGATTTACCCACAAGGCTCAGATTTCTCAAAAAAAAAAAAAAAAAAATCTGTCTGTTGTCCCCAGAGCCATAGATCTGCTCATTCCAAAACAAAGACCACAGCCTGACAGAAAGTCTTCTGATACTGGATATTGGGGAGACTGTCCAGACTCAAGACACCAGAGCAACATCTCACTTCTAAAATTTTAGGTTTGTCCCAGTACTGAAATACTGAGCCTAACTGAAAAGGAAATTATTTAAAGTAATCTGATATTTATATTTTTTAGTAAACTAAAGATAATAAACCATAATGACTAGAAACTAGCACATTATTTTCCTTGAGAAAAGGCACAGGAGGTGGAAGAAAGGAAAAACTTCCCACAGGAATGACAGCAGTGGCTCTAGAAAATGTGGTACAGGTGGTATAAACATAAATGAACACATGGTACTCTGGAACAGGAACTTACTGTTTGGGTTTTTTTTTTATTTCCTTGTTTATATTTTTTTAATCTATATGGATTTATTTTGAATACTGAGAATGCTGTCTGTAAAGTTACAAAGTTATGGGTCACTGGAGGGACAGTCCATGACTAATAGTTTCACCCAGGTGGCTCAATATCTCTGCAGTTTTCAGCAAGCTTAGGAGAGTAACTGTCAATTCCCACGATATTTCTCTTCCTGTCAACCACCTCTCATGCCTAACCGTATGTTCTGTCCTCCTCATCAGTCCCTCAGTCCTGACAGAGCTGCATGCTCCTAACTCCACACACATTGCCTCTTTATCCTGCCTGTCCCCATTCTGAAACCTCTGTAAACTGTTATTCCCTGCTCAGAAAGAAACACTCTCTTACTGTTTCCCTAGAGGGTCCATACTTTTTCACGTGTTCTTAACTTACACTCCAAGACTTACACTCCAAATAAAAGAGGAGCCATCAATATGATGAAAATTAGTAAGATTGATCACTCTTTACTACTGTATCTCTGAATCTTGATTTTTATGGGGAGTGGTATCTTTTCCTACAGTCTCAATTTACATTCCAATTCCCTATGGAGATACTCGAGCTATCTCAAAACATGCTGCTTCAGGTATCAAGAGCACTGTAGCCCTCTTACACTACTAAGAAGGTGAATCAATTCTGAAAAAGTGTACATGCAGCTGTGTTACTTCTAAGCTTTTTTTAAAGATTTTCCTTTCATATTTTCATTTCTGACTTGCAAGGAAAAGCAATTATCTACTGCACACTAAAGATCTGTGACTATGTCATGGTTTAACCCCGGCTGGTAATTAAGTACCAAGCAGCTGCTCGCTCACTCCCCCCTCACCCAGAGGGATGGGGAGGAGAGTTGGAAAGGAATGGAAAACTCGAGGGTTGAGATAAGAACAATTTAATAATAGAAACAGAATAAAAATTAAAGAAATAGAATAAAAATTAAAGAACAATAATAAAAACTATGACAATAACAGTTATAATGAAAAGGGGGAGGGAAAGAATAAATTCCAGAGGGAAAGGAAGAAAGAAACACATGATGCACAGTGCAACTGCTCACCGCCTGCTGACTAATGCCCAGCCAGTCCCCGAGCAATGATCCCCACCCCAGCCAGCCCCCCAGGCAGATATACCAGGCACATTGTCCCATGGCATGGAATATCCCTTTGGCTATTTTGGGTCAGCTGACCTGGCTGTGTCCCCTCCCAGTTCCTTGTGCCCCTCCAGCCTTTTCGCTAACAAGGCCTGAGGAACTGAAAAGTCTCACATCAAAGCCAAAACACAGCACTGCACTAGCTTCTAAGAAGATAATTAAGTCCATCCCAGCTGAACCCCGGACAGACTATTTCCCAGATACCTCTAAATGGAGTCCATCAGTTAGTTGTACTTTGATTTCCATTGTTGGAGGTGTAAACCGTTCTCATCAGGTAACTTCCAAATGTGTAATCAAGGTAATATGCACTCATGTCATGATATTTTGCTTGTAGCAGCCTATAAGTGTCTTCAATCTCTTTTAAATTTGTTTATCATAATCAAAATACAAAAGGCCATGCATGGATTTTAAACAACTTTAAATGGTTCAATTTTATAATACTTGTTTAATTTTCATAATTACCACACATCTGTCCACTCCATTTTATGGATCAAGCCCATAAAGCTGGCATTCATTAGTATGCTTAGGTGGCTTACATGCCTCATGAGCAAGAGCCTTTTGATAAGCGAGATGAAAATAATTATTTACCTCATCAGCTCTCTCTCACATCTCTGGATTCCTTGCTGAAACTGCAGATCCTCCAGTGTGATTTTTTTCCCTAAAATTCCCTCAGCACACACTGAAATCAGGTTTACTAGCCATTCTTGGAACAAGTGATTCATAATAATTTGATTCAAATAAAAAATAAATATAATAAATGTGCAGACATACACACAAGGTGGTGAAACAACAAAGCATTCTGAGAGGAATTTAAAAAAATAAAAACACTGAAGTAAGATCCTGTTGTGCTATAGGGTATCCTTAATGCATGATGATTTAATCTTGGAACAAATTTAACAACTGCTTTCATATGCTCATAAAAGTATGATTCACATCTCTCTCACAATTCTTTCCTGATAAGACTAAACAAGCCAACTGAACAGCTCCATCCTCCAAACTATTAGCACAGCAGTTACCACCTTAAAAAAAAAAAAAAAATTATGTCCTTGGGATATAGAGTTTCTTTTTTCTACTTGTATCAATTTTGAGCAGACACATTCCATATGCATTTGTTCATTTATTCAAGGATGGTGCACGTTATAGATGGATTGCAGCAAAAATCAGAATTAATTAGTGAGGGATGGAAGCTGTTAGTATGACTGCACTTTTTAAATGCTTCAGTTGAGTTTATTTAAAGTTTGTTCCTATGCTAAGGACAAGTCAAAAACAAATCCTCATCAGTGGTGCAGGTAATGGAGAAATTTCAAGACCCACAGGAAAATTCAGTGGCTTGATATTACAGCGTGCTTCATTTCATCATCTAAACAATGGGGATTACTATTTAGCCATTAAAGACTGTACATATAAAGGAACACACGCCAGAGGACTTCTCAGGTATTTTCAAATGTATTGTAGGTATTTTCAAATATGTTGTGCACCTTCCAGCTGAACTGAAGTCAACAGAAACTGCAGCCATTAGCTCACTGGAAAGAAGCGCCTCTACTGCTGTTTAATACTATAAAGAAGTCCACTGTAAGACACCTTTTCCCTATCAGAGCACTGGAAAACAGCAGGGGTGTAGGTACACATGAAGGTTTGTTGCCTGTAGTACCCAAAGACAAGAGCTTCAATTATAAAGATAGTCAACTCAGGATAGGAGAAACAGAGGACTAATTTTAAAAGTGACACATGAAAAAAACAAAAAGATCCTCCTCAAAACTTCAGAGAAACAAAAGCCCAGGAAGGGCAAAGTAAGGAGAAAGAAAAGAATTATGTAAAATCAGTTTTGCTCCCAAAGTGCTGGAAAAATTAAGAACTTCAATTTATTAGATTATCTAAGATGAGTTTCTACCAGACTAGTTATTGGTTTTCACCAGCCACACTTTGTTAGAGAGGAGTAAGCTCTTTTGCTCCCTGCTACATCTGCCAGTGCCCTGCATACTGCAGTGCAATGCGTGGTGGTCTCAGCTGGTTCTCATCCAGCACTTGCATCAGCATTTCCATCCTTCTCTCCTGGGCTGAACTTGCTTACTTCTGTTTATCTCACACCGACTACAATTCAAACACAGCGCAATCCAAACCTGTCAAAAAACATCAAGAGAAGGTGAATCCACAACTTGTTTCCATAAGGTTTTATGGAAGTTAATAACTTCTGGGGTTTGGGGTTTTTTTGTTTGTTTGGGGGATTTTTAATTCCTTAATTTTTAGATTTCTCTTTGTTTGGCTTCAGCTTCGCTCATTCAGTTTCCTGTTTTGCCTTTGCCCATGGGACTACAGAGCCTTTCTTCTGCCACTACTTTTCCTCTTTACCTCAGTGTCTCTAAGTGTAGAAAGATGTTTTTAATATTCTTTTGGAAAAAAAAACCTCAGGAAAGCTATGCTACGCTTTTCAAAGGACACTTATTCAAGCTACCAACCCTCTACGCTTGCAATAAGCTGCTGACAAACAGGCTTTATTCATCTACCAGTCATAATACTGTTTTGTTTCTGCATCAAAATAAGTTCTGCATGCATTTGGTTCTCCAGACAATGAGGATTATTATTTTTGCTTCCTACTTATAGAGAACACTAGAAAAAGAAGTAAATTCTTTACAGACAAAATTTGCAAATACCAGAGCTGTTAGGTTATTGTTGCATTTTTCCTTGTTTACCCTTTTAACAATTTTCAACCAGTGCTTCCCACTCTCTTAACACTTTCCTGTGGGGATCATCCTGCTTTGGAGCCAAACATTCAAAAGAAGGTTTTCCACCCCACGCTGCTGAGGGGCCATAGAGAAGCCATACATGGTCAGGAAACACAGGCTGAACGAAGCCAGGGTAGCAAAGGGCAAGGCCAACACCAACCATCCCCTAATCTGAGGGAGTCTGCAGCCTGCTCTAGTTACTTTTTTACATTGCACCAGTGAAAACCAGTAAACTTGACCCCAAAGGTAGACACATAAGTTGGGGCTTTTCTAAAGAAAATAATGAACACTGAAAAATCCTTGACAGCTATAACAAGAACTTGGTTCATGACGTGAGCTGCTTGCTGAGGCTGACCACCACACCTCATTGCAGAGGTGGTTTTCATCCATTAACTCCTCCATCTTTCCAGTCCTACTGCTGGTTGAATCTCACCCCTTCCTTACCCATGCCCCTGTCCCTCAAAGGCATTCACTTTTCAGTCCTCTGTGTCCCTGCTGCCCCTCTCACTTTCTGTTTGCTTTGGACTGGGCAGCCATAGTGATGGACACATAGAAATGCACATGCACATGCTGATGCATCCTTTTCAGCAGCAGATGGTACACTCCTCCAAGGATTATTCCATCTTGAAAGCTTTTTTTTTTTTGCCTCCCACATGACTCATTTCATCCAAGATGACAGCATCTTGTCATGCCCACTCTCCGTTAGCCCAGCATTTTCTTCCTCCTGTGTCACTTCCAGCAGTGATTCACAAGCCCACAAATTATTCTGCCATTACTTATATTTGTTTATGAAATTGCCAACAGATGGGTAATGGTCTTCCAAAATAATAGTTACCTCCAGGCACACATATTGACAAAGTACCATGAAATGCTTTTGTTTATACCCTGTGCTTTTCTTTATGATACATGAAAAGTGCCTTAATTGCTTTCTGAAAGTCTTTCTGACTTAACTGCTGTTCCTCAGTCAAGTCAGTTTTCCATAACGTTGAGACCTTACCCTCCGTGGTCTCCCAGTCACACCCAGGAAGCCAAGATTCAGTATTACTGCTACTCTATTTTGCTCTTAGAAACAGTCAGAAAGCATCATTTCTTTCAAGACTTAAAAAAGTTATTAAAAAGTTTACATTATTTTAAATGTAAGAAGATACATTGGCATAGCCAAATATAGTCATGAAAGACTGAAAAAAGAGGATGGGCTTGTAAATTAATGGGCTAAAATTTAATACATTTGGAAATGAGCCCCAAAAGACCAGCAACACAGTGAAGAGCTAGATGCTTTCACTCATCAAATTCTTTTCCAGATATATTTTTTTGCCCTTTTTTTTTTAATATAGTCTAGGTCTGGTGATCTCCTTTTTTCCTATATGCCTCTTTTACATGTTAGCACTTTATGTAAACCTAAAAGGAATAGAAAGGTGAATTCATACTGAAATGACCAAAAATGTTGTAGTTTTGCTTTATGGCTCACCCTTAAGTTAGAATAAAGTGCAAATACACTTCTTAGATTTCTTTTTCATCTCCTAGATCTGCCTATTTTGAGAAACCATATCTCCCTCTAAGGCTTTTTCAGGCTTAAGTAAGACTGATTTAGGGATGAATAGAAACAACCCCAGGCAAAATATGAGGATTAAGCAAGAAATATTTACTCAACTTTAACCATGGTAGCTTGAATGTTATTATAGTCATTCAGCATTTTTGTAGAACTCATCCTTAAAATATTCCTGAAGTCCATGTCTTAGCTCACAAGAAACTCAGAAAAGCAGTGTAACTCTCAAAGGTAGATTTTGGATGTCATTTTTAGAGGGGTAATGGGCTTCAGCTCATTTCTGATGTAATGAACCTGACCTAGAGGAAGAAAGCCTTATCACAATTGCATCTAATACAAGTGTTGCAAGTTCCTTTGATGGTTTTCTTTTTATATCAGTTATTTTATTTTTAAATTGACTAAGGAATAGTTTTCTCCAGTCCATAATAAATTCAGTAGCAACTCTGAATGAATCACACACTTGTGATGGTGTTATGACTTTTTTTCTGTCAGTATCCCCTTTGATGAGTCCCCAAAATCTCAAGGAACAGGCATGGTTTTCCTAACTGAAAGTTTCAAAACACCAAATTAAAAGTTTACATCATTATAATATACATTAAAACAGCAGGTGAGTAACCAGTAAAACAGTTGCTAAATACTTTTTATGGGGTATTTTAAAACTTTAAATTTCTCTTTTTAAAAAGAAACACATAAACACATCAAACAGCAAGACTCATTTGTACCCTCCAGCAGTCCCTGAATCAAGATGTTTTCTCAGTGTAGTTAACTTGCAAGTCACTGCAAGTCAATAACTGACACACCTGACTGCGTAGTTCCCTACTCTTCCTTCCCATTCTCTCATTTAGATTGTTTTTTATCTGTGCTTTAACAATTCGGCATTCATTTCTTTAGAAAGTGTCAGTAAACACACCATTGAAAGAGACTGATCTATAGATCCAGACAAGCCTAGCAATGATCAGAACCTAGCTGTAAAAGACTAAATCACAATGTTAGCAGACATAAAACTCTTTAACAATGCCATGAAGGTGCTAGGTATGCTCAGCCCATTGCTTTAAAGACCAGTTCTTTGCTGTTCAAAATACACATACTGCAGAACCCAAGGACTGGGTGAGACTCGGACTGTCCATGTAAAAAGCATTTTAAAAGGATTCCAGTTGCAGACATCACATAGAATAGAATCTGAAACATATAAATCCCCATTCTGGAGCTGAAAGAATAATTTTGATGTTGTGTTTGTTAAGATTAGTTTCAATTTAGCAGTGGTCTGCAGATTTCTAAAAGGGCTAAGTGACTCATTGGCACAGTATTTGGCTCACCACTGGATGTCTACAGTTCACAGACTATAGGAATCACATTGCAGCATACAATAACTTCTGAGTATTGTAATAAATACACTTCCAAAGAACACAAAATAATAATAATGAAAACGGTTGAGTGTCATTTACAATATCAGTGTGGAAAAAGCCAGAAATATAATGCACTCTACATAATTACTCTACTGGAATGTCGTGTTAATGACTATGCTGCACACTGAAAGATAACTTTCCAGAAATTTTTGCCTATTGTCTCCAGTGACCAGTGTTAGGATCCAATGAAATGGGATGAAGCTGCACCAGGGGAAGTTCAGATTGGACATTAGGAAAAGGTTCTTCACTGAGAGGGTGGTCAGTCACTGAAACAGGTTCCTCAGGGAAAGGGTCATGGCACCAGCCCTGTCACAGTTCAAAGAGCATCTGGACAATGCTCTTAGTCATATGGTTTAGTTTCAGGCTGTCGTGTGAGGAACAGGGAGTTGGACTCAATGATCCTTATGAGTCCCTTCCAACTTGGGATATTCTGTGATTCTGTGATTCTGTGAAAAGACTCATATCTGCATTGTACCATTTTTGAGTCCCTGGTAAGATTATTTACAGTGCATGTGTATGGAAAATTGATAGATACTGCACATTTGGTGCTCTTTTCATGATGTTTGCTACATTCAGCATGATATAAGATTACAGATTTAAAATATGTTTCCTAGCTCATCCCACTGTATAAATCAATGTATTAAGCCAGCCTAGCAGAAATCTAGAGACAGACACAGAGGAAATCTGCTTATTCTAAGATTAAAAAAAAAAAAAAAAAGCAGGATTATTTCTTATATAAGTAAAGATGAATAAACATTTATATACTAAGTTACTTGCCAAAGCATAAGCCATTTTCCATGTGTTCCAAAGGCAGGAGGGGAAAGGGCATGAAAACTACCGCAGAGAAGAAAAAGTTTATTGGCTTACAACAGATTTGCTCCTTTAAAAAAGAAACATACTGTTTAACTAAAGAATACATCTACTAAGGCAATAGCACATGTTCTTCATAAAGGTGAAAAATATTACCTTTTTAGAGAAAGCAAGTCTACACTCCGAATTATAAGGTATACATCTGACTGTGGGATGCTAATTTAAGGAGTTTATACCTATTTGTAGGGATATTGCAGCTGACTTCTAGCTGAAAAAGAGTGGGGACAAATTTTCATTTCTGGAGATGCTGGCTTTGTCACATTTCACAGTTTCCATGTTGGTTTTTTTTTCTTCTTTTGAGGTATTCTCAGAAGATAATGAGAATACCTCCTATACACATAGAATTTATCTGTCCCTTATTGCCTTTCTGGCTTATCCTTCTCCAGAAAAATAATCTAAAACAGCTAAAAGAAATTAGAGTCAGAGGTAGAAGAATATGCTGTATATTATGGGTAGAAAGTAGAGGAAATTGTGATTCACTATCAAGTATCGTAATGGATAGGAGAACCAATTCATAAATTCAATGTAAGCTTGTTTCCTTATGCATCATAAAGAGTCATTACTTCATAAAGCATGGATTTATTATCTTTGGTATCAGATAGCCAGCCTTGTCAAAGAAAAATGTAACATTTTCTGAAGAATACTTGATAGCAGTGGGCCACAATATTACTAGTGTATTACCAGCTACTGCTAATAATACTAACACTAGAACATGAACAAAAAGGGAAGACAAATTCTGAAAACCTGGTGCTTCTATGAACAGCATCAGTAAAGAGATCAAATTAAACTACTACAGACAGAAAGACAAATGTAATTAACCCACACTGCCACTTTATGAATGGGCAAAAGAAAGACATGGCATGTGGGTTGTCCTGAGATTTTTGTCTTCATATGTCAAAACCAGTTATGGGCAAAGTAAATTTCTTTTTGTCTGAATAATTTACTCTTACTATTTATTTTGAGGGTTGATGAGGCATCCTTAGCCAAAACTTAAAAAGCAGTCAGAACTGACCATTTGATGATCTTTTATAATAGTCCTTTTGCCCTATTCCACTGTATAAGAGAGGCTGCAAGGGAAAGGGAAACAGCTCAAAGGGAAAAAGAACCAGAGTTATCAAAGAAACAATGTTAGACAGAAGCTAGAAAAAGTCTCCAAGAATGATGTCTGGGGTAATAAGTGGAAATATATAGAGAAAAAAAGAGAGTGTGTCCTGGCTTGATCATTACCTCTAGCTTAGCAAGGCAGAGAAGATGAAATACTTGCAGATCTGGGAAAAAGGAAAAGAAAGGAGAAACTAAGATGTTATCTTGACAGCAGCCTTCCTCCAGCTATGTGATAATCAGTGAGACCAAGCAGACAATCATTTAGTGCTACAAAGAAGACAATTATCTCTCTGTGGCATTTGGCCAAGCCACACTAACTCATTGCAGGCTAGATCAGATTTTCTCCAAAAGCCCACATCTTTTATTATTTCCAGTAAGACAGAAAGCCATGTACCCTTGTCTACAATGGGTTCTATGCCACAGAGACAAAAAGACAAACAAATGGACCCTAAGGAACCATAAAGGAAAATACCAGATTTAAGCTGAAGGAAAATCCAAAGGGTACAATCTGAATGATTGACTGGGCTGTGACAATGCATAGAGAAAAGGGGGGGGAAAGTTAAAACACTGCTGTGACAGAAGGAATGAGAAAAGAAGGAAGAGAGAAAGAATGAGGTGAAACAGACTCTAGAAGGGGCAATTTGAAGGACTCTTGGTCGATTAAGGTGCAGAGGGGGAAAGAGAGAGAGGCAAGAAGACAGGGAGGAGATGAGACAAATACCAAAAAATGGCACACTGTCTGAACTGTTGTAATTTTCAGTTGTCTTTGTCTTCTAATCCCTCATTTTGCATTAATATGACTAAATGACAAACTGAAAACATTTTGAAGGATGTCTCTGGAAGTGCGGCTGTATGTACTGCCTTCAGTGGGTTTGGGCCTCCCCAGCCCGTTGCTAAAGCTCTTTTGACAATTTTAGAGAGACTACAGACTAAATGCTCTTTTAAGGCGGGGAGGGGGGGAAGACATGTCCATTTTCCAAACTGAAAAAGGAGACAAAAGTTATCTTCCAACTACCTAAATGGGTTGTAACTTTCAATGTATTTTTGTAGCTTAAACTTAGTGAAACTGTATGTATAACACTTCTTTTGCTAGTCGCTAAGAGCGGCAGCACAAAGACAACGGGTTCTCGCAAAAATATATTCTGCTGGACTGACTTTGATGGAGATGCAAAGCCTTTGCCATTAGCCAAAACTCAAACCTTATTATCAAGCAAAAAAAACCATTTTGTTTGTCAGAAGGGAAAAGAGGCAAAGAGGTGCAAGAATGACTTTCTTCAATCTCTACCACCACTGCCTTGTTAAACACCTTGCTGCATTGGCAAGTTCTGTAGCTTCAGGAATATTGTGTCCCAAATCTTATTAGCAACATTCATTTAATGTTGACAGTCTTTTTTTCACTTGATACATCTGTGCATTCACTCTTACCCATATAAGCTTGTTAAAAAAAGATTTTATTCTGCTATCTCATTTGTAATTAAGCCTAAATCATGGTTTAAGCTTGCAAAAGCATCAAAGGCACCATTACACCTTAACTTGCCTTAGGTTTGTTTCAGCTGGGACACTTTAGATAAGAGATACATAAACCTAAAGCATGACGGAGTAAAATGTGTTGAGATTTCAGAGCTTTACATGGGGACACGGAGCACAGAAGGCAGAGTGACTGAATGAGTTACTGGGACATCTACAAGGTCACTATGAGTGAGACATTGACAGGCCTTTAGATGGATGGTTACCTAATAGTGAACGCTCTAGTGATCTTTAAATGTTATACAACATGACTGTCCAAAGACGGCTGGAACCACAGATGCTGCTTGTCATGTGCCAAGCATCGTTAAGGGAGCAAACTGGAGGTAACTCCTCCAAATCTTCACCAGCCTACCAAATTGTCTCTTTTTGCCAACAAGGCATGGCTGCACTGCCAGAGATGATGTCGTGCAGAGACACATGAGGAAGGCTGAGAAACACAACAGTCGACCAGGTACAAAACCATCCTAGTGAAAACAGGCAGTCTCCGCGCTTCCATGCTAGAGCCAATCCAAGCACTGAACAAACAGTACAGTAACACATTATAGGAAACTAAGATATTATTTTCGTTTAAAGGATGATTGACATCATCCAGGAGGACTGAAGCATTAACATTCAATCTACTTAAGAAGAATGATAGATGATAAAAATTGGAAGGGTGTGAAAAAAGCTACTTGGGAAAAATTTACATTAGCTTTTGCTTCAGTAGCTTATGTAATAACATCCTGATAGGAGTGCAGTCAGGAACGTTAAGTAGTTTGGGGGCTTTTTTCCTCTTAAAAATATCAAGTATTTTCTTCCTTGTTGGCTGCTGGTTCTTTGTTGGATGGTTGTTTGGGGTTTTTTTTTGCTTGGAGATCTCTGTTGATGGCTGGAGAGCAACTGGGTATATTAAATTACAGTGTACAGCATGCTAAAACCTGAGCAACTTAAAATTGAAGAAGTTTTTAGACTTAGAATATGATAAATCAGTCTTGTAAGCATCTAGTAAACTCAAAAAAAGAAATCTTTGTTTCTGAAATTTCCCAGCCCACCATCTTTTACATCGGCCTGAAAAAAAAAAATCCATTAATTTCTTCTTTCGGTCTTACAAATTCTTTTCTTCAAATAAACACCAAAACCTGATATGAACAAAAAAATGCCAAAGCAAGGTTTACAGGCTTTCATGTTCCATAAAGAATAAAAAAATATATAAATTCATCTAATAAAAAAATGTATCAAAAATAAAATACTATTTTTTACTTGTTGTTGGTGGTCTGGTTTTTTGTTCAACCATAGTCTTAAAAGTATTTTTTAAATACTGTAGATTCAAACGAAATTGTGTCCAGGAGGTTTCTGCATGCACAGACACAGGAAACAGCTTAAAAGAACTCTAAGAAATGCTTCCTGAATTTAAAGATTTCCTTGGGAGTTATTCAACTTACAAATGTTGTAAACAATATTCAAATAGTGGAGTCAGCATGGATGTTGGCTTTTTTATTAAAAAAATTATAAACGTAATTTGCAAATATTGCTATTTTGGAAAGAAGACAAAGTGTCATAACTGAGGTGGAACATGGTTCCAACATATCTATACAGTTTATACTTACTTCTATAACACTTCTGTAATGTTTGCACACTCTTTTGTTCCTCAAAACAATTAATTTTAGTTTAAATAATTTATTTTATGAAAAATACTATTTAAAATACTTCTTTACTAGGTGTTCTACTTCAAAGGTTTTTCTGGATGACTGTGGTGGTTTGATCCGGGTTAACAGATATAGTCCCACCCGGCCACTCCCCTGATGGACTGGGAGAAAATAAGAACAGTGAGAAAACTTGTTGGGTCAAGATAAGGACACAGGGATCACTTGTGAATTACCATCATAGGCAAAACAGACTTGACTTGGACAAATTAGCTGAATATATTGCCAAGTAAAATAAATATTTAATTTATATTTCATGTAGCAGGGAATAAAAAGAAAAAGAAACAAACATTTACGCACTTAGGAAAAACATTTTTTCTCCCCTTTTCCCAGGTTCAACTACAAACACCTCCACGCTCCCCTTGTTATTACTGCAAGTTACACTCAGTCCCTTCAGTGAGGTAAAGGGCAGCACAGGGGGATTGTGGTCAGGAGGTAGAGGCTTCTGGCTGTTGCTCCTTCCTTCTCTTTCTTTTCTTCAGTGTGTGTTCCCCAGAAGCTGCAGTCCTTTCTGGGGTTTATCTTCTCCAGCACAGGTTCATCCATGGGTGCAGTCCCTTCAGAGAAGCACCTGCTTCCTCATGGGTCCTCCACAGACCACAGTCCTTTCAGAGGCAAGGGGTGTCTGCTCCACCACAGAGCATGTCCACCCCCTCCTCTGACCTTGGTGTACCCTCTGCTGGTTTTCAATCTTTTTGTTCCCTTCTCTCCCTTTTCAGTTGTTTTCTGTCCTTTCTGAAGTGTTTTCACAGGGGTGCCACCAGCTTCACTGATGGGCTCAACCACGCCCCATGATGGGTCTGTTGGAGCTGGCAGAACTGGCTTTGTCTGGCACAGTGCAGCCCCTGGCCTTTTGTCATGGAGGTCATGTTGTGACCTCTGCTACCAAAACCTTGCCACATAAACCCAGTACAATGGTGAAAAAAAGATTAACTATGCTTGTTGACCAAACTGAAAAGAAGAGGACTAATGCCAAGTTAAAATCGACAGATTATACACAGCCTATATCTTCAAAGGAGTCCATCTGAAAGATTTCATCAATATCCACAAGGAACAAACACCCACATAAGTGAATCAGTCACTAGACAATGCACAAGTACTGAGTACTACCTTCCAAACACATCTGTATTTGTAAAAAGACATACTTCATTGTCTGATGACAGACAGCCCACCAAAAAGAAAAAAGATGTCACCATAATAAATAGAAGCCACATGTGTAATAAAAGTATCAACAAAGTTATAAAGAGATACTGAATATTCTGCCTGGCATACAAACTCTGATTATCAGCATCACAATTAATTACATTCATCATTACAAATCAAAAATTGTGAATGATAATTTTTACATCTATCTTAGACAATAAAGTAACATATTTTAATTAAGAAAATTGAGAAATGTTTTTATCCTGCACACAGAAGGAATTCTTAATGCAAAAGTAATCAGCAGAAAGTGATCAGATAATTAAATCACAATCAGAATGATCTAGAACAGCAAAAATTCTTATTAACAGCCGATCTGATTTTGAAGACAAGAAATTTAGAGACCTCTAAGTCCTGAGCATATCATGCATTGATCAAGTAAGTGTAAAGTAACAGGACATCTAGCAGCATGTAAAACTTGGGGTAACTTAACATGAAATAGAGTCCTATCTAACTGTGTCAGAACCAAGAGCCACTCAACATAGCTTCCCTCCCACAGATAGAGTAGAAATCCTTCCTTATGAAGACCTTAGTTGCCAAAATCAAGGCAAATATAAGAAAAAGACACAAAAGTAAATTAAATTTCTTCTGTTTTCAGGCAAACCTAGAAGATACTGTCCAGGTTAACAAATTTATAACCATTCACGTGACAACAGGTTAATAAGACTGGAAATAGTAAATTCAGCAATAAAGACATGACAACAGGGCTCAACTAATACCAAAACAATAGAAATTTACTTGCAAAGGGCAGTGAATTACAGATTCTTCATCACATAAAAGTGGTTGCTTCATTTCCCAGAAAATGCAACAGTGTGTAAGAATATATTCTGTGCAAATATAATAATTCAAAGAACTATTGCCTCTAGTAACATTGGATTGGAAAGTTGTATCAGAGAAATCAAGTGCTAGAACAGAAAAAGTATGTATCTTAGAAAGAGAAATTATTGGCAGAGTTTAACTACATAAGAGTCACAAGCCTGAAAATCCTCACTATTCAATTACTGCCTTCCACAGACACAGTCTAATTCAGTGTACGTTAATTCTCCCCCGTGGACCTGAAAGTGCAGTTTCCATGCATGTGTAGAGTTACCTCTGTTGTACCACTCTTGAGAAGCTCAGCACAAAGCTTATCCCTAACTGGATCCAAAAGCCAGGCACTCCACATCTTATGGTTCCTAAAAATGCCTCACACACACCAACAGATGCAGCTACCGTAGAAGGTGCACTTGCTACTTACCAGTTTATTTTATAACGGTAATGGTTATATGGTCAGACCACTTGATCAGGAGAACAATGTTTAACTGCTCTTTGAAGATTCCCATCAGCCAGGAGAGCACATTCATCAGTGATCAACAGGCTGTTTTGTACAGGGACACATCCCACCCATCCCATCTGAAGGTCTGCAGACCACACTCACCAAAACACCACACTCAAGGATGCCCTGGAAGGAAGACCGCTGCAAAAATTACATTTACTCTTCTCCTCTCCTTGTGGTCAAAGAAATCTTTATTTCTTGTACTGAGGCACAACACCAGTAAAAATGATAGAAGGTTATTCTATGACTGCACTTCTAGGGAAGCATCTGAATTTGAATTTCTCCTAGGCAAGGAGGGGAACTGAGATGTAGTTTCTCACATTCTACATTTACACTCTATTCATCAAGCCATGATCCTGCCTGGGTAGTTGGTAACAGCACCATCAGGCACACCTTGAAAGACAAGAAGCGAATAAGAGTGCTCATTGTCTTGGGAGACAGAAAAAAGGCAAAAGGCTCCAGGGTTTCAAAAGAGAGTTTGATAAACTAGTTTCATCTTGGACTGAAATTTAAGCAAGTCATCTGTTGGGTGGGATTAATGAGCTGTCCTATTTGTCTGTATGTCTGGGGCAGCTGAGCTGTTGGACATTTTGCTTAGCATACTGGGTAAGTTTTGTTATGAAGTGTTTTGCTCTTTTCCATGTGTTGCAGAGATTGCCTAGGCATCTCACTAAATGGTTTTGACTTCTTTTAAGTAATCAAGCACCTAGGTGCCCAAGTCATTTTTTGATAATGAGTAAAGAGAAGTATCATGGACTTAGTACAAGTGCCTCTAGAAGGTGACATGTTCGTGTCTGAAGGACTATGGTAGTGATCGCATTTCTTAAACCCCTGTCACATGCAAATAAATATTTCAAGGAGCTTGAGAAGAATTACCTTACCCCATTAAAAAAAAGGTGCCACGTTTGTTTCTCCAGACTAAGTGGACTCCTCAGTGCTTATTAAACCTTGCTGAACACTCTATATAGATATTCTAGACATGTCTTTGGCATTTTACTTTCTAAGGAGACATTACTTTCCTCATTTTTATTTCAGACAAGACATAACCTGAAGATAAAAACAATAGAAGGAAGCTTGTTTCACAAGAGAAGCAGAGCAGATCAAAAATTACTTTTCAGTATGACTGAATCATAAAATTGTCATATAATTGTCCAACTCAGCCTAGCTGGTTTTGTTATGTTTTCTAGTACTTGCACCACAGACCAATAAAGTGGAAATGTTAGGAGTAGTGGCATAAAAATTATTCACAAGTCAAAAACTATGCAAAAGAAGAAAAGAAATTACACAGGCAGTAAATATTTTGCTAAACTATTTATTCTCTTTTTGAGAAAGCAGAAGTACCATCATTCCTTAAAAACTGTCTTGAAAACTATACATTTCCAAGACAACTGAAAAAACAGCCCATTTAAGTTACTGCTATTTCGGTTCCCTCACTCCAATTGTGCTATATATTATTGCATGGTTCAGTGGAAGGTCTTCAGAGAACATAAAACCTCTGATTCAATATCCTTGTCTAAACCATCTCTGTATGTACAAGATCAATAACTAAACCACAAAAGGTTCCAGAAATAAGAAAATGAACTAATTGCTGTACTTCAGCTTTAATTAGCACTAGGTGTTTTCCAAACACCACCTCTGTTTGTCACTGTTGATCTAATAGTACCCCCTTTAAGTTCAGGGGTTTGCCTTGTGTAGGTTATGCAGAATCAGAGCAAAGAGCAAAGGTTTTCATTCTTTCTACTGGAAATCTCCAGCTATAAGATATTGGGGGGTTTATGTCACACTAGTAAATCTTCGTGTTTAGTCCACTGGGAATTTGTCTCAAACTGCCAGACGATACCTAAGTTAGACAACATGTAACTGTAACTACTTTCAAAGGGCAAAGTAGGCATTTTCAGGAACCTAAGGTGACTAACATATCAGCGTAAGGGAGAAAGTGTTATAAGGAAAATAATCAGCCATAGGAAAGCTAGGAGGCATGCATTGCTTCCATACTCTGTGTTGGCTTTACTATATATTTGAGAACAAACACCAGTGAGGGAAAAAGAGACCAAGACAAATTGTGTCACAGTAGCTTGGTTTTCCACCCTTCTGCAATTTGATGCGTACGGATGAAGTTACTGGGTGCACAGGTGGTGTCATTGACTCCACAATGCCATCAGGCCAAGGAGGCAAAAGCACAAGGCTATGAAGCTGGAGGAAGACGGGAAGAGGCTTTAATGAATAGCTACATACAGACACCTTATTTAAGTCCTCAGATCACAAGAGTATGACAGCACTATCTATTTTGCTGTGCAACTTAGACCCAAAATACATCCAAATGAGAATTTTCCATGTATGTAATAGTTAAAGCCCATTTTGCACAACTCCAAATGGAATATTACAGTGGGAAACAGAGGAGGTTCATATCCCTCACATTCCTGCAAGTATGTTAAAAATAAATGCAGTAGTCCAAATTCAACAACAAATTCACTTCTGCAAATAGATGCCTGTATCAATGACACAAAGCCCAGAAGAACTGCCGTTATTCATCCTAGCTCTTGTGTTTAGCCCGTGAATGCCTACAGCAGGGAAGCACCTGTCTGGAGGTACCGTGTGTATATAGATGTAATGTTGTGTGTAAACCAGGTCACAGAAGCACATGATTAGACGGCAAAATGTTTTCATAAGCCTAGTATTCAGATCTGCTGTGAGAGGTTCTGATGAAAACAGCGAATTTGATCTAAGGAAATGATGTTTCATAAATGATTGGTATCCACAAACATTTATGGAAAATACAGCAACATTTTGACAGGTCTTTGCTATCCCTCCTGCTAGATTGCTTATGAATCCAAGCTTCATAGATCAACAGCTAAATATCCCAGGTCCCAGACAGCCCAGCCCAGGACATTCCAGCATCTACAGCTCTGGTCCATCATAATCCCAACATGCCAGCAGCGCTGGGAACTCCCGTCTGAGCCAGGGGTTCAGAGCTTCCCACCTCTTTCCCATACAAGTAGCAGCAAGGCAATTTGCCACAGACCTATTTCCTACCTTTCCCCAGAAAAATCAGCAGATTAAGATTTTCAGAATCAAAACTTTTTTGAACCCTTTGCTTGCAGAGCAGATTCCAGACATCATTCTGCCCTGAAACAATATAAGCATTTTCAGTGTGTCAGAATTTCCCCAGCACAAAAATGCTGAATTTGTAATTGCTCTCCTGGAGACTTACTCTCAGATCAGATGCTTTTTTTTCAGTTGAAAAAAGGCACGTTTCTGTAAACACACAGCTTTCTTGTTCAGTTGGGTTAGCAGAAGACAGCTTATATGCAGATACTCTGTGTCAAAACCAACAACATACTTTTTCTGAATACTGTTTTAAAAGAATTAATCTAAAGCTTTTCCATTAACATTAATGAACACTATCCACTTAAATACCCTGTGAAAAGGAGAGAGAATGGACACTATCAGTGCATGAATAGTCAGCAAGTCTTACAAATTACAGAAGCCCTGAGGGAAATTCATGTTCTAAGTGAGTCAGTGCGTGATTGAAAGTGACACATCAGGGAAGTATATTCCATTCCATTTAAATTATTGTCTTTCTTTAGGCTCTTATGTTGCTTATGATGGATTATATTTTGTTTGCCAGAGATTCTGTGTTTTCACTGTTAGCAAGTGTACATCTGCTGCTTCAGCACTCCAAGGTACCAGCTTCAATTAGCGTAATATTCTCATTAAATTGTTTATAATGTCTGCTATGCAAATACAACAGGGGAAGCAGATAATATAGGTCATTTTGAGTATCTCAGTTAAATTAAAGATATGGCCTTTTAAAAGGCAAACAATACTGTTATTAATACAAATATTATACATATCAAAGTCTCATGTGTCTTTGGTTATGGCAGGGGCTAGGTACCAGGGGTACAATAAAATGTATCTATTCTACTAAATTTGACACCAGACTGCCATTAAGAAGGAGATAGCTCCTTCAAACAAAGGGAGGTCCCATTTTCCCAGTTTTGGAGCTACCAGCATTTTTTGCAGTATTAGCCTTGAACAGCACTCATAAGAAACCAAGCAATGAAATGCCTTGCCCACACATGGGCTTGTGTTTATGGAAGATCTTTTTGCTCTTTTTTTATTCCAGATCTTCACTACATTTTACTGGTCTTTGAAATAACAGGCAGTCCCCATATTGCCCACTAAAATCTTCCTCTAGTCTGTACAAGTCCCAGCTGGAATTAATGTCATCCATACTCAGCTTCCCACTTTTTCCTCTGCTCCCCTGTATTACTTTCTAATGGCTCAGACCCAAAGGAAACCGTCCCTAAAAAAAGTAGGTGAATAGGAAACAAACACCCACTCATCGTCCCTGAACCTTTCCTCCAGACTCATTGACACGCCAGCTATCTCTAGTCAGTACCTCCACATCCTGATTTAGCAAAAAAAACCCAGTGCTTTTAAGTGAGCTACAAGTGAGCTCAGTCTTGTACGAATTGTTCTTTAAAGTCTGCACAATAAAACCTCAAGCCCTGAACGAATGCACCACAGAGGTATCAAAACACTTCATCCAGTTTAGTACTCTCTTGAAAAAGTTCCTTACAGCTCTTTTACTTCTCCAAAACAGGGCTGAGCACACACACACACATTTCAGAATGACATCTCAAGCTCACACATAATCACTTTTTACAATCTTTCCCATGAAATGGTGGAAAAAACCCTGGAATTTTATATGCACCAATATTAATATCCTTAACACTACTAGTACAGTCACCACAACTGTCAGTACACAAGGTACACATGTATCTTCACAGTTGGCTAAACTGTATTGTCAAAGAAGCCTTGCAGACAAACTGCAAGCAAAGCTACACTTCGGAAGAGAGCATAGTCTGAAATTTAAATTTTATTTCTTATTAAAATTTATTAAATTTGAAGCTGATATGGGTAAGTTCAGAAAAGAAATTATCCATTTTTCTGACTGATCAGACCATAATAAGGGAGTCATATGCTTACTGTCCTCATAAAAGTTTTTAAATCTTTTTAAGCCAAAAACATACACGTGTATTTATTAATCATACTATATAACAATATTATATCATATAACCATCCCACAGTCAGCTAAGAAATACCTGTCTGCAAGGCTGTTATTATACATGTCCCCTACACTTCATTGTAGTTCATAAATGTTTCATCCATATGAGATTTTGATACAATTTTTATTTTTAATATTATATCCTAAAAGGCTCAGGACAAAATTAATCTCTTGTATAATGTTAGTGGACCAATTGGAGATGCAGCAGGAAAGAATTTTGCCCCTATTCTTTCCTGAAGGTGATGTGAGCAACCATAAAGGTGACCTGTAGAAGCAAGAAATTACTGAGCAGAAGAAGATGTCTTCTGAAGAACACTGACAAATGCCTGCCAACCTGAAACTGTAAGTCTGGGAACTAGGCATGGGAACCAGAAACATCTTTGAAAAGTGAAACTGGCCTCTTTGAAGTACAGCTGGGGTACTTAGAAACCACAGACATCCTGAGACACCACCAATAAGCACAAAATCAAGGGACTGTAATGGCAACTTACCATCTGAAAAGGTGGAAAACAGAACAGAGCAGGTGGAAAAATAAAATGGCTCTGAAAGAACAGAAAACAACATCATCTATTGGCTGCTTTAAATAGGATGTCTTATACCTTCTTACTTCTCTATGTTATAAAAATGAATTAATTTTTATCCAAAAATGCAGTCTCTATCTCTGTTAGTATGGGAGAACTTCCCATGCTGCACGTAACTTTTCCTAAACAAGTTGAATCCCTCATGAACTTTCTACAAGCTCTTGGACTCTCACCAGGGACACTTGGCTGACTCCAGACTCTGACATGGATCATCTTTGGAGACTGGCTATTATTTTATTGATCTCTTTTTGGCCCCTTCTCCCACATTGGGATCAGTTCAGTTTGTCATTCCACCCCTGGTGGACCCCAGATTGGGTCCCTTTCTGAAGTCTGTCTCATTCACCTGATACTGATTTTATTTATATATGTGTGTGTGTATATACGCACATACATATATATAAGTAATCTATTGTATCTGTTGTTTTATTGTTGACAAGTTTCTTCATGAACAATAAATTTGTAGCAACCTGTAATAGTGCATATCTACTTGGTTTTTGCTGTTATTATTTGTTGCTATTATATTGATTAGGGCTATATGATCAAATACTGCTATTATTGATTGTTGCATTCCTTTGATTAATACTGTATTGATAGCTGATAGTAACTTGTAGTAGCGAGAGAGAGACAGACAGACAGACAGATTCACTTTATTAATCCTAGGTACACTTGCTAGCAGTGATTGTTGTGATAGTTTACTTGCTAGTGGTGATCCTTGTATTTGTGGTAATCTGTAATAAAGTAGAGAAATTCAGAGGATAAGGCCTCTGTGTCTGAATATTATGGAATCCTATGAACCCACAGTCATGATCTCTATATACACACAGATCAGTAACACTTTAGGTTGTAACAAAAGGCCATTAATTATCTGATCTAATTTGCTAATCCACTTTAAATGGTTCAAAAGGAGAATGATTTTAAATAGAGGATAGCAATGGTTTTAATTTGATATCTTATTCAAACTGTTTGACAATTTCAAACATTTACTAAATGAAGAATTGGTAAATCAGTTCAAATAAAAATCAAGATAAAATTTTATTCATAGATTTCAAGAAAAAGTGATTTCTGTTCACAGAAAGGGAAAGGAGCAAATGTTGCTGGACCTCACCCTGGAGGTGATTAACATAAAACTGGTTTCCCATGTAGTTAAGCAAACTTGATGAGGACTACCTAAACACTCATCAGAACCACAGGAATTACCACTTTCTGCATGTAACCATCAGTCCTTTCCTAGACTACAGAGGACATCGTGGGTTACTCCAAAAATCAGATACTTCAAAGGTGCCCAAAAGTTTAATATATTTTTAAAACCATGGACTAAACCAAGAGAATCTTGCACTCGGAACCTTTGTCATCAATCTGAGCAACTAGCTCTGCAGAGCCAAGTGTCTAAGTAAGATGCTTTCAACTTTCTTTAGATGTGGTTAGAAAGAATTTTACTTCCTTACATTTACTATGGTACAGGTTTTTTTGTCTCTCCTCATCAAGTAATGCTAACAACCTTTAAGTACTCAATGGCAGGAATAACTATTTATCACACTGAGCCTGTGATCAAGGAACTCTAAAAATCAGGGATCAGATCAAGAATAAGGATTCTCTAGAAATTTCTCTCTTAAGATTTAACCATGATTGTGGAATGGATGGAAAACAATGGACGTATTATGAACGATCCAGGCTGAGTGGCCTCATTGTAGCAACAGGCTGCAAGCTGCAGATATTGTGAAGGACATGTACAAGGACAAGGAGATTGTGAAACTGCGTATGTGGCAAGAAGATAAGGAAGTTGGACTGAAAAATGATGAGCTAAGATGTGAAAGCAGGATGTCTACGTGACAAGAGAGCAGCGCATGGACACCGCTGGTGTCTATGGCCAGGTGTCTATGGTGTCTATTGGCCAGGACCAATCATAGATGATTAGAGTGCGCGTGGACCAGTAGTTTTAGCCTATCACCTTTGAATAACAATGCATGCATGGCACATGTCTCTTTTATTAGAGTATAAATTTGCTGCAAGCCTGTTAATAAATTGGCACTAACTTGATCACATTGATCATACAAGTTGTGTCTGAGCCTTCCACGTCACATGATGGGTGTTGAGCATCTAGCACACTCATGAGTGCCTAATGTACTCAGGAGCATATCTAGTTTGAAGCTATAATCTCACAAGAATTCAGTTCATTTACAGAAAAGCAGATAACCCTGCCATCTCTTTCTCTCCGGTACTACTTCGGGAAACCAGTGAAAAAGTCACTGATATGAACTGCTTTCCTAAGACTAACTGATAAGAGCAGGAGGTATATGACATCAGTACTGAAGAGCTGTTTGGAGATATGCTCATCCAACAGCCACCTAAACAGAATGTTAGAGACCCTGAGCTTCTTCCAAAAGACCGTATCAGCAGATTTACAGAGAAGCAGCCTATACAATGACCCATATCTTCAGGAGCTCCAGAGTACAATTATTAAAGCTCATAAATTAATCCTGAAACACATGTGAGAAGACATGAACCTTCTGAGCAACTGGCACAGTAGCACACATTTGTCAAGAAGCACTTTGAGGACTACACCAGTCTTGCAGATTTAATAGAATATGGCTTCTTAGCTAATGCTGCTGCTGTGAACTGTTGCACCTGGGCTGAGCTAGTGAAGATTTCCACAAGAGTAAGGGAAAGGAAAAGAGTGCAAAACCTTTAGAGTACTTATTAGATGAAAATAAATAATGTTCAGTCTGTAGCAATCAGCAATCAGGCTCCCAGACCTGCAGCTTTAGAGAAACATGCCTAAAAAGAGGATATACTTATTTCTCTAACTGTGTAATGGTAGCTAGACAATGGCAAAAGAGGTGATTTTTCAGACAAGGTGCTAAATTTTCCCCAAGGACTGGAAAATCTACAGGGAAGTACTGAAACTGCTGGTGTTTCTTGTTTATATAGCTCAATGCCTTATAAATCCCTTTAGAATTTAAATCTTGTGCTTTAAATACGTTTTAAAATACTTGATATGATGATAATTATTATATGTCTTTCATAGTTTTTACCTAAAAACAGTATTAGATACTCCTGAGCCCAATTCCATAGTAACATAATGGAACAGTGGGTTATTGTTTGTTTTGGTTTTAAGTCTTGTGTGGTCATCAATTATCTTCTTTTAGACATTTTCTTCAGAGATTAACAGAAAATGTTTTGTTTAAGGGACAGAAAATTATGATAAATCATAATATTTTACTGTTCCTTTGAAATATATATATAACATAGATTTACATTGTATGTTCAGTATTGCCATAAGAAAATGGCTAGTTTTCTTCCTCTATGCCATCTATAGTCTTTGATTAAGTGATCGTATCATGTGCAAGGGCTGTGTTGCTTACTTTGGAGATGAACATTTCAGCAGTCTTTCCATCCTAAAGGTTCTTTTGCCATTAACAGAAACAAAGCATCTTGGAAACTTCCATCACTTTTTCAGAACTGTCTAGCCAGAATCCCCTGGTCTTAAGGCCATCGGATGAGAAAAGATTATTGAGAAAGAGATATTCAGGATAATGTCCCGTGGTCTTAGAAGAGTCTAACATAAAAATCAACCACAAACAGACATTACAACTTTTCAGAGAACCAATCAGCCTACCTATTGCCTCAAGCCCACAGAGTAACAATGACTTACTGGTTCTCTTTGCCACTCTTATGCCTTCGTAAAGTTTCATATAATTTACCACAACTTTCCTTTCCTTTGTCTTGTTTTACAACCTATATAAACTCATTCAAAAGAGTCAGTCTAAGGCAAAGAAACAATGGCAGAATTTGTCTGTGACCTTGGAAGAGCTAGACAGATTATGATGTTTATTCTTTATTTTTTACAGTTTCTGCCTACAATTAATTGTAATAAGGAATACATTTAACATTATATTTTAGAGTAAGTTATGTTTTGCTAATCATCAGGTTTTATTTCCTATTACAGGAGACTAGGTACTTTTAAGGTGCTGTATACAGCAGTCTTGTAAAAATACATGTTCTTTAGGAAGAACACAGAAGTTTCAAGCAAAAAGCAGATAACTGATATTTCTAAGCAACTAATTCAGTCAAAATCCACACAAGCCTGAAAATGAGCATCTAAAATGAGTGGCATATGAGGCTATTGAGGTAACATTTTCTTTATAATGTCATTGACTTGTTCCCCTGTGAGCAGAAATAATATTTAAAAAAAAAAAAAACAAACAACTAACAGTGGCACATTTTGAAAGATTTTATTATATTGCATTAGCAACTATCCTTTTCATTTAGAATTTTTCATTTAAATTGTTAATATTGATTTTTTTATACACAATCCAGTAGAACAGTCACTTATGGAAGGCTTTATTCATAATTTCAATGACTTCTGTATTGTACTAGAGAAGATGAATATTGATGTCACCGCATCGAGAATTCATAATGTAATAAAACACTGTGCTGTACAGCACAGAACTGTCATTGTTCACCAGCCTAACTCAGTTTGAACAATGCTTGTTAGAATAGTTAGGTGATTTTCTTGCTAGTAAATGGTATTTTTGCAAGGGCAATGTCAGTCTACAAGCACATGTGTTTTTCTCTTACACCACATGAACACGTAAATGAATAATTCTCTGCAGAAAAAAATTTAGCTTCACAGCATCCTGTAGACTAATACACATCATAGTAAATACAGAAATATGTGGAAACAGCCATTAAGCAATATGATTCTGGGATGCTCTTTGCACTTTCTAAGGGACACAAGTGACAACTGTTCTCTGCTTTAATTACAGTATTTAAGTTTGATAGAGATAAATATCTGCATAGAAGTAAATTTTAAAAGAGCATTACTGTCCTTATATAGCAGCAAGTTAGTTGCTTACCATAATACTGATGACAAAGGTAAGCAGCGAATTAACTCAATCCTGCAACGTTATGAAAGGTCGTCATTCAGCTATTTCAAGTTGGGGGTGGGAGGGGGGAAGAATCAGCAGGTGCGTGGGCAGATTTGCAGTTTCTTGACCAAAGTATGTGAACCACCATTTGTGGATGGTGAAGAATGGTATGAATATTAACCAGCTGCTTTGCAGGAAAACCATGTACAGAAAGGGAGGCATACTCTGAAAGGATCTAGAGCAAAGCAGCATTCTCACAGAAAACAGCTGGATGTGAAGTGCACAACGAAGAACCTCTATAATGAGGAGGAACAGGCTAGAGAATGAGAAAAGCATGTAAAGAAAGAGTGACAAGGATAATGGAGAGCTCTACAATTTTCTCCCTCAGTCCAATCTCATGCAGGAAAGAGAGGAAGAGGAGTTTTGGATTTATTTACTAGCAAAATAATGGAACTACCAATCTATAACTACAGGTCATGTTTTGAAGGAACCCCAGCATTTTTCATCTTCCATCCTAAATATGCTGGTTCTTTTCCTAGATTTACTTTCTTTTCAGGCCTTGGGTTATTGGAGCCCAAGACTTTTAATATGAGATTATTTTTTTCCATGATTTAGAGTGACTGTAGCAGAAAACCCCAGGTTAGAGATGTCTTGAACAGTGGAGTTTGTTCAGTGGAAAGGTAAAACGGTCAGTTGTTTTGGAAAAGAAATCTCATACTCATGAAGTTACCTTCCTAAATATGGAATATTCTCCCTCACATCAGTGCAAATCATTCCACTAGTTTGATTTAAGCAATGTTCAGCCCAGACCAACAGCAGGTTTACGGTTTTGTAATATTATGTTTCTAAATTTGTAATCACTGGGAAAACAAAAATTATGCTGTTCAAGCACTTCTTGCCCTAGAACATCCCAAATTATTAGGTCATTCTAGTATTATGTACAAAAGTAAGTAAATTAGGTGATTATTATCAATTCCCACTGCACTTCAGGTGTCCATCTCTCTATTGTTGAACTCAAGGGCTGCATAAGCTCTGTCTTGGTACAGATGCACTGAGAGAGCTCTCACAGTCACATATCTGACTGTCTATAGCATCTCCATTCTGCAGTGTTGCATGAATTCCCATGGGACACTCTCACCCCACCAAAAGGGAAGTGGCCATAACGACTTTCTCAAGAATGTCCACTGCCCTGGTTTCAGCTGGGATAGTTAGTTTTCTTCTTAGTAGCTGGTGCAGTGCTGTGCTTTGGCTATGATGTGAGAACAATGTTGATAGCACACTGATGTTTTTACTTGTTGCTGGGTGATGTTTATACTAAACCAAGGACTTTTTGGTTTCTTGGGCCTTGCCAGTCAGAGGGCTGGAGGGGCATGGGAAACTGTGAGAGGACACAGTCAGGACAGGTGACCCAAGCTAGCCAAAGAGGTATTTCATACCATATGACATCATGCTGAGTATAGAAGCTGGGGCAAGAAGAAGGAAGGGGGGAAAAATTTGGCATTATGTTTTTTGTCTTCCTGAGTAACTGTTATATGTGATGGAGCCCGGCTTTCCTGGGGGTGGCTGAACACCTGCCTGCCCATGGGAAGTGGTGAATGAATTCTTTGCTTTGCTTTGCTTTGCTTGTGCACGGGGCTTTTGCTTTACCTATTAAATTGTTCTTATCTCAACCCTTGAGTTTTAAATTCCTTTCTGATCCTCCTCCCCATCCTTCTGGGTGAAGGGGAGTGAGCAAGCGGCTGCCTGATGCTTGACTGCCAGCCGGGGTTAAACCACAACACCACATACATGCTGTTTGAATAACTACTCTGAACTTAAAATATAAAAAATATTTACATCAGAACATTATTTTTCAAATTAATCATGACATCATTAATGGTACTACCCAAGGGGATTTAGGTTATGGAAGCTTTTAGGATTATGAAATGAAATGAAAATTTTAATTTGACCCACAGGGTTTTGTTGGATGGATCAAGGTTACAGGAAAATCTTCACTGGTCAAGAAATGAATATTTTGGTCCAGCTGTCCTCCAAAGTAATGCAGTTAAACCATTTCCCTGCTGAAAAAAAAAATAATTATGCAGTACCATACATTTCCATACTGAATCTGAGTGAACAAAACTAAATATTTTATTTTTCTTTTAGATATGCTTCATGGACCTTATACCATACATCTTATACTTTCTTAATAAGGAAAATAAAGGGTTTAATATTAATTATAAGATTTTGTTCCTCAGTAATATACTCTACCTGAAAAATGTATGTCAATACATGTAATGATTTATGTCAACAACGTTTATTAGATAATTACTTTCCATCATTATCATGATTGCATCCAACTTATCATTGAAGCCTATTTTTTTCAATGAAAGTTAAAGGGCAAAAGGGTTTCTTATCAGTCACACTGACATTTATTGCTAACAATACAGACTGGAAAATTATGCAAATAGTGAAAGAGGTATTTTCATGAATACCTAGAAATTTTTACTGAAAAGCCATAGGTTTTCTTAATGCAAAATGGAAACATAAAGGAGTTTCTTGCAATCTTGTTCATCTCATGAACAATTTACATTTGTTTCATGAAAAATTATTTACAAGTTAGGTAGCAAAGGTAAAATAAATGAGTCAGTGTCTAATATTTAGTTGCAACTGCAATTATCCTTTATATAGATCTCATTTCAATTACCTAACAGGGCATTATTTTCTTAATAGCTTGTCATGGAATAATTTTATTTTATTTTTTTTAAGATAGGCACAAATAAAGTTGCACATTCTGTTACTCATCAGTACTTTTTTATAACACAAACAAATTCCTAAGTGCAACTAGCCAACCATCTTTTTTCTTTGAAAAAATAAATTCTATTTTACAGATTATTTAAAAAATTTACTACTGTTACTGCTGTTAAGTACTGTTGCTGGCTATTGTTACCTGAAATAGTTTGTCTTTTCAACATAAACAGTACTTATTCAGTGCTAAGTATGATGGCGTTTTGGCTGTTTCATAGCTAAGAAGTTGTAAATCTGAATTTGACAGCCTCTTTTTCTAGGGTAAAACACTGGGGATCCTCAGTCCAGAAGACGTGCATAGGCTAGGCTGGCACAGTGGAGTCCTTTCAGACTTCACACGGAAAGCAGAATTTTCAGGAGAAAGGGGGTGCTGTAGAAGGTGTTCACTAGGTGTGACAGATTACAGACTGGTCTACTTTTTTCTAGACGTTTTCTTGCTAGTAAGGTACCACGGCTGGCATTGCCTTGTCCAAGGTCCATAAAATGGCTGAATTTTATCTCGCTGGATATCTTCATATTTTCACGAACGTTTTCATCTGGTTTTATAAGCAAAGGCAATAGAAAGAAATCTTGTGTTTAGCACAGACTCCCATGAGTCTAGACACAAGTCTTGATAAGGGTTAAGGATGTGCTGAGAGGAACTGTTATTCTGTAGTTCAGTATTTACTTTTTCACTTTTTGTCAAATGTCAGGAAAAGATTGTAATCTTTCCAAAAACTTAAATTATTTTAAATTCTTCACACACAAAAAAAGATACATTGCAATTCTGAAGTCTTATCAAAGCATGACATGATAAAGCCTGCATAGGGGAGGACCTACAGAATAATGCCTGGTACATTATCCTGTATATCCTGAAATAATTCCATTTTACAGTTAATGCTATATAGTTTTGTATGCATTTTGGGATTATGACTACACTGCAGGCAGTAGAAGCGTATACTCTTTCTTCCTCCAAATGCTTAGTAAAATAACAAATGTTCACAGATACTCTTGTTTCTAATTGGATTCCTTCTAGGCCACCTACACAGAAAAACACAATTGCTGAAGCCTGCAGCAGCCACATTGTGCTATATTGTATAAATAGCTCTGGGAGTTCAATAAAGAGCCAAATTGCAAAACCAGTTTCACAAACAGGAGCCTTCATTTGGTAAAGGTGAAACAGGTCAATCCCTCAATTTCCAAATTGTTTTCGCTTTTGAAACACTAGAAGAGGATCAGAGATTGAGATGGGAACAGAAGGGAGGAGGTCAATTTTTGCCTTTTCTTTTGCAGTTGCCTATGTATTGGCTCTAAAATGTATTAAATAAATGTAACAATATAAATTGTAGATAATTATATGCAATACTCGCAGTATATAATAATATGTAATTATAACAGAGAGTGGGTATAAAATGGACTGGAATGAAACAACAAATGTATTGTTGCAGTAAAAAAACATCCAGTACCATACAGTGAAAAGACTCTGAAATCAAAAGTCCTTTGATAGCATGATGTTGTTTGAACAGCTAAAATGGATTATGATTCCACTGGGTAGGTGTGTACTTTAGCATCCCACATTGTATTAAAGAAGATAAAAATTCGGGAAGCAACTGCCATCAAGAGAAAACCTTCAAATAGATTTTCTCTGCTCGTAAAATTACCACTTACATTTTCCACTTTACAAAGAAATACAAAGCTGTGGATTTGTATTAGAATACATTTTATTCATGCCAAGAGATAACTAGATAGCTAGATAAATATATATTAGTAGACACATAAATATCCTGCATACATGTATATATGTCCTAGGCACAAGAAAGCTCAAAAAAAGGCTACAGTGTGAGGCACCCAAAAGTTTATATATGTCAGAGTTAGGGGTTTCTGCCAAATTAGCATCCTTCAGTGTTTGCCATGGGAAGTGGTGCTATCTGGAGGTGTATGCTAATTATACTAGCACTTTAAAGTCTCTCAGATCCCTGCTTGATATAGCTTCCTCAGATGCTCCACGTTAATCACCTGATTTGCAATCTGGAAGGACTAATCTGAGCTAGTTCATAGCTTCTCAAAAAAATATATAAACTGAATTTTGCTAATCCTCCCAAAAGAAAAGCAGGAAGCACAGGAATAGAGGGGCAGACAAATGGATGAGGGGAGCAGGGAAGAAGACAAGGGACAAGATATTTTAGATTTAAAATTTACAGACCTTTTGATGTTTTACATTGAGGAACACTTCTAGAAAGGAGCTACCTCCTTCCCAGTCAGCAGCAGAAACCACCAGCCTACATAATCACTCAGTGGAAGCAGCTGTAGTCAGCCTTGCTTACCAGGTCTTCCTGTATGTATGTGGACCAGCATGTGTACTTTCAGATTTTCTCAGTTATGCATAATTTAATCAATCACAGGCTTAGTTTTCCGACAAAACACAATGCCCTGATTTAAAAACAAGTCCCACAAGAGTCTGGTTTCTAAGCATGGAAGTGCTGGTCCTTCTCAATGAAACATTTTAAGATCTTTTTAAAGGGCAAGTGTACTTTCCTCCTATTTACATTCTGAGAAATGAGCTAACCATGTAGCTGTATCTTTTACGGAAATAAAAATTGACAGCAAGCATGGGCATTTTCACCAAGAACATCTGAAGCTGTGAAATGTTCTAAGAAACTGAAAACAGGATCTTGACATGAAAAGGGAAAGGCCTTTAGATGCAGACCCTGCCTAGACATGCCAGAGGAGGAATCACCCTGGCTTTTTATCTTACTGCTTAACGCCTGAGCAAAGGTTTTGCTCCCGAGGGTACTGAGTTAGGACTATGTAAGGAACATCAGTGTCTTCAACATGCTGTACAGCACAGTACTGCAGGGGAGATACGCTAGGCTCCCACAGTCCATGTCTTCTGTGGTCCTACTGCCTTATATCAGCACTGAGAGGGAAGGAGAGGGCCAGGATGTTTCTTTCAGTCCATTGGCTTCAGTAGGGACTGCCAGAATTATGCTGCCAACATGCCTCTCACATTAATGGTCTGCAGTAAGGTACCATATTTGTGCATATAAAATTACTTTCGCCCACTGAGAATAAAAACCTCCTAAAAAAACCTAGCCTGACAACTGCAATTGTGACTGGCATCCTTAGCATCCAAGGCAGATGGGCCTGTTAGGCATAAGCAATGAGGCCCTGCACACTCTCAGGATGCTATTTACAACGACACTTCATATCTTGGCTCTGTCAGTTCACCCTTACAAATGTCTCTTGTGTATTTTTTTCCTCTGTTTTATGAAGCAGTGTAATACATTCTTTTCTGCATGTCCCTCCAAAATTCATCTTCTTGCTAATACTTCTAACACAAAAAACCCTTTTATATTCCCTTCTTTTTCACATGAGCATGGTTTCCCTCCATTTCAGTTTTCATTCTTCTCTGCACCACCTAAGTAATCTTTTTGTGCAGTGTCTGATGACATACTGGATGCACTGTGTCTCCCACAGGACCTTGGTCTCAGTGAACAGGGCAGAAACACAGGGAGCATCCACAGCTGCAGGGAAATTCTAGCTCAGGAGGGTTTGTGCACAAATTACTCTGTGGGATGATGTTGTATGTATCCACATACATTGGAAAAATCTATGAAGTAGTTAGAACAGGCTTAAGCAAGATGACTTGCCAAATAATTAAATTGCCAAACTCTTAACAGAGTTCTGCTAAGTGCTTGTAAATTGATAATCCTCTAGGCTAATCATACGGTCAAATTTGAGCCCATTTCCTAGTGGCAGTAAGAATTATTGATGCCAAGAAATCCTCTCCCAAGTTTCCACCCTTCTTCAAAGCACAGATTTGCTAGAAGTGCTTCATAAATAGCTGATTCATATTTTTAAAGGGAGGGGAGGTAAACTCATTTCATGTTGCTGAAGCATTCCAAAATTGTTCAACAAACGTCAAGCTGCGGGCAACATTCTGTATCTGCACTACCTCTAGGTGAGACCCTGATAGCACTGCACCTGGCATACGTTCTTCAGTAGCACAAACATTATAGTTCTCTCTCATTAACTTGGTTAAGGACCTGCTTGCATTTTTAGTTTTTTTCAGAATTCTAATGTGAGGAATATATTGGGAGAGTTTTGCCAGTCCATTAGTACTTTTTAATGTCGTGAACGTGATCAAGATAGAAAAAAATAATTTCCTAAACAGTTGAAAATATGATGGAGATACAATTTATTTTCTAAATAAGGAAATTATCATGGAATTGGATGTTAAAAGTGGTTCATTCTTCCACTAGTACAACACTTTAGCTTTTAATGTTGCTATTGCATTTACTCTGGATTCTGGCATACATAATAAGAGACCTCAAACCTTTAGAGTGACTTGCTGTTGAACTGAGTTGGCTTTTAAAACCATCAAAACTGTGTAAATTGCAATGCAATACAAGAAAAGTAGGAAAAATAGACTGGAAATGCTGTTAAAAAGGAACTGGCATGTGGTGCTCCTGCCATCTTGTGGCTCTTCTGCATCAAATCACTCATTCATTTATATACTAAAACTAAGTTTCAGTGTTAATTCTTCTAGTGCCTACCTGTGGCACAGGTCTGCCAGTAATAGGCATACACACATGAACTGTTCAGATAAGGCATAGCCGTGTGTTGAAATAAAAACACTATGTATCAGCAAAAAATATCTAGAAAGAGCAACATATTTTTGCTTTGTAGACATCTTTTATTCTCCTCTGGGCTCCAGCCATGTTTTCCCAGAGGAAAGAAAAATACATTTTATTACAAATATAATAAACATATATGTGTTTCTATACAAAACAGTATGTTTAATGTATTTTTCTCCTGAAAATGTATACATTTATACATGTATGTACATGCACACAAACACAGACACTATTTAAAATGTATGCATTTAGATCTCTGTTATTCTAAATTGGACCTAAAACCTCAGTAGATAAAAGTACATGATCAGCCTTACTTATTTCAATTTCATTTCTTCCAAAGAGAATCAAGACATATGATTACTTCCCCCACAACTGCAGCTTCCAGGAGCTATCACATCAACTCAGACAACCTGACCTGAATTTAAACCATTCAACCCAATTCAACAACCATAATGTTTCTGTTCAGATAGATTCAGGCTGAAATGAAATATTGAGCTCGTGTTCCCAATTGGAAAGCAAAACATCGCAGCAGAACTGAAACTTAAGCACTGAAAATTTCAATTTTGCAGACTCTGTTTTGTTCCACTCATTGAGGCCAAATATGGTTTGCATAGAAAGCCTTAATCAGATCTAATCAAAAGCCACTAGCCAAACAGTCAGTATGAATGGAAGCTACTGGCTTTCTTCATTTCACCTTTAGAGTCCAAAGACACTGGTAGTGTTTCTCCGTCCTGAGAACTTCAAGCCTGACCACATAAGATCAAGGCTTAGAGTTCATCCGCCACCAGTTCCATAGTGCTAACAACCCCTTCCCAAAACAGAAAGAAATTAGAGCGTGAGCAATGTGTACTCAGGTTCTTGGGGCTCTGAGATGAGAGAGACTTCTTAATAAAAGGCTGTGATAGGGGATTTTAACAAATTGTACTCTGCAAAGAAGGTACGCACCATTCCTGCAGAGGGGTAAAGAGTCTACCATTCCATCCTGGCTATATCCTATAACAATAGATTAAATATGCTTCATTTTTATGTGGAGGGACAAACTTTAGAGTACTATCAAGACCACTCATCTGTAGCTCTCTTTTTTTCTGATGCATGAGGAAAACTAGACGCTGCAAACTATATTTGGAGAGAAAAGATCGAATTGGCATCTTCAGGAGAACATAACTGTTAGTACCATCCAAGGATTTTTCCAATGGTAAAGAAATTTCAGCTGTTCACTGAGGCAAAATTGCTGCTGGTTCACTGAAAATTGTTGGGTGCCAAGAGGCATGAATAGTTAGTAATTGTGGTAATTTCTCATACGTAGCTGGGATGAATGGTTAATATGAAAACGGATTAATACATTTAACTCCTTGACTCTGCACAGGAGTGCTTTACCATTAGTCAAAGTAGTCCCATCACTGGGACTGTACTGCTTGGAAAATACAGATCAAAGGATCCCATTCCACTGTCAGTGTAACAAAGCAGCTGCTTGGGACTGGAAGATGTTACTCACTTTTTAAAAAGCACTGCAACTGTGACTCAAAAGTGTACTATTCCAACAAAAAAAAAAAAAAAAAGTGACTGTGACACATGGTATCAGTAGACTGCTTGGCACAAGGAAGTGTTCAGAGTGTGAATGCTTCTCACTTTTACCACCGAAACCTTTATCATAGATAGACAAGCATGTTCACCATGTTGTAACCCTCACTACCCACAGATGGTCAGCACTGGATATAAGTGAAATAAAAATATTTATGAGTCTTAAAAGTTTGTCTTTCCCAGGAAAAGATATTTTTTTTTCAGAATTATAGGTCTATATAGCTTGTAAAAGACCTCTGGAAGTCATCTGGTCCAGCACACTGCTCAAAGCAGGGTCAACTCAGAGCAGGTTGCTTAGCTGAATTAGAGACACCTCCAAGGATGAAGATTTCACAACCTCTTTAAGCCACCTGCTCCAGTATTTGAGTACCCTTATTGCAGAAAAAAAAAAAATCCAGATATCTAATTGGAATTTCCTGTAATGCTGTTTGTGCCTTTTATCTCTCACCCCTTCACTGTTCAACTGCAAGAAGAGTCTGGCTCCATCCTCCTTATACTTGCTCATTAAGCAGCTGAAGGCAGCAATGAAAATTCCCCCATCTCTCCCCATCCTTCTCATCTCAAAACAGAACAAACCCATCTCAGCCTCAGCTCGTACACCATGTGCTCCAGCCTACTCATCATTTCAGTTGCCCTCTGGTGAGCTTTCTCCAGTATGTGCATGTCTGTCTTGAATTGGGGAAGCCCCAAACTGGACACGCTAGTCCAGCACAAATGCTGAACAGAGGGGAATAATCGTAATCACTTCCCTCAGCCTGCTGACTACACTTTTGCAAATACAGCCTGGGATACGGTTGGCCATTTTCTTAATTGCACTCTTCTCACTCATGTTCAAATTGTGTTCATCTGGACTACTTTCTTACCAGTCAGAAGTCAGACCCCAACCTCTGGCCCAGGCCTCTGTATTCAGCATTGTTGAACTTCGTGAGGCCCCTGTCAGTCCATTACCCTAGCCTGACAAAGTCCCCTCTGGATCCATCCACCCGGTAGTCTGCCTATGCAATCCATACTTCACCAGTTGGGTGACAAGGATACCATGGATATATAGCAGATACTGTACTGTCTAATGATTCTGAAGTTGAAGAATCAGAGTATAAACAATTTTTGTGCAGCCTTTCTGCCTCTGGAATATTAGTTCAGACAGGAATTATACCTTGAAACTCAATATTGATACTATAAACTATTCTTTGAATATGCTGAAGAAAAAATAACTGACGATTTTCAGAAGGGTATGGTTTTAAAGTTAGTCATCATTCAAAAATATTTAGATGGTTAATATCAGATATCTTCAAGTATCTAAAGAATAACTCACCTAAAATAACTGATATGTACTAATAAGGTCACTTGAAGGTGAGAGTTTTCATGTGATCTGAGAAACAGACTGATAATGATTTTCCCACTATAGGGTTATGTTTCCAGTCACTTATTTTTCAGAAGATTTTTTTTCTAACTGAAAACTCTCTCTCCTCTTGGCCTGTGCATAAATTATTGCAGAAAACCTGAACAAATTCAAGTGAGAGAGGTTGGCAAAAATAAATTTAACTTCTTCAGTTATAAGAAAATAATTACTTTTTACCTTTATTTGAATAAGATATGCTGAGGGAAAAAAGCTTTAACTGTAAGTAAATACATCCTGCAGATGAGTTTGAATTGGATGAACTATGATCACTGAAAACTGAATGTATAATACATTACACAGTGCTAGATCTCAGGCTCCAACACAGTTCATTGATAGGCAGACCAGACCTAATATTCAGAAGGAAGGGTGGATATATGTGTTTACCTGCATTGCAATAGCATGTACCAGAATTGCAACCACACAGCAGGATGCACCATCAGCAGAATCCCGTTGCACTAAGTACCATATACCCAAGACAAAGGCCATGTCTTCCTCAAACGAGCACCTAGGAGCAAGATAAAAGAAAACAGCTGAAAAATGAATTCCAAAATTAATAACATATATTAAAACAGACTAGGTTCTTTATCAGAGAATCAAATTTCAAAGGTCAAATTTCCCTGATACTAGAGATACATGTGAAACCCACTGGCCAAATAGAAGTTTTAACACCACTTTAGTGCCAGTCCACACAGAGAACTGTCAAAATTATTGGTTCCTTTTAGCTTAAATGCCAGAAACATGAGTTACTGATTTAAGAATAGCAACCCTGCTGATAGTTGCGTTGCTATAGGCCCTAATTTCCTTTTCTTGGATCTTTGTCTCATGTTTTAAGAACTTGAAAATTATGCATAACTGGATATTTTTAAAGTGATAGCTGTAAAATTAATCATGCTAAAATTAAGAAATGTGAGGATTAAAGTGGTATCTGTCACCTTAATTTTGCACCCTTGCTTGAATGCATTGTAAGAGTCTTAATTATATCACTACATGCTGTACGGATTTCTACCTCTCTCCGTATATAGTATGAATTGTCTCTGGGAACAAGCCACTGATTTGCAGAAAAAGAAGCAGTTGTCCATAACACCTTGGTTTCATTTGTCATTGACACTAGGAGGTGTAAACTGTAATAGGAAACAAGATGGTCTTCTGAGTAAGACAGGTGAAACCTGTCCCCCTGAATTACATTTTATCACTGCTGCTGTCACAGAGACTCTCATCAACTAAGCAGAAAAGCTTTTAAATTATTTTCTCAGGTGTCTACTAATTATGAGCTTCTCATTAAATACTTGACTTGAGACTCTGCTCTGGGGTCAAAGCTAATCACTCACAGGGGAAATTGAAGTCAGCAAAAACTACACCTTCAACCTGAAAATTGCTAATAGTAAGTGTTCTTATAAAAATCAAGCTCCACAGGTCTTGAAGTAGGCATCCAAGACTAATAGATATTTCACACCAAAAGTCATTCTGTGCCTTGGTTTCCTCTTTGTAAAAACAAGCCAATATTTCTTACACCTCTAGAGTTGCAATATTAAGTAAATAAAGTTATGTTTGTTGAATAATCAGGATCATGGAGGTCAGTATTCTTCAAGGAAGGCCAATTATAGTAAATATTGTACTGAATCCCACCATGATATTGATAAAATATATTAAATAGTTTCTCACTGAGTAAGCATAAATTGGGAACAATAAAAAATAAACAGGATACCTTAAAGAAAGTATGCATAAGGGTCTTGCTCAGTGGTAAGGTTGCACATGCACAGAAAACCTTAATTTTGGCATTTTTTATGCTTAAGGTACTTGATCTTGCAGCAGGTATGTTCCTTCTTACACAAGACATTACCTTTTTAATATTTCAACTTCAGGTGATCCCATTCAATCTAGTCACTATGTGAATTACAACTACAGAATAATTCCTACATCTTTGCAATAATCAACTTATTTATACTGCTATGGTGCCATCAAATTTGAATCTTTTTTTTTTCTTCAGCTCTAGAATGGTACAAACTTACAATTGCAGCTTATCAGTAACAAGTGGTAACCAGAAGAGTTCCAAATAAATCACTTCATTTGATTTAGTAATTTTTGTCTTACAAGATTGTTACTTTTCAAACCTATTATCACTGGGTTACACTACAGACATCAATCAGCCAATAAACAAAGTGTATGGTTTTATTTTCATAGAAGACTTAGCTGTTGTTAATGTGTATTTAAGCAGACAAAAATAATTGCTATGAGATACAAAGATAATTGCACTAGGTAAACCAAAAGTACAAATTTGTATTTACATGTCTGTGCCTATGCTGAGCAACAAGAAAGTCTGTAACTTTCTGGTAAAAGGAACTTCTATGCATAAATAACATTAGATATTGTCTTTTAGAGACTGAATTTCCATCCGCTTATGAAAAAGACAAAAGACTGTCTAGTTCAAAAATAGTCTTTCATATACCAGAACTATTTGTGGTGTGCTTGTCTATGGTAGACTGGCTTCAATCCAGCTCACCAAGCTGACTTTCAGTGATATTTTACTTATGATTAAACCTTTACTCACTTGTTGTACAGACTGTTTAACATTTAAAATGAAATTCTATTAAAAAGATTGTTTCTGTGGTTCAGACACCTTTTTCTTTTTTCAAATTACTAATTGCTATAGGGGAACTCCTTCCTACACCAATAACTGAACATTAAAGAGAACAGCTGAAGACTAGCCAGAAATATTAATCTCATTCCAAAATTCAACTAGCCCTATAATCCAAATGTAACTTTCAGACTCAGCTGTCACAGGTTAAGCTGCTAAATCTTGTGCTTGAATATGACTGATGCATCTTCATGGCCACTTATTACCTAAAATAATTAAAACAAAACTTTGGAATGAAAAACAATCGACTTGCAAAATTTTGATTCTACTGATCGTAGACTGGAAAAACTATAAGAAAAAACACCAAAGATTTATGATTAAAATTGTGAGGGTTTTTTGATAAGTGATGACTTACTATATTGAACAAAACTGTCAACGTGAAAGGTATTTTTGCTAAAAGGGAGGTCCATTTTTAAATTGTGAAAAAGCAGTATTTTTCTACTTGAGGGATTTCTTAGTGAGAAAACTCATCAAATTCAATCCATTTAAAATTTCCAAGGAAAGGATATACCAGTGACTTTCAAGAGAGAATCACCTGAGCAAGGGAATTCTATTTTAATAGCCAGATGGTAAAAAGGAAGGCTAAGCTTGGGGAAAAAAAAAAAAAAAAAAAGATACTGTTGATGCCTCAAAGGGGAAGAGGAAGATAAATCACAATATGTGGAAAGAAGCATCCTAAGAAGGGTTGGAAAGTGATCCCTCACAGGCAAGAAGGAGCTTCTGTTTCTTGAAAAATTGTGTTCTGTGGGCAATCCTCTTGCCAATCTGTGGTATGATACTTCAGTACAGGGCTTCCTTATCTCCCAAACACTTTAACCAGAGCCTCCCCCCACTCCCCGCCCCCCATTAATTTTATGTAGTGTATGGAGCAGAGCTGTGAACACACATGTAGGGTCTTCTATGCTCAAAAAAAACACTTGCACAATTGTCAGTAATGTATATAGGTGAAAAGCACTGGTGGTTTCAGGACAAAGAGAAAAACAAATCCTTGTGCTTTAAATAATATAGGAATACTGAATATTATTGATGCAAGTCACAGAATTTATAGAATTACAGATTTAACTGGGCAGGAGATAGATTCACCCGGGAATGGCTAGGAAGAAGTGGAGCAGCTACTTGTAATTTATGGAATACCAGGGGAAAAGAGGGAGGAAATACTTAGAAACCTGTGTGTCTGGGGTGCGGGTCCAGCAAAGGCTGCTGTGCTTCGTAGAAAACCAAGGGAAGGCATTGAAGATGGACTACACTGAGTGAAAAGGAAATAACTTAGTATAAACTTTGCAGAGGTTGCTATGAGAGCTTTTAATTCAGTGAGATAGGTATAAAAAGGATTGGTAGAAAGGCTGGTAAAAGCTTGTATCTTTCACTGGCAAACACAAACTTTTCTGACATCCAAAAACTGTACAAAGATTACTCTCAGCTGTCTCCTTTACCAACATCACCACAGCATCCAATAGTGACATCCTGCTATTTCACCCCAAAACTAACAACTAGTTGAATGTGTAGCAACTAGATCCAGATGCTGTTTCTCACATCATGTCATATGAGATGCAAGGGACTTGGAAATCCCCAGTGGAAGAGCTGAGAGTTCATTTTGCAGATATGAGAGACTTTACTGTGCTTCCTTCAGCAAACCATTGAAGAAGCATGGCTATCATCTGTGTGATACTCACTGCTCACTGTTCCAAGACTCAGCCTTGGATGGCCTGCCACCTTATCCAAGCTGCCAAATGGAAATCAGCAGTAGGACCAAGTTTCTCTTTTGTTCTCTTAGAAGAGGAGGAAAGCAATGCAAATAAATAAGCATTCAGTGATAGCTGTCCAAAACCCCACTAAGCATTTCTAGCTAGCAAATCTGCAATAGTTGCAGAACAATTCAGATCAGAAACCTAAATTTGTGTCCTGCAGAAAGGAATTCAGAACATGTCTGTCCATCAGCCCTATCAAGAAAGCCTACAGCCAAGAAAGCCTATACGCCTAAACTAAACTGGTCATCTAGACTTCTACAGCCAATGGAGACAGTCACATCCAGAGGGTAATTCATTCCATCTTAAAATGGGTAAGAAATTAAGGTTGAATCAACAGCTAATAGGACCTTATCTTTCTCTATTTATAGAAAAACTCCACATTCACAAATTAGGTAAAATAAGTCTTATGCAGAGCAACCAGCTATCTCTGTTAGGCAGCCACACTTGTTAAAAACTGATATTTTCTCACTGACCAGAACTTTTCCATTTGTCTGTTGCTGTTCCTCAGTGATCAGTGTGATCTCCTTGAACATCATTTCTACTGCTGTATTGCATTTTTATAGGACATTTGGTAATTTTGTTTTTTCTGCCAAATCAAAAAAAGTGTCCTCAACCTATTACTATAAATGGTTTGTAAACGAACAGTTTGATACAAGATGCCAGATTTCTCTGGAGGCAGGACTCTGGCAAGTGCCAGATGCTTTTTAATTCTACACTATCAGTTATTCCAGGATGACCAAAAGCTCCACAAACACTAATAAGTAGTTTGGCACTAAAATGTACCTAAAAATCCAAATATTCCCAGTTTCTTTCTTGATAAAGTTTTAAAGATAGCTTTGTTTGGAAATCCCTTAAAGGCATAATTTTTCCCTAGCTTTTCCATTGTTTCCTCATTCTTTGAAGTAGAACCATTAAAGCTCCAAATTTTTGTTTTCAGTTCATGTGAATATTCAGTTTCCTTTCCAGTCAGGAGTTTGAAAGTGCAAAAAAAAAAAAAAAGGTATAATGAGGAGGAAAACAACTCGAGTAATATTTTCCAAGACTGGCGGGGGAAGGGAACATTTGGGTGTACACATGAGTTTTTTTTAGAATTTCTGTTCTCACTTTCTCCAAGCCTTTTTTAAAAAATATATACTGTATAAACATGTTTATAGTTTATGCATGTTTACTAGATTTCAGTGTTCATTATTGTACTTTCAGCACAAACAAATTTTAAAGAGTAATAAACATCAAGCATATATTTCCAAGTTAAAGACAGACCTTAGAAGTGTCTACAATAAAATTTACAATACAACCACATTTCTGAATTTGTGGTCTGCAGGTTTTCTGTTTGTTTTCCTTCAGGAATTTAAAGCGTATGATTTAAAATTATAACTTAAGTCTTTTCCTTCTATATGCAACCTGTTATTTCATCTTGCAGTTCAAAGTGTTTCACTTTGTCTGTACTACCAAGGGTATGCATAACAGAAGTGAAAAGTCTGATTAATACTACTATCAGGAGTGTGTACTAATCTCTTATATCCAGAAAAGTTGTAGGTTATTTCCAAGCTGATGTCATTTGTAGAAAAAAAGCATTTTTTAAATGCTTGACATGATTGCGAAATTTATAATCTAAAATACATCCTCCTTGTTAATGTTTTTTTATGCAGATGAGTCTACCTGGCCCCTTTTGCCCCTTTCATTCTGTTATTCTGTTTCATTTCATTAAATGAAAGATCAAAATTGTATTACCAAAACAAGACATATAAAAATAACACTTAAGAAGTTCATACTTAGAAGCAGCAAATCAGAATTATACATGTGTATTGCGTACCTAAACAGAAGTTAATGCTGTCCTGACAGTCATCCACAAGACTTGTTTGTGCTATGAAAAAAATCACCTTTCACAGCATGTGATGGGCTGCAGGATTTCTTTTCCACCCCTCAGGTTTCCAGATGGGTGTCAGGGAGCAGGCATGGGGATGCTGAGCCTGGACCAGGGGTAGTGCGGGTGACAGGGCCTGCTCCCCCAGCCCAGCCCCAAGCAGGGCGCCCAAGGGGCTCCAGGCAGCCCCAGCCCCCAGCATCTCCCTAGGGATGGGACAGGAGCCTGCGGGTAGGCCCAGCTCCATGGGGCCCATGGCTGGACAGGGTGGGGAAGGTGGACGCTGGCCCTGCTGCAGCATTGCTGGGGCAGGGTCTGACAGCCCCAGGGAGCCAAGATGGGGTCTTGTGCAGGGGCAGCCAGGCCCATGAGCACCCCCGGGGCCCAGACAGGCAAGGTCTGATCTCACACCTTGGCAAGGCCTGGGTTCAGCCAAGGGCCAGCCTGGCAGCAGGCAAGCAAGATGGAGCCAGAGGTGGTGGCCAGGTCCAACCAAGAAGCGAGACCGTAGGGTAACATGGTGATGATGAAGCAGGTCTGGAATCAAGCTGGAAAGCCAAGCCACAGGTCATGGCTGGGATCAGTCTGTGATTGCTGGACAAGTCTGAGCTGGGCCAGGCAGCCAGCCCAGAGGGCTCTGCAGAGAGGCAGAGGCAAGGCTGTGGCTGCACTGAGGATCAATGCTCCTCCGCCATGGCTCAGGCAGGCAGTGAAGGCCTGGGGCTGAGCGTATACAGAGCACCTAGGCCCGCTGGTGTAGGTGGAGGCCACAGTGAGAAGACCCCAGTGAGGCTGGTCAGGCTGTTTATGGCTTATGAGTGCACTCAGGCCCTGACCATCAGAATGGTGAGTCAGAATGTGTAGGGCTGCACCAGATTCTTGGTTTTACATATGCACAACCTAAATGTTGGCATGACTGTCCCTAACTAGAGCAAGACAGAAACAGTCATTCCTAACTGAAGAGGCACTCACAGGAAGCACGGAAGACAGTTGTTAAATTCAAGACTAATATTTCTCGTAGGCAGCAATTTCTAATCTCTCTATCAAAAGCTGAATCACAGAACCATAGAAACCAGGAGTGGAATGGACTTAAAGACACCATCTAGTCCATTCACCTGCTTTAAAGGCTTTAGAATTGCAGCTCTATCATTGGCTTTATATAAGGCATATGCCTAAGGTACCTACCCTGCTGGAAATGACTTGATGTTCTGTGTGGGTTTTATAATTCTAATAGTTTACCTCAATCTTTTTGACTGCAGAGTCTATTATTTCTTGTCCTGTCTATCAAGAACACAGAGAACAGATTTCTTTCCTCTTTCTGTTAGTTGTTTCTGGTTTTCAAGACTGATCAGTTGCTACGTCTATCTTTTCCTTCGTTGACTAATAACTCCAGGTCTTTCAAGTCTTTCAACTCTTACTGTTCATTTCAGCATTTTCTCCAGTGGTTCTGTGCTGTTCATGAAGCATGAAGATTAAAGGAAATAGTCTGGTTGCTAAATCCATGCTAAATATACCAGAAAGTTGACTTTCAAGGCACAACCTGGTATTTTTCTTTATTTCACCCTTCTTTTCCAGATTTTTTCTCAATTTTATCGGGAGTGTTTTCAATTGTAATGCTATCTTGTAGGGTAGTTGCTGTCATCTGTAAATTTAAGAGCCATAATCCCTATTCCTTCATCATGGAAACAAATGAAAATAGTGAATTGTGATCCCCCAAGTACAGGACCCAATACTTAGCCTTGCTGAACTTCATACAACTGGCCTCAGCCCATTGATCCAGCCTATCCAGATCCTTCTGTAGAGCCTTCCAACCCTCAAGCAGGTCAACATTCCTGCCCAACTTGGTGTCATCTGCAAACTTACTTGAGGATGCACTAGACCCTCATCCAGATCATTGATAAAGATATTAAATAAAACTGGCCCCAGTACTGAGACCTAGAGAACACCACTTGTGACTGGCCACCAACTGGATGTAACTGCATTCAGGACCACTTTTTGGGCCTGGCCATCCAGCCATTTCTTTACCCATACACTCATGCGAGCCGTAAGCAGCCAGTTTCTCCAGGACACTGCTGTGGGAAATGGTGTCAAAGGCTTTACTAAAGTCCAGGTAGACAACATCCACAGCCTTCGCCTCATCCACTAGGTGGGCCACCTTGTTGTAGAAGGAGATCAGGTTCATCAAGCAGGACTTGCCTTTCATAAACCCATACTGACTGTGCCTGATCCCCTGGTTGTCCTGTACATACCATGTGATGGCACTCAGGATGATCTGCTCCATAACCTTTCCCAGCACCAAGGTCAGACTGACAGGCCTGTACTTCCCTGGATCCTCCTTCCAGTCCTTCTTGTAGATGGCCGTCACAATTTCTAACTTCGAGTTAAATGGAACCTCTGTGGTTAGCCAGGACTGCTGACTAATGATTGAAAAGTGGCTTGGATAAATAAGGCGAGAAGCCAAAAGGGGTGAGATCATAAAGGATTTGATCTTTTTTTTTTTTTCTTATGGAGAGAGACAGGTTTGGAATAGAAGGGGAAGAAGGGGGTAGGGGCAATGAGGAAAGCAGTACTGAAGTAAGAAGTCAAGGATTACATGTAAGCGGTATCTCTGGCCATGAAATCCAGTAGAGGATTATTATTCTTGTTCCTGGAAGATGAAGAAGCTGATAGAGGAGGGAACAAGATGTACTGAAGGAAGTGCTGGATTTCCTTCAAAGATACTCAGCAGCAAAATAACAAGGACAGAGGAAATAGGCACTAAGGACTGAGTCAAGGCTCAGGATTCATGGGATAGTAACTCACACTGAAAGGAAGGCATGGAAATAAAAGAGAAATGGAAAAGGAAAAAGTAAAGGGTATGAACATTTCTTCTGCTGAAAGGATGTAAGAGCTAGCATGGGGACACTAAAGATGATGGGAGAATCTTTTGCATCCCTTGCTGGAGATTTTGGAGAAATTGAGAGAAAAATAAGTATGCTACAGGGTGAATGAACATGCAGTTTTGCATTTGGACAGATATGCAGACATTGGGAGTATCCAGAACAAAAGTAAGAGCTGGAGAAGAGGTGAAAGTTTTCAAAATATTTCTCACCAATAAATAGAACCTATATATTTTGAAGTAAGTGTCTCAGTGGCACAGCAAGAGGGACTCCCCCCATAACTAAAAAGAAGGCATGGTATGTGAAATAAGAGCCCATATTAAGAGAACTGCAGAAGTAACAGATGAAGGGGAAACTTTTTCCTTTTCTTGTGTGTGACAGTTGGGAGATGAATGCCACAGATGAGTATTGTCATTCAAGAAAGAGAAGGAAAAGGATTATGGACAGAGGCAAAGCAACGATTACAAAGGTTGGAGGAATATGTAGAACCTGTGGAGCTGGATGAATGGCTAGGAAAGTGAATGGTGATGATGGGGATAACAAAAAGGGGGTATGAGCTGAAAGTGATACAATCCAACCCATGAGGTAGAACTAAAAGTTACAGTGAGTATAATATGAGAGAATTGTAGAAAAGTAAGGGAAAGAAGGAAGTACAGAAGAAGAAAAAAAAAGACACAAACAAAAAAAACCATGTTAGGAGAACAGGAAGCTGGGAAATCAGCACAGGTCACTGTAATGAGATGGGAATTCAGAGGAAATTGCTTGTAGTGCAGTCTTTGCTTTCCCGCTGCAGTAGTATGAAGACATCATTCCCACTCATTGCACACTATAGTACTCCCCAAGATTTGGACAGGGGCAACATGAATGAGGAGCAGAGTGAACACACCAGCAGACACACATTTAAGATGATAAAGTCCTGATCTTCACAACTGGGGTGAGATCAGAAATACACTAAGATGCAGAAATTCACTTACAAGCACTCTTTTAGAATTACCCTTGTTCAGTGGGAATCCCCATTCAATGTACAAAATCAACTGAGAATTGCCAGGATGAATCACAACAGTGGTCCAACCGGCCCTAGCCAATACGAGAGATGTCAGGTTCCAGACGCCTTGGGTGTAAAATCACTAGAAAATATGTTGCTCTTTAAGTCACAGCCCTCATTTCTGTATTTCTGTTTGTATTTTAATGCAGTTATTTCTGTATGTATTTTAATTCAAAGTCCCCTCTGAGTAAGCCATGTTCATCATAACTCTAAGATTGCAGTAAAGGCAAAGGGTTATATTTATTTATAAATATATACCAAATTAATAATTATTTTTAAATTTTTGCATGTAGTCTGGTGGCAAACTTGATTTTGATTTTTTTTTCTCTTTGTAGGAAATGCACAAATGTTCACAAATAAGCAAATTTCAAGAGATGAAATAGCGAAAAAGTACAATGAGTAAGTATGACCACTGAACTGTAGTCACATGCATCAAACAGCAAAACATCTCCACCCTGGGACACAAGTAACAGCTGGAATTACTAGGAAACTTAATGGCATGTACGTATCTAGAGGAAATAATGGTTCTCTTATGGCCACCACCTTCTCTCTCCACCTGTGATTTAGTGGCCTTAAAATACCAAAAAAATTACTCATTTCAAGTGTAGGTTACAAGAAAGAAGTAGATTACCAAACCAAAAATGAGATGCAAATATTCTTTAGGTAACGGTATTTCTCACGTGTGTGTTACAAGGGATCTGAAAAATTATTTCACCGTCTTCTCCTGTGTGCCACAGTGACCTCCATGAATCCTGCAGAAATTGAGGCTCTGATCCTGCAAACAGATATACTCCACTTTAAACTTTTGAGTAGTCCTGTTAGCTTTGCTGGAATTACTTTTTCACATGAAGTCAAGCATTGTTATCAGCATTTCTATTATTAGGGAAAAGTTTCCAAAACTCATTAAAGTATTTGTCAAAGAAGCAGGTCACTGAGTAGGATTCTGCCAGGGTACTAGGAACAGAAGTGAGATGTAGGCCACAACCTAATGTCTTGTTGACGACTGCTCCAGAAACACTGGATGTTGCTGAAATACCTCTTTTTATCTGGACAGTCTCCTGGAATAAAAGAATTTGAAGTGTATTTGAGGAATTAAAAATTAACTAACAGAAAAAAGTCATGAGAATACAGACAAGCAAGTATCATTACTTTCACTACAGTCAATACTTCACAAGAAGAGAATAGATTGACATATTAAACAGATCCATTCCCACTTCTGTGTGCACAACCATTTACACTTCTGTTCTGCCAGGAAATTCTGAACGTTTAGGTGTGTCTACAACACTGGCCAGTGAATAGTAAGAGGTATGGTTTAAAAACTGCTTTAGTTAAACCACTGTGAACGCTCATGGGAACCCAAGGAGGGCATATGGGGTGTTATACTAGAAACATGAAGTGTGCTGTAAGTTAAATATGAATATAACCTTACATTACCCAAGAGACAATTTCTTAAATTGCACGTTGCTTATCTGACACCACACTATGTATTTAGATCAGTATGGTTTTGAAGGCCCTACTACGTCAAGGCAATGAAATACCATGGGCCTATAGCCCCAGCAAAAATAAAGGGAAGGCATCACTTTGTCTGTGAGAGCAGAAGACAAGTTTGGGAGCTCACTTCTCCCCTGTGGTTGGTAAGAAACCCTCATGTGAGTACATGAAGTTTCAGGATGAAAGGGTAAAAGTGAGAGAAGTTTTAGATTTTCCTTGTAACGTTCCCAAGAGAAATATCAAACAAACCCCACACCAGTTCTTTTAATGAGATTTTTAACTTAAAATGACTGCAAGTGACTGTAAAAATCAGATTCATTTCTTGAACAGAAACATGGAGAAGGGACATTTGTGTAAGACTATATGCCTGTGACTTAAAATAGTTTGTCATTCTGGGACCTGATTTTAACTTTTGAATAAATGATAGTACCTGAGTGTCAAGTTTAATTAAAAAAAAAAAACCCACTCACAAAACAAAACAGATGAGATTTTCTACTTCAAATAGAGAAAGCTGTTTTCAAATCATTTATCTAGCTGTTGAGTCATTGCCTAATCGAACATAAGTAATAGTTGCATGCAAGAAAAAATAAGGTTACACGAGATTTTCAATTGAATTTCACAATGTCTCTGAGTAAGTGCATATATCTTGCAAAGCTATGTATATGACACATATTTCTTTATTTTTAGAAATATGTTGGCTTTTCTGTCTTCATACATTGGATCCTGATTTCATTGATGTAAAATCACACTGAAGCGGTAGTCTTCCAAAGATACATTAGGATATAAATGTGGGACCAGCACAAATAAATTCATTAATTCTCCCCAGTGAATTTTTATTAATTTTACATAATATTTGAACAAAATAAATACTTGCTATTTCTATGATACATTCCCTATGGGCTTCAGTATTAAGAACACAAGACATTATTTAATAAAATGGTTTGAATAAACAACTACATTTAAGAATCCATTCAACTAATGAGGCAACAATTCTTTATCTTTAATATCACGTTATATCCTGCAAGAAAATTGGCTTCCCCATCAGTGTTCCATCTATTTATATATTCCAGATGATACTACAGAATTTACTTCTATTTAACTTTATTTTATATATTTTCAAAGCAAATCTACTCCAACTGACAACCCTAGAACACTCATGCTGCTTTAAAAAAATCAGTGGGAGCATGTCCATCCAGAAAGTCCTATTGTTGTGTTTTTAAATTAAATATTACACCTGTGTTTAGTATTCAATTGACAAATTAACTTACCTAGTGCCCTACTCCCAAGGAGGAACTGAGCATCTCAGATTTTCCAGTAGATCTATGATATAATTGCCTGGAATGAAACATTTTTGTTTTCAGTGAGCTCAAATAAAAAAATCTTTCACTGCACTAAGCCCTTATAGGTCATCCCACTCCCCAAGTTTTGCTGAAATCCAAGACCTTTTCTTTTTTAACTAATTACTCTTTTTTTTCTCTGTGCCATATGCGTGTCTCAGAAGTCAGTCAGAATATAGTAATCTTGTTTCACATTGCAAATATTGTGGTTAAAACACAGTCCTGTTTTGAAAAAGATGACAAATTAAGTGGTATTTCCTGTTTGAAAGAGGGGAGCAACGGAATTTTTCAGGAGTGTGCAATGCTGGTGATGTTTAGGGGAGGCAACTGCCTTCATGGCACGGTGCTCTGAGCCTAGCGTATGGGGTAACTCTGCTCTACAGTTCAGACTGTAAGAAAAAGTATTCCCTGCATTCAGAATAATACAAATGTGTTCATGCAGATATTCAAATCAAATATCACCATGTTTATGAATTAATTCAGTGAAGAACCTCATTTGCTGTCGTAACAGAAATATCTAGGCAGCCAAAAATTTGTGTCGTCAAGAAACTTGTAGTGTTGCTGAAGCTGATGTCTATGGAGCATTATTCAGGTGACACCCTCCTTTGGTTGAGTCCTAAACTGAAAACTTCCGCCTTATCTATTTACCAGGAGGTAGGAATGCAACATTAGTGTAGGTCCTTAGATGCACATCTAAATAAAGGTATGAAGTGTACTTCTGCAAAGCTGTGACTAGATTCCTTCCCTATCAGCCCTTTTTACTTTGTAGCTTTGCTAGATCAGGGGAGTGGACAGGTAGGTAGTAAATCCAGTCTACTGACTTTAAACAGAACTGATCACCTGAATATGACAAGCCTTTAAGATTTCAAACACTGTTATCAAAATCCGGACTTCTGCATATAAATATACACAGAAAGCTTTGATGTTGATACCAAGATAAATTTTGTTACACTGCACTCCATAAATAAGAAACTCATCAGTTAACTATAATCACTGCCTGCCGAGAATGCCCTCACAGTGCCAGATGTCCAGCCTCTCTCCTTATTTATAGTCTTTGGCAAATAGAGATCATTATAGGTACATTTAGTCAGATAATTTATTCAAACCAGTTGTAAATAAACCTGCAATTTATTCAAACCAGTTGTAAATAAACCTGAAAATTGATAAATTCCATTCAGTAGCTTTGATGAATGTATTTCAGATGTTTTCTCCTGAGATTTTTAGTTTTTAATCATGGAATCTTATAACGGTATTCAGATCACGTCACAGTAAATTCAAGTATACATCTGCAACATATGTTAAAAACAAAGCCAAATAAAAATTGAAATGGCAATTTTGTAAATACACACCCTAAATCTTGCAGACTAACTCCACAAAACCTTTGGAATGTGTTTATGTTGCTAATGTTGGTAATCAGTACTGGATCTTGATCACTATACCCATATAACCCCTGAATGAGGAGGATGCTGAGGTTAATGCACTTCGTTGTGCCTTTCTGGTTAACTTTTGACTTGGCCCAGGCTCTGTGAGTAGGAATTACCTGAAAAAAATGTAGTGTCTAGCATAAGTAGGCCTCAGCATCTGAGATAAATGTATAGATTTTCTGTAGAGTCATGGAGATAAATAGGTCTTCTAAGGGTACAAATCATCTCCACCTAGAGTAAAAATCTAAAATAAGCCAGAGGAGCTGTGTCCAAAAAAGTGTTTCTCCCCACTTACAGACCTGACGAAGAATCCAGAGTAACTAACACAGACACAGATGTCAATACTATGAAAGTCCATCTTACATGAGATGAATCCCCTGTCGAAGGTCTAAACCTGCTTGCATTCAATCCCAAATGGACTTCAGAATTGCCGTCCTGTAGAAAGACCCAAGTCCATTAAAACAGTTGTCCCTGGAACACCCTGGCAACAAAAGCTTATACTAAAAGACTTGTTCCCCTGCACGTGCAGCAAGTCTCAAGCAAGGACTGACATTTCCCATGCATTGAAACCTCCTCAGTTCTAGTTCTCATATGAAATAGGTATTCCCTGCCCTATACCTGGCATCTCTTCTAGGGATTTTCAAATATCCAGTAGCCTGTTCTGGCAAACATCTGGAAATCTGGTAGATTGCCACCTGCAGCAACAGGGCAAATAAATTGCTACAAAAATGACCGTCAGTCACTTAACCAATAAAATTAGGTCAGCAGTAAACATAAGATAAAGCCATCCACCCGTAGTATGACGTACAGGATATAAAAACACATATACCTTGACAAGCTGGTTTTTAGAATTCTTTTCTGAATGTCTGGGTTTTTTCTAAGGTAAAGCATCCAGGTGCCCAGGCAACAAATATTATGCACAAAATTCTATGCAATATGATAAATGGTGTTTCTGTAAGTAAATGAACACACATTCTTATACAGGAATTAAATATAAGCTAAACCAAGAATGAGTGTGTAAGTTTATGAATAAGTGAAAGTACACAAAGTAAGGCATAGATACACTTATCTTGTGTTATATGAATCATTCTTGACATACGACTATAACGGCAGCCTTCATTAGAAAGGGGAACAGCAGAAACTTCTAAGAAATTAAATAGAAATGCTTCCTAACGTTCAGTGGTTTGGCATTCTTTGTTAAGAAGGTGAAGAAAGCACAAATAGAGTCTGCATGCGTTTTGTGAGTCACTTCAGAAATTAAAGGTTTTGTGTATGAAGCTATGTCACTTGGAAAAGAGGATATGGTATGTATGTGGTGAGCATGAAAATACTAGATACCTTTCTTGTTGTTAGTTGTGGCCTCTGGTTTATAAATGCTTATCTTTCAAAGGATGACATTTCAGACAGACAGGTAATATTTGATACCTGAAGGTTTTCATTGTATGCTAGAGTGTAGATACAGCCTATAGAAAGGAAGTTGGCATTGGAGTTGTAGGGATTCAGGGCAATAAGTGTCTGTGTGTGGTGTAACCATGTATGTCTTCTTGGATCATAAATTGATTTACAACCCTACTGATCTTCCAGATGATGTTGTCTTATCTTTCCTGAAAATCATTCACAGATACAGTTAGCATTCTGAGAAGTGCCCATATGGCACGCAGTCATCTGGTGGCTTACTGCAAACGCTGCCATGGGCTGGGGCGGAGAGGAGAGGGATATATCCATCTGCAGGTATGCACTTGCATTGATTTCATTCAAACCTCCAACAGCAGACTGAGCCACACCTTTATAGTGAAAGTCCTAGAAGAATTGGACTGCTATTTGTAATGAGCTTCCTCATCCCGCACTAACTTCCCTGAGGTTGAGGGAGTGTGCAGGTACTGGTCTGTCTCATCTCCCCCGAGACCATCCCTTCTCCTCTCATCAGCACTTCTTTGGCAGCAAACTTTCTAGCCAGATGGGTGCTGTTGCGCACACTGAAAAGAACCAGAAAAATGTGGTCTTTCAACCTGTCAGATAAATTTGCTACTTTGAGATCCCTTAAGGCATGAAAGTATCATTCCAAAATGGTTTCTTTCATTGAGAATATTTTTTTATTATTATTTTTGGAACCTTGGAAACATGACTGATTATTCATAGTAATGTATGTCTTTATGAGCATCAAATACACAGCAACATAGCTGTTTGATGGTTTAAATGATTAGAAAGGAGAATTTCCCTCCTGAGTTTCACTTTGTGCTCAGTTGTCAGCTACTGCATGGAGGTAAAGCAATGAGGGAAAAGTTTTGGCTGATACTGAATCTTCCTTGGCTACTCTGCCACCTGTTCTTCCTGCAGGGTAGGAGAATGAAAGGAAAGGGAGGACAAGCTGGAAGAATGAAGTTGTGCAGCGGTTACGTTTTGCTGGGCAGAGCACAGGGATATTAGGTGTTTTTCTTAGCAAACTGAGTTTCAAGAATTCTGCAGTAAATTCGTACTTCAAATTTTCACTCAGGGAAGCTTGCAAGCCCTCACAGTTGCACACTGAAAACATGATCCTAAAATGCAGCACACATGAAGGAACAGGAAAACCTGTTTTACCACTTCTAAATCAGTGTGCTGCTATTTTGCTTCTAATTTCAGGTCTTTGTACTTAGAGACATCACATAGAGTTGGTAAAGAATCCTGCAACATAGTGCAATTTTATGATTACCATAAGCCTCATGGAAACATTTCTGTTTCAAAAGACTTTCACTACACAGCGAGCAGCATTCCCCCCAGTTTCCTGCCAGCTCATCTCTCCGAGCTCTGATCACTGAGGCTTGTGGCCCTGGAGTACCATTTCCCTCCCACTAGGATTGCCTCAGGACCAAAGTCCCAAATTAAAGTAGTACTTTTAGGATGCCTTAGCAAAAATTCCAGCTTCTCTGAAGGGCAGGAGAACCTTGGTCACAGAGGGTTTTCATATTCCACATTATGCAGAGGTGTACGGAGTTTTTGCCAAAGCTGGGCTTTCTCTGCGTCCTGGACTTTGCACTTCGAAACAGGGATGTGCCCTGAGTGGCTTTCCAATGACTCCTGTGTGCCAAAGACTCGCTGAGAGTCCAAATACCTGCCCACAGTCTGCCAGCTTCTGGGAGCATTCCCTGATCAGTCCAGACCTCCAACTGCAACGCACTTGCCAAATCTCACTTCCAGCTTAACTTTGCAGGGGAGCAATCATGTGTGCCCGTGTTAGCCACTCAGGATGATGAGATAGCTTGAAAGTATGATGGAACATTCACAGAACCAAGACCTATGTGGATACAGATATATTCTGCTGCATTGTCACACCGTTAGCCAGTTTATTAGGCATAATGCTACTTCCCCGTTCATGTGTTTGCTGTTGAGTCAGGCTCTGGTCTGGGGTATTTTTCTTTGTTTTTCTCCGGTTCCGGAAATGTAGGAGGAAGAGATGGTCCAGATCCTACAGTTAACAGACACAAGCGTAATCTTATTTAACCCAACAACAGGACTGGCCGCGTGAGGAAGTGCTGCTCACCTGAGCAAAACCACAGGGTATCCAGTCCTCAGCACTACTGTGTCCTTTGAAAACAGAGCATGCTGTTACAAATGCAACTGTAACTTTTTGTCTGTGCAGGATTGTGTTGCTCTCTTTCAAACAAGACAGATCTATTCCTTCTACCCTCCCTCTAACAGAGATCAGTTGACGCGGTGACTCAAAGTAAAACTGTTTGCCCCATTGAAGACCACGGCCTCTCCATTGAAGGCTATGTTAGATGTGACTTAATAACGTGATTTTTAGGCACATAATTACTAGTTGGTTTCTCAAGACAACCTGATGCTGGTAACACATGCTGTCAGACCCTCGAGGTTTGATTATTCTAATTCTGCCATTGCCACTTACAGAAAGTTGTGAGTAGAGTCCTAGGGCTCCTCGTGGCACTGAAACATCCCATATATAGCCTTCCCTGCAGCTATGAGCTTTCAGGGTGTCAGACTGAAAAAAATAGACTCTATTTTTAATTTTTGCTAAAAAGCTAAATAGAAGTATAGTTACAGTGGTATTGCTTATAGTGAGATCTTCCCTACCCAGTGAGTTTCTGCTCTCAGCTACAACACAGTTTTAAGTGTGACACTGTCCTGCCTGAAGTCCTTTCTCAGAGGTGTGTTACCCCACTGAAAGCAGCCCTCTACACTTGTTTTATTTATATGTTGCTTTTGTTTTACTTACCTATTCATAACTTCCTTGAATGTAGAGTGCTGGTAATTAATGAGAATTTTTAATTACTGTTATTCAGTAAATAAGATGTGCGTTAAATTACTAGTTAGTATTGTTGCTGCTGGGGCTGTATTAATAAACCTTATTGACATTTATTAATAAAACTTAATGACAGTTAAAAAGAAAATGCAGTTGTGTAACCATGCTTACAACATATTTAGCAGGCTTATATTTACAAAGATATACAGTATTTTAGGAACATGTAAGACCATAGAAGACATCCAAATGTAGTTTTTCATTCAACATATCTATCTCTGTGACATAAAGGTATTTATTACCATATTACCAGGCAATCGGTTTTTATTTTTTTTAATCCCATGTCTCTATAGTAACAACCAGTGTTGTCATTAAGGGGATTCTGGGAAGGAAATATTTATCACTGAAAAAAAGCATAAAATCCCATGTATTTTACAGAAAGAAAGAACATTGATTGAAGACTGACTTCTTCAGAAATTTCTGAACTTTTGCGTAGCTTGTAAAAATTCCCCACCCACATTACTCTCTTTGAAGCATACTCTCACAGAGCTGTTCCTTCCATTTCTTGCCATAAAACTGTCAGCTGAGTGTTTCATGTTGTGATACAGCTCTCTCTGTTACAGGAAATCAACCTAAGTAGTTTTCCTGTGAGTATAAAAGAAGCACATAAAATCCATTAACCCTTTCAATACATGATATATTTACACACTTGTAACCTTGCAAGTCTTAGAACAAAGGAAAACAGACTCAATGAGAAACAGCAGTGGTTGCAGAGATATATTTTTCTTTAAAAAACTTTTACCTACTTATTGGGTATTTTTTTTATTTATCCACAAAAGATATTCGTGGGTGTTTTCATGAGTGGCCTTCTTCACAACTTTGCTATTTCTAACAGCTGCAAAATAATCTTTTTCATACTAAATATTAGCATACTCTCTCAGCCTAGAAGATAAACATTTGGTTTTCTTGACTTGACAGCCTGATATGTTGTTCAAACAGAGTTGTGCCATGAGCTCAGATCCAGCTCTAAATTTTTAACATGTGGTAGATATTTCTGATTTAGTTCCTGTGAAACCTCTTGCTGGATTGTTAGAAATAGGCAGACTGCAAGAGATTAAGAACTCTGAATAAGGTTATACAAATTCATAATCCTTAGCTGAATTTTCTTAGACATCCAGACAAAATCTGGAACTGTAATAAGGATACCTTGCACTGTGGAATTCTTAATAATTCTTAACATCCTGCAGATGATGGTATATCATAACACCCACTCACTTAAAAGTATCCTAATATTTTACATGAATAAAACTTACTTTGCAGTCCGAACTGGAGAAGACAGCACAGAGGTCTTTAGCTTAAACCATAATAAAAGCTAAGCAGGGATCTTAAAATCAAGATCCAAAAGCCAAAATGTATACCATTAACTCCATCTATCAGAATTTTTTGTCTACTCCATATGAATTTTGCATTCTTCTCCAAAATTCATTTATCTGTGCTATATTCTACTGTGAGATGAACTCTGCTGTCAGAAACAAACGTTAAGAACCATCTTCAAAAGCAAAATAGGTCATGTTTCAGGGAAAGGATTTTTGACCTTCAAGGGGCACTCACAAATAGCTGCAGATAGCCCCTAATTCAGACAAAATATCGCCAACTCTTCTTTTGTGAGGAAACATGAGGCTCACCTAGCCTTTCTTTTGCTTTGTATTCAGTCTTATATTCTCATAAATTCTGAACTGCAACTTCTTGCTGTTCTACTACACATTCTTTGCTGAGGATATGTCCCCATGTACCTTTGGTATATCATCATAAGTTTTCAATGAGTTCAAACAGTTAATGGTTATCATTGAAGTCAGCTGTGCCTTAGTCCAATTTCACATCTTAAACTCTTTATCTTGGGAAATGCAGGAATAAGTCAATACACAATTTCTTTCATAGCACCAACCTGGCTTAATCCAAAACAAAACATTCACCACCCTCAGAAATACAATAAAACTTCTGAAATAATAATTTCCACAGACTGGCAGTTTTCTTCAGCCTGAGTGATCAATAATCCATAACATTCTTCTGATTCCTAGAAATGTAATTATGATTTTTCAGGAGGAAATACAAACTGAAGGATTTGATATCTGGTCCATGCTTCAGGGCACTGATGTGTACATGATCTACACATTTTTCTGTGTGGCTTATATAAAAGTCATACAAGTACTGCCCTGACTGTTCAGGGTACTCACAATAAGGAATACAGTAGTTCTTAAATGCCATGTAAGGAAGACATATAGCATATAACCCACAGGTAGAAGGAGGATCCACAGCTCTTAAGGCAGAGTTTTCTGCATGGCTCTGATTTCCCCTTCTCTGTGAAAGTGCAAGTGCAACAGTTGGGTTAGGATGGGAGAAAAATTTCTCTTTTAGTTTTAGGTCTAAGTTTATCTCTGGGTCCCAACTAAGACACCTACAGGATGTTTTAGCTTAGTGAGGGACCTAAGCGATTTGTGAAGATCATTTCTCCAAGCAGGAGTCACGTTGGTCTTCAGCCCACGCCTACCAAGACTGAGGGGGGGAAAAAGTAGAAATATAAAACTTTCCTGCATAAGATCAAATATGTCTTTCTGTAGTCCCAGCTTAAACGTAGACTAAACACACTTCTGTCGTGATTAACTTCTTCGGTCACATTTTCAATGGCTACACTTCGCTATTCCACGCTACAGTCCATAGGTGCACAGGAAAGCTCCAATAATTTCTTAAGAAGCCATGAGGAGATACATGCAAATTCAATTTTTCTGAACTCTGCTAAAAAAGCATCTTTTCTTTTTTCATTATTTAGTGAATGCTCCTCTCCCCCCGCTCCCTTTTCCTCCTCCCAAACCCAGCAGAGATTCCTCTTCTACCCGTCACATATTGTCCCTTAACTGGTACTTCCTCAGAAAGAGAGGCTGAAGAGGTTTATAGATGCCATCACACTGGCAGGGAGCATTGTCAGAAGCCAGCCATGCCCCTATGTTCCTCACCAGCTTCCCCCAGGGCAGGGACCCAGGGGGCTGCCCCTGGTCCCTGCAGGGGCCACAGGGGCTGCACTACAAAGCACCTGTGCATGTCCAGGACTGCTCTGCATCAAGTAGCAGCTCTGAGCATCAGGTGTGCTGCCTGACACCACTTGCGGTGTGAGGAACTAGTTTGCCTGAAGAAACGGAAGATTCCCACAGGACATTTTGTGCAGACCAGAACAGCGGACAGAGCCCACCTGAGCAAATGGGTGGCAGAAATCCAGCCAGTTGCTGTTCATACACAGAAATCACATACAAAAGTAATCAGCAAAAAAAGTTGCATTCCTCCACGATGTCAGTAAGATTTGAGAATGACAGAAGTGCACTGGATGGAAGAGTATGGGCATCACACTGCCTTGTCCTCTGGCCCTGTGGTTTGCAGCAATATCCATGTTCCCTCTGGTTTTCCATATTTGAAAGGATGACAGTGGTTTTTACGACCAACAAAGTGGTCATCCATTGTGTCAAAATTATTGGCAATTTATGTTCTACTGCCTTCCTTCCTAGAATCAAAGTGGACAATGCATGATTGTAAAAAGTACAGGACTATCTCACAGACAGCTGCTAGAAATTAAAATCAGTGATAGTCTGGGAATCAAAGATATCAGTTCTCCTCCAAGAATGAAAGAAATAATAATAAAGAAAATACCCAGGAACTATGAGAGCTCCAACTGTAAGTTGAGAACACTGTTAGAAGAAATGCCATTAGGATACAAATCAAAATGTTATTCTTTGATATCTGGATACAACTCAAAGCACTTAGAAACTGCACAGAGTATTTTGGCATTATTAAACATACTTTTAATTATATCTGAGTTCTAACCAGTCACACCTAGACTTATTCAGGATGCATTAAAAAGTGTATTTTATAAACATAGCCCATTCTGCCATGTAAAGGTAATGTCAAAGGCAGTTCAAAAGGACATCCATTCTCTTTTTTTATTAGAGTTCTCCTTACTAGTTCCAGTTTTCACCGCTTTCCAGGACCAAGTCTTTTCCTTTCCTCAATGTAATAGAAAGTACCTGTTTTCCTTAGGATGTAGCTTTTAAAGCAGCTTTCTCCATCACTGCTGCCTACTTCCAGGACCTTGAGCCCGAGGGCTCTGGAGGTCATGTGCAAAGCCTGATCTCCAGCTTTTTTGCTGGAATAGCCTCCAAGTTGCATTTGAACATTTGTGCAGCCTATTGCTCTGGCATGCCCTCCTCGATTTCTCACTGTCAGTTTTGACACAAGCAGAGAAAGACCGCAAGCAGCTCATCTGCTTTTCCTGAGCCTCCCCACCTCCTGGGGTACTGGCTCTAGCCTTAGTTCCTCAGATAAGGCTACAAGTTCCACTGGACAAGTAGGTCCTCCAGAACATCTTGCTTGTGTAACAGCTTTAGAAAGCAGCATCTCCATTGCATGGGCAAGGGAGACTGTAAAGAAAGGGAAGGCACTGTTCATCAGTGTTTAAAGCTGCATCTAGGACGTATGACCTTTGAATCATAAAACAAAGGTAGATCTGAGCAAGCGCATTCTAGCTCCTCTACAGCTCACCAGTAGGATTTCAGTATCGCAGAAGAAGTCATAGGCATTTACAGAGTAATTTGGGCCACAAGAAAAAAAGTTTTCCTGTAAAAGCAACATTAAGACCCAGGACTGCACAAGCTGAAGTGCCAGAGGCTGTTGCAAGGAAATAGAGGAGAACAGAAAGAAATGGTTTGAAAAAGCTACAAATACACATCTCAAATTATATTTTATACACTTCACTAGGCAGTGTGACAAGAAGTGATAAATTGTATAGAATGATTTTTGGCTAATTGGAAAGTTACCTTTTAAAGAATTTATGTTCAAGAATATATTTTATAATCAATGTCACAATTTCCATCATAGTAGTAAAAATGTACTCAAAATAAAAATATAGTCAGCTTTTATTGCAAAGCCTAATTTTAGCAGTTTGGGAATTTTCAACTCAACTCATTAGAAGAATAAAACAATTTCAAAAAGGAGAAGAAGATGAGTCTGGAAAGTCTGAAGAAAACTGCAGTTAATTAAAGGAGAAGTTTGTTGTCTCTAGATTGTTATTACCTTTTCCGGTGACCCATAATTTAAACCACTGCAGTTACTCATGAACAAACTATATTTGAAGATGGCACTTCTGCCATTAAACAGTTTTTAATCAAATCTGGCATTTCCACCTTTTGAATTGTTTATTTTCTAATAGAGCTTAAATTGTGAACTGCTTCTGTCTCCGATAGATGTCATTGGGAGTCTTAACTGCTGTCTCAAGTGAAATTAGTACTGAGTGTTATGGGTCTGACCAGTGTCATACTAAGCTCAAACTCTCCTTGATTTCCCTAAGTTCTGGACTGGAATCTATTGCTTGAACGAATGCATTGCCCTCTGTTGGTCAGGCATGTGTCATAGAGCATCACAGAAGATGGGACATCGTTTAGGAAATTTATGTTTTTGTGTATGCTGAACAACTAGAAAGACTCCAGGAATTTAAAAATACATACCATCGTTTTAGAGACTGATTTTTTTTTTTAAAATGACCCTAAAGGTCTTTTTTTGACATTCTTGTAAGGTGTTACTGCTTTGTGCCTCTCAGTGTAGCCACTGAAATCATATTCACACACCTGAAAATACAAAGGGCATTTATGTTTCTTCCAGGAAGTTCTGCCATGGTTCTGTGCCGTACTCAAGTGCAGAACCACAGTGATAATTGCTGTAAGATGCAAAAAAGAGTTTAGGGAGCGAAACTCAGTGGAGCAGAAAGAAAGCATGGGACAGCCTCAGCAGTACCCTGGACCATGGCCGTGCCACCAGACCACCTCACGGCACCAGGCAGTCTGGACATTTGACAATGATTGCCTGCCTGCCTTCAAACACAAATGCACATACATAACCCTAATCATGCAACCCCTAATTAGGCATCAGTGTCTAATTGACAGCTTTCCTGCTAAATTACCCACATGTATTGTTATTAGCAACATTAGGATTTTATTTGCTCTTTAACCCAAAATCATCTATTGATAGATATATTAACTGGTGTTTTCATGCATTTAAGGCAGTCCCTTACAAACCAGATAATTTTGTGAGTGGCAAAATGAACAAAATTTGGCTGCCTATGGATTTATAATTGAGTTCCCATGTGGATTGTAATATTTAATGAGTTGAACTCCAGTTACCAACCTTTCCACAAGTGAGAATTTTAATAAGGTCTTTCCTAACCTGCTCACTTGTTTTCACAAAAATCATAGGAGCTTCATAACCTCAAGATACCCCTCTGTCATTGTGGGTTCAAATTAACCCATGATTTCAAGTCATTAGAGACAAGACCAACAGATACACACTCAGACATACACATGCCAAGCAGGATTCCATGTCTCATCTCCTTAGAAATATAGGTTTCCAATTTATACTGAAAACAAGTGAAAATGCAAGTTAAAAAAAGAATTTGAGGTAAAAATTAAGATGTTTGTGTTGCAGTATAATCAGGCTGGAGACAATCCCAAGGTCTCATCTCATTGAAATGGAACCTTCCTCTTCTTTGCCATGTAAGCTGGCCCCAGGTTTTGGCCTTACATCAAGTACCAAGAGAAGACATTTGGGGGAGAGGACCAAGTAGCTCAGTGTTTTTTCTTTTTCCTAGGCAATGGCCCAAGAGAAATCCAGTCTCCTTTCAACCCATACACATAGGAAGAAAACAGAGAAGTGACTGCCATAACCTCACCCAACCCAGACACATGAGCATCAGAGCACAGCCAGGCTTACTGCCCTTTTCTCCTCCAGCAGCGTGGGTGGTGGCAATGTCCCCAGAGCGGGCCACCTTGGAGATAAAATTGTTTATGTTTCTCATAGCTGCTTCGCCTGGGATGTGTCAGAGAAACACCACTGCTCCAGCCACAGCTTCAAACTTCTCTCTATAACCACAGGAGTCAAAATCTATCATATTGTTAATGAGGCGTGAGGTTCTGATGTAATCGTGTAAGTGCAGGTCTGCAGACAAGCACCCAAAACTTACATAGGCTCAACAGGGAAAATTAAGGTGTTTTTAATTACACACCTAAAACAAAGAGAAGAACAGTGTGTGTAAGGTGGAATTTGACAGTTTTTTATTTCAGTCATTGGCACACAGAACTATTGTCCTTCAGCAATCTTAATGAGTTCTGAAACTATGTTTTTAAAAAAATCACTGAACTTCCAAAGCTTGAAGCAAAAGAAATTCTGTTGTTCACAGTGAAAATATAGTATTTTAAGAGCATACAGCCCTCAGTGTCTGAAGAAAATTAGGAGGCAGCAGCCACACCTTTCCTTGCTGGAAATTCACATAAACTGGATTTTTCTGGAAATACGGTCAGAACCTTAGAACTGTATAAATTTATATCTCCTGTACATTTAGACCAACCTGTCTTTCCAGTCATCTGCACTGATCTTTCAAAGGTGTTAAAAATGTCATATAATTTTAATAATAGGCTTCCACAATCCACTGTTTTACAGTCTTCCATGTACACCCTGATTTGGCTAGAACTTGTCCCTGGTTTTAGAGGTTTGCAACTATTTCAGCATCTGTTGGGTGTCTCTGCACTTTTCATGAAGACAGGGAGAATTTTATCCATCTCTCATTATTTTGTTCCGCCTGGATCTGCCAGGGTTGATTGTAAAATGAAGAGTCCATGCAGGACAGCTCTGGATGAAAAAGTAATACAGAGAAAAGTAAGAAATATCTCACCACAGTGAATTCCCGCTCCAGTTAGATCTTTGAAGTTACTGGCATGAACTCTCTCTCACACAACATACCCCTAACTCGTATAAGTGTGTCGTCTCTACTAAACAATCCTTTATATTTATTATTATTACTCAGTTCAAAGGCTGATGCCAAGCTGTCTGAGGAAAGGAAAGTACATGGTGTATTTTTTAAAAATCCTCACCTTCACTGGAGTTTTATGTTCCTTGGGGTTTCTCTTTTCTTTCTTTTTTTTCTTTTTTTTTTTTTTTAAGCTCTGTTCTAAGAAAAGGAAAGCAGGGGATTTACTAAAGGCAAGGCAAGTCGGTTAGTTATGAGTCACCTTCATGACTTATAAAGGGTCTCAAATTGTTTGGAGAGGGCTTTCTTCACCTGACTTGTGCTGCAGGGATATCAGGCGACCAGCCAGACCAACAGACCTCTGTGGCAACTGCTTCTGCCTCAGTTGCTTTTTTCATTTGCCTTATTTCTCTCAGTCTCTCTCTCTCTCTCTCTCTCTCAATCTCACTCTCCCGTTCTCTCACTTCAGAAGAAAAAAAAAAACACAACCCCAGCTCAGTGATCATGGTTAACCGGTGAGATGGAACAAAGGGGAAGTCTGTGGCCTTCTTGCTGCATTGGTTTTGCTTGCATCTCTGTGTAAAGAAACTGCCTCATAGCAGGTAGGTTTTTCAGTTTGGTTCTTTGGCGTTTTTGTTTATTTTTGCTAGTGCTCTTTTTTTAAAAATGAGAGGTTTGTATGTTAGAGGAGATGGGGGCAGGCCAAGGGAAGGGGCCCCAGGGCATGGTTTAGAAGCATCAGGAGTCGGAGAGGCTACACTTCAAACATTTACACACATGCAGAAATCCTCAGGCAGGCACCCTTATGGAAATATGCCTTCAGCCATCCAGAATCGCACACGGACAACCCGTCTTGAGTGAATATAAACCCAGTCGCCTTGCTGTCTTTGCATTCAGTTTTGTAGGTGACCTCACGTTAACTGATGGGACAGCACACATGAGAAAGGTGTCTGCGGTCAACTAAGAGGACGTGGGGGATACATGCTGCTTTTTAGCTCCTGCACCCCTCCCTTTTTTGTTTTGAGATGAATCGTTTAGAAGAGCATGCAATATGGATTATAATTTCTGCAGTGTTTCAGTTTGGAAGAGTTTAATGATTAATCTGCAGTTATTCTCTTGCCTACAGCTTGCCAGAGACATTTTGAGGTGGGGAAAAGTAACTGTACAGATTAGTTTGACTTATTTAATTTTGGCCATACAGGTAATTTTGGACATGGGACAGACAAGTTCTGGACCTCGTTTTATAAATATGCAATAGAGAAATGCCTTCTTTAAAGTATAGCCATTAGACTTGCATCATTTATATATGGTTTGTTCTAATTCTTTTTAAAATTAAGATGTTTAAAATGTCCATATAAAAACTTTATATAACTTCCTTGAAATGCATATCCATACTGACAAAAGAGTATCTCCATGCTCAGCATTAATACCTGTCTGGTGAAAACTCTTAAGGCTTAATTTGGCCATAAAAATTTTCTCCGAACTCAAATTTGGCAGCCAATATCTAAGATTAACCATTTCCTTTGTTAGCTTTTTAATATGTCGATTTTTAGCATACAAACAAGCAAAGTAGCTGAAATATAGTATTAAAAAAAAAAAAAGTAATCCAGCTATTTGATCCACAAAGTGAAATAAAGGCACATTTTATTTTAGAGGGAAGTTTTCAGCAGAGAAAAGCCACTTCTACCCATACACACATCTTTCCAGTATCTTAAAAGACTTGAATCCAAGTGTTTTTTAAAAAATAGATTTGCTTTCTAAGAAATTAGAGGAGAATAAAGGACTTAAAATTCTCCCGAAAATGTAAATAGGGTACCTGAAAATGAATAAATGAATGCCGGGTGTACTGTTTATGTGTAATGGCCTTTTGTAGGTGATTAAAAGAATTATAATTATATTAACCCTAATTCTTTTTCAGTCAAAATTAGATTTCTGCTATTCAAGGGTAAAAATATCTCTGAAACCGGTACATTTCTTTTTGGTCTTATTTTTTACAAAAATTATTTCTTCATGACTTCAGAGGCAGAGAGATTCAAAAGCCACTCTCATATACTATACCAAATTTTGGTTTTGACAAATATAAGGAAATAAGCATATCCAGAGGGCAATCAGCAACATTCTGAGAAAGATGTAAAATAGATGACGATGTTACCCTTTGGCCAGCACCCACTTCTATCTCCCTCTGGTGAATGTTAAGGAAGGATACGCAGAAAGACAGCACAGATGGAAGACCTAATTTTGCTACAGCTGCAGTTGGGTGATGTAGGTCCCACCTCATGTCACTTGCAAAGCTATCAAAGCAGACACAGTCTGCTTTCTGGCACATCTCTCTCAAGACCCCAAAGCTCCTTCAAGTTTTTTCTCCCAGAATCAGGCCTTTAGTTTATTTTCAACGGGTATTTGAACATTGTGCTTGTGAGCTGTGTCTCATTTATATGCAGGTAAATGGAAAAAAAAGGCTGAGGCTCACTAGGTCTGTTTCAAAGCCTGTTGCAGTCAGAGTGGGTCTCTGTTCTTTAACTTCAAAGCATCAGGCTTGGGATCTACCACAGCCTGATTCCTCCAACATGACTGTGAGTGTCATGTGCATGAGCACTGCAGAATTCTGGTCCTGGTGATTTGCCTTTTCTCCCTCCCACCCTCCCACTGAAAAGGGGCTTTGTAACAGAGGTGATTGCACAACCCTAAGCACCTTCAAATGAGGCTTCCCAAAAGGCAAAGTTCTAAATTTTTTTTGCTATTTGGAGAACACCATTTATCTTTTCTAAATTGGCTACCAAATTTTGCAGAGTTGGAACTACTTCCCTAACCTGTATGTGGTTTTCATTAAAAAATTATATTGGGAAGTACTATCAAAGTTTGCATGTCCCCTCACTACCAATCCAAAGAAAAATGTTTGAATTTTACTCCAGATTCATGACAAAGGATTCCCTCCAGTTGACTAATAGGTAAATGAGAATTTGGTCATTTGGACTGGAGAGGCAATACTGGCTAATAATCTCATAGACCAACACACTGGATACTTCTATTCCATCAGTAGACCAGCATAAATCCACTCAGACCCTTGAGGTGCCATACAATGATGTACAAATGTACAGGTGGAGAAACAAGCACTTGTCACATTTAAACTAAATAGTTTTAACTGTACTTGTGGTGCTCCTTCTGAAGGGAATCTGAATATAGACTATGATATGGAGGAACTGATTAACCATTAATATTTCACTGACCAAAGAAAATCCTAGGTTAGAGAACAATGAGCTACCTACACTTGAGCAAACTTTTTAAGTCCCTCAATAACTCATAGCTATTTTTTTTTAATATTTGAAATACAAAAATAGCTATGAATATGATTTCACACATTTTGGAAGAAAGATTGTAAAGTAAAATTACTGTAGTCAACATTTATTTTCCATTAATGACATAGGTCTCAGTAAGGTCTCAATTAGTTGCATTAACATTGCACCAGAAATGAAGATAAACATTGTCACATACAAAGAGAAGAAATTAAATATATGTGCATATCTGTATACAACAGCAGACAAAAGCTTGGCATGTTTACTAATTTTACTTTTTTTTTTTTTTTATTGCTTATATTTCAGACTAAGTCATCCAGCCTCTCAGTTTATACGAATTGCCTCACAGGCTTTTCAGAAAGCACTAGCAGGTGTCTTTAACCTGCCATAGCAGAAGTTTAGGAGCTTTAGGAGGTATTTGGAATAGGAGACATGAACTGTGGAGAAAAAATGTTTGTCTGAAGGAGAGTGGTCTATAAAAATGTATGACAAGAAGCAGAATAGACTAGACTATTTCAGTTGGAAGGGCCTTATGGCAACCATCTAGTCCAACTGCCTGACCACTGCAGGGCTTACCAAAAGTTAAAGCATGTTGTTAAGGACATTGTCCCCATGCATCTTAAACACCGCCAGGCTTGGGACATCAACCACCTCCCCTAGGAGGCCTGTTCCAAGTAGATGAATACAGTAAGGAACACAGCTGGTGGAACAGATCACTTCTGTATAGTATTGACAGGAAAGGCGGAGGTATGACTTGAATGTGAATAGAGAATAACTGAAGCAGAGATGACACTGGAGGAAAAATTATGTGTAGTAGTTGATATGTCTTAAGTCAAATGTCACTACTAAGAAATCCAGAGGGATACCTCAGACAAATAGGTAAAGTCAATGATTAAATGAAGGCTAAAAATACAGAGAGAGGTCTGTGGCCACAGAGGTGGAAGGAGAACAGAGAAAGAACAGTTACAAAAAGGTGAGGTGGGACAACATTTTCAAGTATGTCTGACCGTCAAAGAGGGATGAAATAAAGGGTAGAGCATCTAGCCTAAGAGATCAATTTTGAAATGGACAGCTTCTGTGGAGGTAATAGCAATGAAAGCAGATATAAAGTTTGAAAATTAAATTAAAACACACTCCTATCTGACTACAACAGATGAAGGACAGGACCTGATGATCAGGGATCAGCAGATAAGATAGGAAGAATAAGTGTGTTATTCTGATGCTAGTGACTGAAGGAAGAGGGTGCTAGAAAGAGGAAGAGGGAAATGACACCAGATCTTAGGAGCTTTTTCTTTTTTGATGTTGCAAGGGAAATAACAGGGGATTTTATTTTATTATATTTAAGCATGAGTATATGTTCATCGTTTCCACTGATGACAAGGCCACATTTTTAGAGCTGTATGAGAAGACAGGCAGCAATATATGTATTTGTTCATGTAATGGAAATCTGACAGCTGTACAAAAGGCTGTTACAAAGGTTCGGCAAGAGGAAACACATGTCATTTCTCACCACTTCCTGATGAAGCATGATTATTTTTTTTTTTTTTTTTTTTTTTGCCTTTAGCACACAGAAGCAAAACAGTTTGCAGCACTGGAGATGCTATGCAGCTTTTAAACCCAAAATTAAAATGCTAGGGTGCCAGCCTAGGCAAAACTATTCCATTACATAAATCCAAGATCATGGGAGTTGAAAAGCACCGAAGACAGAAGCTTGTGTGTGGCTACAGCTACCTGCTTATCCACTTTTGCCTAAAAGGGCTGGCTCTGGAGTAAAGCTGCAGAGACCAAATACTGCCTGAAGTCTCTCACTTCCCTCCATGCTCAACAGTAATGTTGGAAGTAGGCACATGCAAGTACAGCAGTCATTCAGCTTCTTTAGAGAAACAACTATTAGATCTATTCAAGTGATCAGTTTCAAAACCATCCCTTCTCCAAGACTGTGCAGGAGAAGGCAGACTGAGAAGGAAAGTGCCGTCAACCACAAATGGCTGCTGCAAACCACAGATAAAAATATTCTCTTTTTTAGCAAAACCCATAGGACACTGGCAAACCTGAAAAGGCTATAAAAGAATTAGGGTTTGGGAAGCATGGTGTTAAAGAATAGCAACCTGGAATACATTTAAGAGAGTGCAAATTTACAAATGTTCTATAAATATTCCTGAGGCAACAGACTCAGAGGTGACAGAAGCTTCTTGTAGCAAAGCTCTTGTCCTACTGCCTAGTGTGATCCTTACCCAAAGCTTAATGAAGCCAAATTTAGTGTTCCCACAAGAGGAACAAACGTTTTGCATCAAGCCTTTCATAAATATGTATGCCCACTGGGTGACAGTGAATGAATAAGGAGTCAGGGACTTAAGAGACATTAAAAGCACTATAATTGAATCAGAAAATAATTTAGGTTGGAAGGGATCTCTGAAGCCCATCAGATCCAAATCCCTGTTCAAAGCAGGTTCAATCCACAATAAATTCAGATGAGACAATAGACTTTTGTTGCCAGAATTATTTTGTTTGCTTTTTTCCTAAAAAAAAAAAAAAAAAATTAATACCTTAACTTGTATCTCTCGTCCTCCTCCCCTGACCTGCACCCCTCACCCTCCACACACCACATATGCACACACAACCTTCAGGAGTACTGATGTATAGGTTTAGAAACTGTTCACTTCATTGCCCACAAATGCAAATGTTGCACCACAGGTTTCAGTGTCTGACTTCAGTGGGAGTTTAGCCTGAACACTCAACAGAGCTCTGAATCATCATTTTAAATTTGAGGTTTGGAAATTTCTAAACCACTTTTTTCTGCCTACCAAAATTTTATATTCATCTTGGAATTTTTCTTTGCTACTTACATATCACAACCATGTACTTGGCTGGTTTCATTTAGAGTGGCACAAAGTGAAAGGTAATTTCCCTAAAATCTCTAAATTAGATCACAGTCTTACTATGACATTTTAACTTCCTCTTAAAACATGTGTTAGTAAGAGTAGGGAAGTTATAAAAGTACATAAGTTTCTTTAAATTTACATACAAAAAAGATATCCAAAATTGTGTCTGTATATATTGCCTCATTTCCCATATTGTTTTTCTTGTTACTTTTTGCTTAAACAACAGTAAATGTGTCTTTTTTTTTTAAAGTGGTTACTGGGAGACAAAACAGAAAGCAAACTAAGATTCAACAACTTCTGAACACTGCCCAGGAGCGGATACTTTATTTTAGAACGATGGAGAAAGGAAAATATATTTCAATCAAGACATACTGAGCAAAGAACTAACTGGGCATTACTTAGGCCTTTTTAAAACTGCTTGGAATGACTGTCTCAACTATTCCAGCCTTATTACCAATGTAAGTAACTGAAAATTTAAAAAAAAAAATCAGATAATTGGATATGTAATGAGGATTCTCTTACCTTTCTTTTACTGAGTGTTTCTACTGTACTGTGTGATTTCTTTGCAGATTTTTGAAATATTTTATAGAATTACTGATTTCTAAAACTATGTTTTCTTTGTTAGTTTTCAGGAGAGAGCTCATAACAGGCTAAAAGACATTAAAAATAAATGCTCAACTTTGGTCAAAAAAATTCAGCACCTGTTTTTTTTATGGTCAAAGCATCAGTGGCTGGTTAATATTAAGATAATCAAATAATGTCCTGTTCAACACAGACAGTTGTAATCATTAATTTCATTCTAGCCTACTGGAATGAGGATGTAGGAGCCCTGTATATGGATCCTAGATCTGTCCAACAGCTTTTCTTTCTGCTCAGTGCTTATTTATTCCAAGATCCAAAGCAATATTTGTTGCTTAATCTCAAACACAACATACTGATTAAACTGTGATTATTTCTTAGCTCTGTTTCTTACATCCTGTTAAAACAGTCGGCTCTCCTAATAGGCATTTTGTCTTAAGTTAAAATAAACCTAAGTCAATTTCGCTGTACTTTATCTTGGGCTCTTAACATTTTGAGGAACTGACTGATATTAGAAGTCTTCATTAACTGATATCTAAAGAAATACAAAAATTAGGTAAGACTGTGCTACAATCTGTCTTTCTGCTCAATGCAAGAAAGCAGCACACAAAAATGCAATAAGCAGAATGATGGACGTTCTTCAGAGAAAAATAGTGAATGTACTCTGGTTTTCTTATAAAAGTAACAAAAAAAATCGCAGGTTTGACTGTTTTTAAACATACAGCAGATGGTTCCTTTGTATTTAACTGACTACAATCCTTTTTCCTTTAATGGCTTTCCTTTCTCTGATATAATTTTTTATATGCATTTCTGTCTTTTTTTTTTTTTTTTCTTAGGTATATCAAGGGGAAAACCAGTGGTTTCAGTTCTTTATGTCTCACACTCCAGTCTCTGGAGTTCTTCTACAGGCTGTATGTTGTTAATGCTAATCGTGATAGGGGTTTTTACCTCTGACTGACTCCTACATATTAGCATTAACACTGTATCATGCCTCTTACCAGAATTCACATGGAACAAACTGCTGCTGTGGGAGGATAACAGAAATTGTGAATCAGTCAGTGCTATGCTGGGGAAACCTCTGTTCTACATGTAAAAAGACGAGTTGTTCTGCATACAGGCATGCTTGCTAGAATGTTTGCTTGGTTTAGAGTCACTGGAAAAAGCAGGGGGGAAAGCAGCTTTGTGTATCAATAAGTCATTACTAGGATGTAGAATGTGTATCATTTTGAGCACAACAACCTGTTTTTTATTTTGTTTTAGTGCTTTTCAGGTCTTCTGGTTTTACTTCCTACACAAATATTTCATTTCTTCATTTTATTTAGGAAAGAAAAATGACAAATTAAACTTTTGGCATGTATGACTGTGCATTCTATTCATTTCTACAGAATTTTATTATATTTAAGAGAACAGCTGACAGAAAATGTTTCTTTGAGGTTTTATTGTCAGTTCATTAGGAGAAATGGGTCAATGGGCCATTAGGAGAAAATGAAAATAGATTTATTTTATTTTAGGATTATCAGTGCAGTCCAACCTTTTAGAAATCCCAGAAAATTCCAGAGAAATAGGAAAGTATTTTTATATTTATTTTGTGGAAGGTTGAAATACTCACAGTCACAAAAACTGAGTGACAAAGCCAGTCTTTAAAACTCTCTATCTTACGCCTTAATTAAATCTGCTTAATGAATAGCTTAGGTATGAAACGTTAATTTGATGAGGGAGTAGAATGGCAAACAAAAAACCTCAAAGTACTCACCATTAATTAAGAACGAAGGTTAATGTTTGTGCTGTATCAATATGTATACCCTTTTCTGTTCACAGTATTTTGAGTGTGGACCCCCAGCATGAGGTATGATTACACAGCACCTTGAGACCACAGACGTTTACGAATCAATGGTCTCACATATAAAACAGTCTCACATATGAACAGTCTCACTGAATGTGATTTTTCCACTCAGACACAACTGCTGCAAGGTGTAAATATTTTCCACACCAGGCTGTAAGCTCAGTGGCTCCCCTGGGGATGCACAGGGGCCATGATCACCAAAAAGCTTCACCCCTTCCAAAGCCAGAGCCATAGCTCTGAGAGGGCATTCTCAAAGTAAAGCACATTTTTGTTAAAGAAAAGCATGTTCCTATTCATTTTGCAGGAAAAACAGCTTTGAAAGTGGGAAGGAAATTGTGGCAAAAGAGTAAAGTCAATAAGAATTCTCATTTCTGGGAACTAGGGTAAACAGTGAAGCACAGTTCGATTTCCCTCTCTGTCTAAGGCAAGGTTTGGCAGTATCAGTTCTCTTATTGAAGCCAAGGTGGTCCCCAAACCCCTAGGAGCAGGGCGGTCCCAGGCTTGCAGGTCACTGCTTCTTGTCTTCTCCATGGTGCAGTTACCAGAGAACCAGCAGCAAGCCCAGTGCTGCCCTGACATGGTTGCAGTACTTACGGAACACCTAGCTGCATGACTGACACAGAAAGACAATTTTAAAGCTAAGATTTCTGTCAAACACAGAAACTTGGTGATGCTGTTGAGCTTGTCTCCACAACCATACATCCCCATGGGATGTAAGTTTAAAGTGAAATATTAATTATGCGATAACCTTTATTCCATCAATAGTGCTTACAAAAGGAAGATATTGCATAATATTTTCCTTGATTCCTCATTGCATTCAAAGAAATCTCATCTACTGCACAGCACCCCAAGCCTGCAACCAGTAAAGGATTTATTTCCCTTCTTCAAGGGCTTTAATTATCATCAGAGCAGCACACTTGGAGAACAGTACTGTCCTTGGCGCTTCTGAATGACACAGTACTGAAACAATGACCAGCTGTGACTTCCTTACTTCACCCCACCTTTCCACGCCCCAGCCCGGCCTTCCCATTTCTATCGTACAAAGACACGTGCCAATAGAAGGTATATTAAGGAAGAAAGCAGGTCTTGCCACTCACCATTCTAATTCATAGCCACGCTATAAAAATTATATGTATGTTCCATTGCATTTTCTTTCTTTCAAACATAAGCTGAATAACCTGCAAACTTAAGAAATAGATAGCAAATATAAATATAGTCATTAGATGATTTATACATATTTTTTCCACATAGCTGATTTCCCAGAAAAGCTGGCATATTAAGTTGTAGATATTATATTAGCAGATACTTTAAAAATACTTCTTCCTTTTACTCTGAAAAAATGTTAATGCTGTCCATGACTGGGGTTAAATCTTGTGAAAGACCACAGCATGATAGCATTACCATTTTCAGATTGTTGGTGTTCTTCAAGAAACATCTGCTGCCAACTCTTCCCATCGAATGCCTCTATGATACTGAGTTCCTGTTTCTGGAGTCCTTAAAAAAACTAGTAAAATAAAAGTAGCTGCACTAGCAAGTTCACTGGCCTCAAATACCAAAGTATTGCGATAAACTGGGTAGTATAGCATTAGGTAAATTACCAAACAGTGGTAAGAGATTACTTCTTGCCAGAGGTTAAAACAGAAAGGGAAGCTCATTCTGGTTGCTGTCATAAAAGCCGTCCATGTCTACTGATGACTGAGCGTTTTCATCACTTGCATGTGTTCAGTTTCCCAGGGAAAAAATTCACTGCCTTGGTAAGAAAAAAATAACTTTGTCTTGACATTTAAGTCCTCCCATTATGAAGTCAGACTACATCATAATTGCCTTTTCTATCTCCAAAATCCATGATAACATGATTCACAGAATATTTCTTTGGATAAAAAAAAAAACAAAACCTCAGTTGATCAGGTAACCTGTATACAAAGCTGGAACTGACTCAGCTCAACCTTCCTACTGCACCTCTCAGGATTAGGACACCATGTAGCTTTAAACTTGTTAGAAAGTTTCCTTTTTGGATAAAACAAATAAAAGGCTCAACAGTCCTGAGCTCAGGGCAAAAATTCTGCAGTTTGGAGAAGCTCCAAATCTCTTTCAAACAAGAGGTAGAAGGAGGAACAATTTGAATGTGAGAAGCCACAAAGATAGTGCCAGGATGTGCAACAAGGAAGAACACATCAATTCCTGTCTTTTCCCCTTGTCATCATAAAATCTTAGAATGGTTCGGGTTTGAAGGGACCTTAAAGATCACCTAGTTGAGCCCCCCTGGCATGCGCAGGGACACCCGCCACCACGCCAGGTTGCTCAAAGCCCCATCCAGCCTGGCCTTGGACACTTCCAGGGTCAGGGTATTCACACCTTCTCTGAACAATCTGTCCCAGTGTCTCACCACCTTCATCATAAAAAAAAATTCTTCCTTATTTATTCCTTATCAGAATCTGGCCAGTGTCCTCTTCTGGTTATGTACATCAGCCTAATTCACCCCCCTCCCCCTTCTCCATCACCTAGATTTGCAGTATGGTGTCTTCCTAGATTCTTCCTTACCTTTAGCTGGCTCTGCATTTCTTTTACTGAATGGATACAGTATAAACTGCCTCCTTACACCTGAAAATCCATTTAAAAAAGAGAAGTAGCCAAGGAGGGGACTTGGCTTAATTCTACAGTCTCCCTTGTCCATCTACCCTCCCCTGATACCTGTAGTTTCTGGGATGGATGGCATTCAGTATAGAAAAATAACAGCATCTACTTTCTTGTCGCTCTTTGAGCTGAGCTAGTGTGGTCTCCTTGGGCTACTTCCAACGGAGAAGATTGGGGCAGGCCCCACGGTAGGCAGGACAGTGCACACACATCTAGAATCCACACCCAGCCAGAGCTTTGCCATACTCAGAGCTCGTCTGGATGTTTTATATTACCCCACAGCTTTAAGTTCCGTATATAGCTGTAGTTCCAGAGGTACGTCGGAGCACAGCCCCAAAGAGCCGGCCAGGCTGGTAACACCCTGAAGTTCAGTGCAAGCTCAGAAATCCTTCAGTCAAAAAGGGAACAGAAGCCCTAGCTTAGCCTAGCTGCCCTAACATTCCCCTTGGTAGGTAATTTCAGCATTTTATACGCCAACGACTGATGGTAACATACAGAAACGGCCCTGAGGTTGGGGACCGCATCTCGCCGTTGCTCTGTGGCTGCCGAGAGCACCGTTCCCATCTGCTGTTATGCCTATCCAAGAAATCTTTAGGGCTTTTTTCTAGCAGGGGCATCACTTCTTACAGATGAGGTAGGAAGCACCTCAGAAGTGCCTTATGAGCCATCCCCCACCCCCCCAAAACACACACGGATGTTTCTCCCTACACACACGGCTCTGAACCCCTCCTTGGCAGAACGGGGAATCCAGGCTACATCTCCTGCATCGAACATTGCTGTCCCCGGCACATCGGTGGGAAGAAAGAAGTAGCTGCTACCTCCTGTTAGCCAGCTCTCCTCCAACCGCTACCGCCCGCTGTGAGCAGCGGCCGCCCCCCGCCCGCCCGCCCGCCCGCCGCAGGAGGGGCCGCCCTCGGGCACCCACCCCAGGCCGGGCGGCGAGCTACCACCCAGCTCCGCCGGGGTCTGAGCTTCCCCCCTTCACGCCCAGACCCCCGGGGAAGCCGGGCGGAGCGGGGCGGGGGCTGGCGCCCCCCGACAGCATTTTCGGCAAGTTCTGCGCTTGCCCCCGTCCCTTCCCCAGGGATGCCCCCACCCCGCCGGGCCGCCGCTGCTGCCCCCTGGCGGCAGAAGCTGGGCAGCGCCCCGTTCCCCAGTGCCACCGACCCGCTGAGGGTCAGGACACGGGACCCCCCGCTCCGGAGCTTTCAGCCCAGCCACACGCCTGTCACACTGCTCACAGCAGTACAAAAAGCTGGGCACACACCCCCTTCAAAATAAACCCGAAGAGCTCTGAAACATGAAATTCCGGCTCAGGTTAAACTATTTCCTAAGGGGAAGCAGCATTCCCAGCTTCCTCTGCAAGTGGGGGAATCCAGGAGGAATTCTGCATTCCCAGAGCACCGAGCAGGCATCAGGAGACCGTGTGGGCTGGTGATATAATTGGCTTAAGGTTCAAAAAGAGACCACCCAGATGAGACCCCACTGGCATATCCTCCCTGTGGTCTTGGGTTAATCAGAGGTGGCAGGTACCTCACAAACAAAAAACAAAAACAAGAAAGCAAATGTTGCGCTCCTCGGGGCAGGAGCCAATGCCTGCTTCTTCAGCACACCACACCAATAGGTCCAAAGCCAAAGTACACTCCAGAAGGTCAGGTTCAAAAGACACACAAATTATTTCAAGTTCAGTGCAAAGACCACTTATAGTCTGAAGAAAATATGCAGAATCTGTGTGTGTAGTCTTAGAGTAGACCTTAAATCAAGAATCTTACTTAAGAAAATAAGCACCTGATACCATTATTAAAAGTCCTCTGCAACATTAATCAAGACCGGGGGGCGGGGCGAAATATCAGTTTTTCAAGTACTCTGAGAAGGCACAGACTGTGCTTTAAAGCTGTGTTGTGGTGAACAAGAAACTAAACCAGGGGTCGCAGACTGTTAGCTTATCAACATACGTATCAAACTCCGCTGTATGCCAGTATATCTGAACAGCGAAAGGTTGCACTAAGCACAGAAATGCAGAGCAGCACACACACACTTCAGCACACACCTTAAACAGGTTTCTGCAATTTCATCAAAAGCTACTTTTACCACTTGCATTTCTTCTGCTGTGTTCTGACCCATTCAGCATCTACTTACTATTTAGTTCAATTAAGCTAAGTTAAGATTTCCTTACCTAAATGTATTCTACCGAACTGCCACCCTCCCTCATACAAACTATACTGTCAACTGATTAGAAAGAAAATGACGCAGTTAATAGTAAAAATAGTAATCGGGATAAAATTTGGAGAAAATATTTGCACTTCAAAAAGTAATAAAAATCTCTTCTGGTATGGTAACAGCTCTAACAAGCTAGGGATGAAAATTAGGTCAGAAAAGCCCTTGTGAAATTTAATTTTGGTATTTAAATATCAAAGAATGAAAATGCATAATAAAACCTGCTACACTAAGGGTGCAAGTAAGACTACATGCCTGGTCCTACTCTGGAAAATTATCTTTAACTGCACTTATACAGCAGAAAATATTAAACTCAAAGAACTTTTCAGCATTTACATTCTGGTATTTTTGTATTAGTAAAGCAATGGTAATTACACAGTTGTCTACTGAATGGAGTCTTTTGAATCGGAAACACAATAGAGTAATTTCAATTCTGACAGGAAATCAAATCAGTAAAATAGTATTATTTTGTAATTTAAGGGCTTCTGAAAGAGCACTTTTTTGTTTTTGTTTGGTTTGGGGTTTTTTGTAAGATATTATTTGTCTCAACCTTCTATTGTAGTAGGCAAAGAACTCAGTGGAATTTCATCATGAAGTTTTGGCAAGAAACAAACACATCAGGTCAGAAATTGGAATTAAATATTTTCTTAATGGAAGGCCAAACAAAGGGTCTTGAAATGACACCAAGAAAAAGGGGACGGCCTTTTCAGCTGCCAGTCTGTAGGCCAAACTGCACTAATCAGAGGACAATGTACCAACACATACAATTGTTGTCAAGATAACAAGGATAACTTGCAAGATGAGTTATCGCAAATAAAACATATTTTTCCCTAAAGGGTTGTTATAATATTAGATATGTAATTTCCCCCTCCAAGCAATTTTATAACACACACACACACGTCCCCTTTTTTTGGGGGGTGTTTTTTGGAGTGAAATCTTTAAAGTGGACTGAAATGTCTGATAATGGCTTTGTATGTATCTGTGATTTAGGTCCACAGAATTCAAATTGATTACCTGAGAAATCTTTCTATGCAGCACAAATATATCATGTAAAAATACACATTTTATTATGTACATTTAGAGGTTAAACTTAATTTAAATTGATACAGTTTTTCCTTCTTCAGTTTCAACTTTTGCCTCTTGATGTTCTGCTGTTGCTTCCAAGTATTTTTCTTCAGTGACCTGCAGAAAAATCAATTTTGTTATATTTTTAACAATTATTTAATTATCCTTGATGCTGGAAATGCTCTCCTCATACTGTCACTTGTAGGACAGCCTGCAAAGACAATTATTTTCTCTAAAGTTAAACAACCTGAATGACAAGTATCTTCAAAGTTATTTCATAGAAAAATAACGTGGGCTAGGTTCTGAACACATCTTTGATTAACAAGTTTCAGCACTGTTTTCTTCTCTTGCCACACAAATAAGTAAAATATATGATCTGAAGGCTCCAAAACATCTGCTGTCTAACTCTTACGAAGATCTCCTACATTTAACCACGCCTTGATAGTGAGTCTCTGGTCATATGCAGCTTAGGGTATTTTATAGTTCCATATATCTTAAAAATTTGCCTTTTCCATTTACTCAGTCATTGTAAAGCTTCTCTTGGGTAAGTACATTCCAACTTTGAAACATTGGTTGTTTAACAGAAGAATGTTTGCAAGGAACTCTTCTTTTCCATGTAGGTTTTAAACAGGCAAAAAATACCCAAACTAGTGCATTTATGCAGTTGACTGAAATAGCATTCCCTTGTACGCCCAGTAGCTTCCACCTCAGTTCACCCAGTGGTACTAGATTTTACCCCTGCATTTCCTTATCAGAAACATGTTTGCATGTGTTCTCCTAACCTGTGGCAGAAAACTTATTACTTAAAATCTGGGTAAGTGTAAATACATTCTTCCATTATTTTAGACTTCTTATATCATGTTTGTGATTAAAACAGGGAAAAATAATTTTGAATTTTACACACGTGATACCAATAATAATTCTAGAATTGAATTTGAAAAATACTAATATAGTTTAAAGTGATAATTAACAACAGCTTAGAGAAATTACTATAAAAAGTATATGGGACTTGCAGAAGCAGACAGCTTCAGAGCCATAGATGGAAAGTCTGATATTATTCACTCCAAGGTTGTTTTTTTTAATAGTACAAATTATATCAATTGAATAATGTATGTTTTAACTGTACAATGCATTTTAATAATCAGACTTCAGAAACAATACTAGCACATCCTCTACTACACAGCAGTTAGATTTCCCGTGCATCCCATTTTTCTTCACCTGCAAATATTTCCCTTCCTAAAGGTATTTTCTTGAACATATTACCCATCCCTAATCATTCAAATTCTACTCTATCACAGCATATCTTTGTATTTGGTAATATTCATCACTAACGAGACTTACCAGCCTCTTTGATCTTTCCAGCAGTTTGTGCCACACGACATGGTGAGCCTGTATTAAATGTCATTAAATTATGTTAGTGTAGGTTAAAAAAAACACCACACCTTAGAATAGATTCTGACAACTGCATAGAAATGCTGGCACAAAACCATAACAATTCCTAATTCAGATGCTACAGCTTATGATTTGAGTGTCCAATTTGCACATGTTCTTTTAAGGGACTTAAATAAACGCCGATCACATCCGTTCACTGTGTGGAATCATTGAGGGCGTAATGGGCAAAATCTTATGATGAGGAAGGAAACACAGAGGTGAGGTGAGGAACCCAGTGCCCCTTGTCCCTTGAAAATTTCCCCACCTGAGACAATAGCACATGTGCTAGACCACAGGTCAAAATCACCTAAGTCAACAGGAATGGGGAGAAAGACTCATCTCCACCCACAGTTCTGCAAAGCCTTGAAGATTGATTACTGCTAGGACTTTTTTTGTTATAGTTGTTAAGTTTTACTTAGGTGTCATGAAAGACTATGAAATGGTATCCTTTATCATGAGTACAAATTTCAAGTTCTGCTCTTTTCTGAATCTGAATAAACACCGTCAGAGGCCTCAGTTTCAGAAGATCAGCATGCACAACTAAGGCAAGGTGAATTAAATGTCCATACAGAAACTGCACAACTGAAACAACACTTTCAGTACTGAAAAATAACATCAAGGGCCTTCTGATGCAAACTTTTCTAGTTCTGATTTCACATCCACAATAGTTCCAGGAAAAGAAACCCCAAATATTCAACACAGCCATCATCATGAGCCTTCCCTTTCTGCTACTGTTCTCACCTCTGAATTACATTCAGTTACCAGCACAGCATATAATCAAGGCTGGAAAGTAAGGCAAATGCCGTAACTTAAAGAAAGAAAACCTGTACAAAATGGATTAGTTACCTTTAAATGGACTGGCAGGGACACACCCTGGAACCTCCTTATCAGTTCAGATTCATTAGTCTGAAGGTTATGGGCTGCCGTTATCTCATACTGGAAACAGAAACCTGTCCTTGGAATATGAGGGCCTTCACTAACATCTACAAAGTCACCAAACCTGATGGGAGAAAACAAAAAACCTATGTCAAATACAGCTGGAGAGAAGTACAAGCCTATTTGTTTTTATTTTTGAATAGCAAATTCTTATCTACAAAACAGATGAAAGAAAATCCACAGAAATCTCAAACCAAATCACTAGATTGGCACTTCTAAGTTTCCTGGAGCAAAAGTACAGGTCACACGGTTTCCTAAAACAACCTTAGGAGATTTAAACCTCATAGAAAGAGAATCCTAGGTTTAACAAATCTCTGAAGCCATGTTGGCTTGAAAAGCGGGATGAAGCTGCCATTCACCAGAAAAAGATTTGTCTCGACAGTATTTTCCACAGTACAGCATTTAAAACCTGCACAGGTATTTCCCTTTCAGGTCTTGGAAAACTGAAAATCAATTAAGTGAGAGGCAAGATGATGTACAGCAAAAGAATACTGAGAACAAATCGCTCTCAGAAATCAATAGGTAAGCCCACTTTCCCTCTTATGGAATGAGCTACAGAGTGCAAGGAAGGAGAGAACAGACACAATATTGTTCTAAAATTTCAAGAACCATTGCTGCAAAGACATCTGTTCCTTTAGAGATGTGAACTCCAAAATCAAATGCAGAACGATTTAAACATCTAGAAAACTGAGCATCCTACACCAGCCTAAGCTAGTCACAAATTCTTTTACGTGCAAGTTACAATACAAGCTTCCTGCCTCCAGCCAAAGAACTTTCTATCTTTACACTGTATACCAGCAGCCAGCTCCATTCTCATCACCACCACAAGGCAGTAACCTGTCAGTTAGGAAGGTCCTGGTTTCCACTGGGACAGTTAGTTTGCTTCTCAGTAGCTGGTACAATGCTGTGTTTTGAATTTAGTATGAGAATAAGGTTGATAGCACACTGATGTTTTAGTTGTTGCTGGGTAATGCATACACTAAGTCAAGGGCTTGTCAGTTCCTCAGGCCCTGCCAGGGAGAGGGCTGGAGGGGCACGGGAAACTGGGAGGGGACACAGCCAGGACAGGTGACCTGCACCAGCCAAAGGGATGTTCCATACCATAGAAAGTCATGCCCCTATATAAACTGGGTGGACTTGGCCAGGGCCTGCCAGTCACTGCTTGGGCTGGACATCAGTCAGTGGGTCATGAGCAGCTGTATTGTGCATCACTTGGGTTTTTCTTCCTTTTGCATTTTATTCCTCTCTCTCCCCCTCTCCTCTTCATTACTGTTATTGTTATTATTATTATTATATTTTCTTCTATTTCAATTATTAAATTGCTCTTATCTCAACCCATGAGTTTTACCTTTTTCCACAATTCTCCTCCCCATCCTGCTGGGGGCAGGGAAGTGAGCAAGTGACTGTGTGGTGCTTACTTGCTGGCTGGGGTTAAACCATGACAGAAGATCTTGACAACTTTGGAAGAAAAATCCACTATACAGTCCTAACTCTTGTTTTCAAACAAGTATTTGGTTTGTATTTTATTTAACCTGTCAAGCTCTAGAGATTTATTTAGATTTTACATAAAAGCATCTAAGGCAGTAAGACTTCTCCAGCACTTACCACCTTTAACAGAAACATAGTGAGACCCACCAAGTGTAAGTATCACAAAACAACAGTTGTATAAAAAACAAAATCCCACACCTAAACAACAGCTTTGTAAGACAGACTACAGACAGCAATAAATACAAGTGATTCCTAAATTGAAAACCACCATAAGTAGCTTACTGCTCTCATTTGCAGAATTTGTATTAGCAAATATTTCAGAAAATCCTTATAGAGTAAGAGTGCAGTTTTGCTCACCTATGTAACATTACAATTCCTTCCGTATTCTGAGAAGCTTTTCGTTCTATCATCTCCATTTTGTATCTGAATAAGACAAAAAAAAAAGATTTTAAAAATCCTCACCTTTAGCACCCAGTTCTTATAAAAATACTTAAGAGATCAATTTAAGAAGCATTCTCAAAAATCATGCTCCTATTTATGTGAGCTTTGAAACAGGTTTAAAGCCTTAATTTTATAGGACAAAACATACTGATGTTTCTTAAAGCATGTCATACAGACCTGCCAGTCTAACCTCAGTTCCTAGAAAAACCTTCTATGATAAGATCACCTGCCTAGTGGATGAATGAAAGGCCATGGATGTCATTTTTCTGGATTTTAGTTAAGGCTTTTGATACTGTCCCTCACAGCATCCTTCTGGACGAACTGCACAACTGTGGGATGAGTGGGTTCACAGGGCACCAGGTGAAGAACTGGCTGAAGGGCAGAGCTCAAAGACTTGCTGTGAATGGGGCCACATCTGGCTGGCGACCAGTCACCAGCGGTGTTCCTCAGGGCTCCACTCTAGGGCCAGTTCCGTTCGATACATTAATCAACGATCTGGATGCAGGAGTTGAATGCACCATTTGAAGTTTGCTGATGGTATCAAACTGGGGGGTGCTGTTGACTCTCTTCATGGACAAGAGGCCTTGCAGAAAGATCTAGATAGATTGGAACACTGGGCAATGACTAATGGGATGAAATTTAGCAAGTTCAAATGCCGGATTCTGCACCTGGGAGGGAGTAATGACAGGCACAAGTACAAACTGGGAGAGGAGTGGCAGAGAGCAGCCCCGCAGAAAGGGATCTGGGGGTGCTGGTTGGCAGCAGGCTCAGTACGAGTCAGCTGGGTGCCCTGGCAGCCAAGAGGGCAAAATGCATCCCGGGGTGCATCAAACACAGCATAACCAGCCAGTCGAGAGAGGTGATTATCCCGCTGTATTCAGCGTTGGTGTGGCCTCACCTGCAGTACCGTGTGCAGTTCTGGGCCCCACTATTTAAGGATGTGAAGAAGGTCCCTGAATGCATCCAGAGGGCAACAAAGCTGGTGAAAGGGCTGGAAGGCATGTCCCATGAGGACTGGGTAAGAACTTTGGGCTTATCTAGTTTGGGGTAAAGGTGGCTCTGGGGTGACCTTATGGCTCTCTACAGCTTCCTGAGGTGGGGAAGCAGAGAGGGAGGTGCTGAGCTCTTCTCCCTGGAATCCACTAACAGGACACATGGGAATGGTTCAAAGCTGCTCCAGAGCAGGTTTAGACTGGACATTAGGAAGCATTTCTTTGCCAAGAGGGTGGTCAAACACTTGGAACAGGCTTTCTAGAGAGGTGGTTGATGTCCCAAGCCTGGCGATGTTTAGAGAGGCATTTGGACAACATGCTTTAACTTTTGGTCAGCCCTGAACTGGTCAGGCAGCTGGACTAGATGATCATTGTAAGGCCCTTCCAAATGAGATTAGACTATTCTAGTGTATTCTGTTCTGCACATCTGTTATAGGAAGGCCATGCTCTCTCAGCAGTTTTATTCAGAAAAATAAAATGAACCTACCACTTCAAATAAAAATAAGATTTTCAAGTCACATGTAAGACTAGAAGACATTATCAAATCACCTAAACTGATCTTATGCAACAATGTGCAGTCCTCAACAGCTGGTCATCTGCAAGACAGCAAAGTGTTCTCTGCTCTTTCTACACACAGAAAAATACACATAAAACGTCTAAAGCTATTACCAAAAGTCAGCTCCCACCTGCTGTCAATGCTTCCCAGCCAACACAGCAGAGATGCTAGTCTGTATGTCACATTAATATCATCTTAATTATTAAACTAAAAAAATATTTATTTTTGCAGCCTTAGCATATTTTTTTCCCTTCACAAAAAGATAAAATATTTATCATTTCCCCCACCTCTCTCCAACCGCCAAAAAGCTGTGGACCAGAGAATTTTTTCCCAAAACATTGATTAAGCATTTTTTCAGCAAAGACTGGAGTGTTTTGAAATTCTGTTATAGCACAGGCCAGAGTTTTTATCCATTTTCCCCCTGCAGAGCTCAAAACCTGCATTTCATCAAATCTTCATATGAAGATACCAAGATATGAAAAATCTGCATTTCTCCGAATATGAAAGCCTCTCAGCAAAGGCTGAGAGTAACTAGCACATCAAGTCTAACCACCAGAGCTTCAACTCAAAAGCAGTGAAATCTTGAAGCTCAATATTAAACTAAGTCCTCTACAGTCTTTCCATTTGTCACAAAACTACACCCAGTAAAGGCGCCTGGTGTTGGCCTCTGGAGAGAACATTAAAAATGAAATAAGGTGCAAACAAACAGAATGGAGGCAGGCTCATTCAGGGTAGCAGGGGAAGTACCTTCTTACTTCATATGTCACATCTTATTTTAGATTTACAAAACCAAGAGAGATCTAAATGAATTTCTGATTGCCTTCTAAAAGAAAGGCAAATTCAGACACTTACCTGTTATGCTGAAACATTTCACGTGCTATTTTTGCTTCAACATGCAGCATTTCAAATGGCAGGTCCTTATGAATTAGCTTACTGGCATCCCTTGTAAAAGAACGGAAGTCATCCTAAAAAACAGTTGATACATATAAAGCTGTCACCACTGTTTCACAGCTGTAGTAGGCACAGCATAGGAAACACCAAATATTAGTCAAAGCAATAAGGATCATCTACTACAAACACTAAATATAAGAATATAGCTGTAGGACTGTAACTCTTACTGTTTATCAGCAACAGATTCCTACAGATCATCACTGTTTATATGGACTGATTCAATGCCCATTCAAATCACAAAGCATTTTTCCATCAGAAACAATACATGTTAATTGGAGTTAAACTTCTCAGGTTTTCCCTACGTGATATATACACATATATACACCATCTTGCTACTGTTAAATACTCATCTATGTATCTTTTTTGCCCAGAGTCATGACTCCACTTATAAATTAACTCTATTGTGATGGAATCAAAGGGAAAAAAGTACTGAATATTTAATAAATCAAAATTGATCTCCTTGGTCCAGAATCCAAAGCTCTGCATAATTCAGGTTTACTGATAAAGAAGAAATTGTTATGACAAGAAATTAAATTTATAAGTCACACAGAAAATATTTCAAACTGTTACTTCAGCTACAAGATCATACTGAAGAAAAATTCTGCATTGTACCAATACTGCTTTGTTAGCCACACATGCCTCTGCTGATACTTGGGCATAACGACAAGAACAGGTGCCAGATGAGTAAAACCTCTGTGATCACACCAGCTACCAAAAGCATTTTGAGACTTAAGAGGTTTTACATTATTAGATTTACTGAAGAGCACAAAATATAAGCAAAATGTTAAGGTGAGCTTCTGCTGAATGTGCTCACAGTTCTTTTACATCAATCAACTGATAATGCTGTAAACCACTAGGTGAAAATACACATTATTACACACATTTTTATTTTCAAAGGGGTCTAATAACACAAACACTATAGTTGCATCTATGTTACTAGGCAAGAGCAGCTGAATAGGAGCAGATCTGTATAGTAACAAAGATTGCACTGAGGTTCCAATAGCCCCACCAACCGTTTTTGAAATTGTATTTCAGACCAGAAGTTACTCTAGTCTCACAGACCTAAAACCTGTGGGCATCTGGAGGACAGCTCAAGGTTTAGTTTCATCTGAAAGGAACCCAGTCTGTGTGCTGTAAAAGCACTCTGCAATGTGAGCCAATATGTGGTCAATGCCAAGATTAGTTACCAAAGAGTACTCCTCATCCAAAAAAAAACCAAAAAACTAGTGTAGATATACCCAATAAAAAGTAAAAAACTCACTGCCCCCTCTCCCCCATTAGAAAAGAAACACTGGACAAGGATGCAAGATATACAACTTTCCAGGCAAGAAGTTATTGTGCTTACATTTGTTGGTTTCCAGTCATTCAGTCTATTGTCCAAAATGACATCATAACAGAAAGCTCCAGAGATCACTGCAATTCCAATTCCAAAGAGAAAAATACTCATGTTTGTAACAAAGTATGTATTTCATTGCCATAATACATTCTTATAAATCTATCAACATGAAGAGAAACAGAATAATCCCAAGAAATCCATTATAAAACACTGATTTTCAGCTGTGATTATACAGTCAAATGGCAGATGAAACCTGTATCATTTTCATTTCACTTTACTGAATGAGAAAGTAATTTGAAATTATTTTAATGTAATGTCAGTATAAAACAATCCCATTAAAGAGGAAAAACAATTATACAGCTTCCCAAAACTGCATCTAACATTGAAAGAAAAAAAAAAAACAACTTTGAAAACATTTCATTCTTTCCTTTGCATGTATCATACATGAAAGTAAATCTACACATTAAATTGTAAAAAAGAATTTATTACATACAGAAATCAGACAATATTAAAGCTGAAGTAAAATGTTTATCTATGACACAAGCATGGCACAAATTTATGATAAAGGCAACACAAACTTCTTTGAGTCATTAGAACACTCTTTGTGTATATTTTCAGTTATTGTCATCTTAGAAATCAAGCTTATGAAACCAGCAAGCTCACGCTATTTCTATACATACGGTATAATGATATAGGTTAGTATATACAAGATTATTCCAAACCCTGGTAGAACTGGAATATTCACTCTACACTTCCCAATCAAGACAAATGTTGAACATGCTAAAAAGGGAATCAATTGCAGAAGGACTTCACATGACCAACAACCAACTTTCTTATATATCAAATGCATAATCACGCATGCTTTGTTATTTAAATAACTCATCTCTTGTGCATTTTCTCACTTTAATATATCTTAAATCAGGTCACAGATGAGCAAAAGTTGTTACCAACCCTGTTTGTACTTCAATAATCTTCCAACTTGATTTATACATTCTAATTTTTAGTAACTCAAGTGGTCGTAAGGTTATGAAATTATTAGAAATACATCACATCTAAATACCTTACTCATGTAACTTCACAATAAAAAGGTTGTGTCCTTGAGTTATTAACTTAACCCATAAAATCACTTCACTTAATTGGTCTGAAACCCAGCTGCAACACAGATGTATTTTCTGTATTTTGATAACAAAATTGTTTTCAGTGTGATTACTATTAACTAAAGGCTACAACAACAACAGTATGTAATACACTTATCAGTGCTAATGCCAATCAATCATTGGAAAACGAGCCTCTGTTCTTTTGGTAACACTATCAGACACTCACTTAAGAAGCAGCAAAAGACAAGACAATGAATATAGAACACTTATATCACCTGGCACTTCTGGAGCTTTAATCATATTGACTGAGTACTCATCTTTGAATGCCCGCTTTAACACACATGCCATGATCATGGCACAGGAACGCCAATAGGCCTATAAAGAGAATTTCAAAACAGAGATGTATCACCTAGAAGCTAACAATCCGTATCAGAAAAACATGAGCTATTTATTCTGAAAGAATACCTACATTTAACTGAATGATGCACAAACCTAGCTGTCAACCTAAGCATTGCTGTCTCTAGTATTTAAAGTTCTATTTGGAGATGATGATTCATATAGAATCAATTAAAAAAAAATATCAAACCCGCACTTAAAATGCAAGCCAGAGGTTTCCCAAGAGATATTTAAATCTGAAATCTTAGAATAATATGACAATACAGGTTGAAAGGGATGCCCACACATCACCTAGCCCACACCCTGGTCCAGCTAATGATAACCACGATGCACTAACCAACTACTAAAAATATCTGAACTTTCATGCCAACAAAGTTCAAGAAAACAGACAAACATGGAACTAAAAAGGGCATACGGAATCAAGTGGTCATAATCAGGGTCGCCTACAATGGGATAAGATACAGCCCTACCTTGTTTACTTCCTCTGGATCTTCATCTTTGAAAGTAAGGAACTGAATTTCACATGATTTGGTCAAGGGTCTATACATATCCCAGACTTCGCCATCCACAAGAGCTAGAACAGATTTCTTGCAGTGCCATTCACTTAAGTCTAAAGAAAGTAAAAAAAGTATTACACAGTTATTAATTATATTGCTCTGAGCCAGCAGTTCAGACCCCTGCATTTGTAACAACAAACTGCAAGGGTCACTTCTGTAAATTCCTTGGAAGGATGAGCTGTTAACTCACCCAAAAATCAGCTCAGCTTCTACTGATGTATTTTAGTAAAAATGAACTTTAAACTTACAAAACATAAATATTCTGAATGCATGTCTGTTATCTCAGTCATTAAAACATCAATAATATTAACACTTCACATTGAGATGACAAGTACAACGCGCAGCACAATTTTCATCGTCAGTGCCACAATGTTAGTTTAAGAGTCCATTTACTTACGCATGGCACAATTGTACGGAGTAGACAAAGCTTTGTTCATTACAAACACGCTGCCAGGGTGCGATTTCCCAGTGTATTTCACTTCTATTTTCTCAATTCGTGGATAAAGAGACAACTGCCTCTCCTTCTCTTTGGTGAAGAGCTCATTGCGCATCTGAATCACTTCCTCAGATGTCAGTCTCGAAACAGCTGGTGTGGAGATGAACCCTAGTAAAAGGAATGATCTAAAATCAGCAAGAATCGTTTTTCAAAGCCTTTTTATAAGATGGTGGTTTCTACAGAAAGGAAGACACGCCACTGCACTGCTAAGCTGTCCGTCTGTCTCAATGCGCACGAGGTCAGCACTCCAGCAGCTCTCACCGCCCGGCCATCCCCGGCCCCCGCAACGCCTGCGGGGAGCCAAACCGAGAACCCCGACGCAAGGGAAGCTCCGTGAGGCTCCCCGGCTGCAAAGGCCCTTCCCTCAGGCATAGGCCAGCCGCGCCCGCGCTGCGCCACGGCGCCCCGGGCCTGCCCCCCAAAGCGGCCTCCGCAGCCCGGCGGGGCCCGGACCGGCGCCGCACCGCACCGCACCGCCCGGCCAGGCACGGCCGCCCTCAAAGCACCGGCGCGGGACGAGCCCGAAGCACGCCCGGCGCCCCGCCACTCACGGCGCCCCTCCTGCCAGCCCCGCAGGCAGCGGACGGCCCCGCGCGCCGCCATGCTCCGGCCCCGCCCCGCCGCCTCCTCCCACGGCTCCGCCGGAAACAGCGGCGGCGGCAGCACCGTTCCGCCCGCCGTTCTGCCCGCGGCCGCCAGGCGGCACCGGCGGCCCAGGGCGGGGGCTCGAGGTTCGGCGCCGGGCCTGCGGGACGGGGCCGGCCCTTCTCGCCCCCCGCTTTTAACTCTCTCTTCAGAGGCCCCTTGTGTGTGTGTTGGCTGCACTACGCTGCGGGCGTTAGGCGTTGCCCCCTTTGCCTCAACAGGCCTCGTTACCCTGGGCAGTAACGTCATCCCTGAAAACGACAGCTTTTGGGCGGCCTCAAGGTGTATGTTCAGCCATCCCGGAGTAAGCATCACAAATGCTGGGGTGACACCGCTAAGGCCGGCAGCCTGGTGGCTGGTGGAAGGGGTCTTCAGTGCCCAGCTTCCTGCTGAGGCTGAGCCACGACACGAACAAGCCTAACGCTAGCTCCCCCTCGCCATCACCAGCCTTCTGCATGGGGCTCGCATGGCAAGGTTTTGGTAGCAGCAGGCTACAGGGGTGGCTTCTGTGAGAAGATGCCAGAAGCTTCCCCCATGTCTGACGGAGCTAATGCCAGCCGGCTCAGAGATGGGCCCGCTGCTGGTCAAGGCTGAGCCAGTCAGTGATGGTGGGAGCACCTCTGGGATAACTTGTTTAAGAAGGGGGATGGGAACAGCAGAAGAACTACAGCAGAGGAGAGGAGCGAGACTGAGAGAGTAACAGCTCCGCAGACACCAAGGCCACTGAAAAGGAGGGGCAGGGGTTGCTCCAGGCACCAGAGCAGAGATTCCCCTGCAGCCCGTGGTGAAGCCCACGGTGAGGCAGGCTGTGCCCCTGCAGCGCATGGAAGTGAACAGTGGAGCAGATATCCACCTGCAGCCCATGGAGGATCCCACACCAGAGCTGGTGGATGTGCCTGAAGGAGGCTGGGACCTGGTGGGAAGCCTGTGATGGAGCAAGCACCTGGCAGGGCCTGTGGACCCATGGAGAGAGCAGCCCAGGCTAGAGCAGGTTTGCTGACAGGGCTTGTGACCCCATGGGGAACCCACACTGGAGCAGTCTGTTCCTGAAGAACTCTGTCCCACAGAAGGGACCCACACTGGAGCAATGTGTGAAGAACTGCAGCCTGTGGAAAGGACTCACATTGGAGAAGTTCACAGAGGACTGTCTCCCATGGGAGAGACCCCACAGTGGAACAGGGGAAGAGAATGAGGAAGAAGGAACACCAGAGGCAACGTGTGATGAACTGATCACAACTCCCATTCCCTGTTCGCTTGCATCGCTCAGCAGGAAGAAATAATCAGGAGTGAAGGTGAGCTCATGAAGAAAGGAGGATGGTATGAAGGTGTTGTAAGATTTGGTTTTATTTCTCATTACCCTACTCTGATTTGATTGGTAATAAACTAATTTCCCCAAGATGAGACTGTTTTGCCTGTGACAGTAATTGCTGAGTGATTCCATGCTCTTATCTCAATGCATGAGCCTTTTGTTGTATTTTCTCTCCCCTGCCCAGCTAAGAAGGGGAAGTGGTAGAGCAGCTTTAGTGAGCACCTGGCATCCAGCAAGGGTCAACCCCCTACACCTCTCTACTGCCCTTCCTCCCCAAAAGATTGAAACCAAGGAGAAACTAGCCACTCCCTGCGAAGGAAAACTGTATTTTACATTAAAATGTATTAAAATTTGTGAAATAGATGTTTGTTTTGATGCTTTACAATTTAGCTGATGGTGGTCTTCAACCCAATCCCCAGTTGGCCAAGATACAACAGCAGCCATCAAGAACGCCAACTGATTTAGCACTATTAAGAGCTAAATGATGTAATTAAAATCAGCATTAAAAAAAAAGTGAAAAAACTGTTAATACTGGCAAGGACCAGTAACAGACAGAATTTTCCACTGTGGAAACACATCTGTGGAGCAGCAGGACAGCTGGCTCCTCTTGGTTCAGTACCCAGCACTGGCTTCCCTACTCACCCGGGCTCTCATCCAGAAAACCATGTGTGCAAGTATGGTAGTTATTCATGCTCTTCATTATATTACTTGATAGATTAATAATTTCAGTAAATCAATCATCCTCCTTCCTCATTTTTTAAAACAAGACAAATACAAGTTATCTTTTAGTGCACCAAGCTTACTGTAGGCTACATATTTGTGTGTAGAACAGTTTATAGCCTTGAAGTGAAAGGTCCTGAGGAAACAGAAAAATGTTATTATGTCATTATAGCTCAACTACACTGTTTCTTCTATTAACTTTTGGTTCTATGGCTTAAAGAATCATATGCAGTCAATGATCACATATTATCACTTTGCTGTGAATAGTAAGAAAAAACCCAAACAAAACAAAGTTCACAATGTACAGTATAAAAAGGACATTTTTACTCTGAGGAGATAAATTCAGACTGTTCAGAGAATGAAAGACAGAAACAAGCCCTATTCTGTCACTCTAAGGAAGTCTTAAACGACAGGAATAAAATCTGTTTGATAACATCACGCTTTATTATATGCATCTCATTTTTAAATTGCCACTTTCTAATCTCAACGTCTTCTTTTGTACAAGTATTTGCAACTTTTTTTTTTTAGCTTGATCTTGAGAAAAAATGGTGGCAGACTATCTGGTCCCTCTTTCTACTTGGTATTGCTCTGGAAGTACAATGCAGATAAAAAGCCTTCTAGGACTTGTGACACACTGAACAGTACAGGAGGAGCATGGTTGTAGCCCTCTGTCTTTTGGTAACCCTTGGCTAACAGAGCGACAGTGCAAAGCTTTACCCCCCAGTGGATATCAAAAGACATCCAAAGCTGCTGGAAACGTCACGCAGGGTTCAGCTGGCATCTCTACAGCCCCTGGACAAAAGCAGAAAAGAGAAACAACATTAGCATAGATTTGAATTTAATTAAAAACTTCCAGTCTTCAAACTTATTTTCAGTTCATGCTGGCTCACAACTGTAATATTTCTCTGTTTACCACAGTATATTTACTTGAGGTTCCTGTGAAAGAGTAAAAACACCTGGGTCCACTCAAACCTCACAGCCTGAGCCAAGGGCCAGCTGGGGGTTACTCTCAGCTGCCAAATGTGCCCCCCATCAGCAGCATGAGGCAGGACCTACAGGCCTGTTGCAGTCCCTCAGCTGTTGAGCCCTCCATGCAGAACAAAACAAACAAAAAAAAACAAAAACAAAACCAGCCAAAAGCAGCTTTCCAACTGAGAAGTACTCTGGTTTGGCTAAAGTGCGGTGGCTTTTAGCATGTTGCAACACTGTGCATGTTTGTGGTGTGGAGAAGAGATGGGTAACAACACTGCCCAAGATTAATTACAAAGTATCATTCTTCATAAAGCTCTCTGACTTTCAGGAAAACCATGGATGTTATTTTATAATGGGCAGAAAAAGAAAGGTGGTCCTGTGAGTCAACAGGAACCCCATAATGGCTCTTATGCCACTGTATGTGGCCCAACAGTATGCATAAATAACAAATCACGATGGTTTATCGCTCTCATGGTCCCAAAGCCAGCTCTGAGCTCACTTACAGACTGCTTTAAAAGCAAAACTGGCTTAAAAATTCCTGCCCCTCCCTTTGCCATCCTCTACTGTTTCTCCCTGCTTACCCTCTAGGTAGAGAACTGTAGCAGCACTGTACAAGGTGCAGAATACAAGATCACGGAAGTGATTCGAACAGCAGGATCAGCATTGCTGAAAGATTATGTTTTATTCACATTGTTTCAGTGACCTGGCTTAAAGTACAACTTTGTACACTCTTTTCTGTCCACAAGTGAAGTGGCAGCAATTGCCTTGGAAGACAATGTGGCATGTAAGTACATCCTAGGAGCTTTATTCTTCATGCCACCATGGAGCAGCAAAGCATTTTAAGCACTGCAGCAAAAAAATTCTTAATCTACCACCATCAGCATGGTGGCTAACACATTGCTGCTTAGGCTAAATCAAGAAGCATCTTACAGTGCCATCCAGTATGGTGGTTCTTTTTTAGAAACATACCTTTGTGTTGCAGCACTAGCAAAACTAGCCAGCTGCAACAAGGCTTTTACTATCACATACCAGGTTACCTTCAATAAATAGCTCCCACACCTTGCCCTAGCACCACCACCCATCCCCACACAAGGTTTCAAAAGTTCATCCGCTGTCCATGCTGTCTCTTCATCCTCTTTAGGCCAGTCCACCCTGCTTCCTGCCTTTGCTGCACCTGCAGCCTTCCTTCTCCAGGCTCCTCTTCCAGCCAACCTCTCCTCATCCAGGCTCCTTTCTTCTCCCAGGACCTCTCCTTATTTCTCCTACATTTGGGGTACACTCTCTCTTCTATCTGTTTCTTCTGGGTCTTCCCTTATCTGATCCTCCTCTTTTATACCCCTTAGAGCTATTTAACTACTTAGCAAGAGCCAGCCACAGCTGCATGTTAACCACATCAGCCAACCCACCGCCCCTGAAGCCAGCCCACAGCTGTATATTATCAATGTTAATTAACCTGCCTTCATTCCTCTATAAATCTTTTACACCTTTGATTGCTACTGAGCTGTCTACTCAGTGTCAGTGGTCCTGCAAGTTCAGTTGAAAAGAAATACCATTAATAATATATTTTTTAAATCAAAGATAAAGTTATACAAGATGTTCCAGAAAATGGCAGTGGGGAGTGAGGAATTTACAGGGAAAAGCTACTGAAAACAGGTAATTGGTATTACTTTCATCTCATTCTACCCTCATGTTTGTGGCTTTCCTGGTTCAAGGTTGGCTGACATGTTAGATATGAAATACTTTAACAGTCCAATTGAGATACAGTGTTCTATCACAGTGCTCTAGTCCATTTCATTATAGCAAGACAACTAATCTATGGCATACTCTATCTTTAAATAGCCACAAGCTACAGCTTGAGGGGAAAAAAAAATGGTATCTGAAAATATTTTTTGTTTCTTTTCTCAAATCTATACTCACTACTCTAAATATATGCTCACAACTTTCAGTTTCAAAGTAGAAAACAAGCAGACAATCTGTAGCTAAATCAGATTTTTTTTTCCCAAGCAGGAGTTAATTAATATGAAGCAATAAAAACAAACAAACAAAAAAACACCACACAAAAAAAAAAAAATCAAGATGCCACAGAAGTAGAAAGGACACAAGGCCTACTATGATTAGGGGAGTGGATAGCCTTTAAAGCAATACCCTAGAACATTATAAAAAGCTAGGTGTGACTATAGTTAAAATTGCAAGAGAAAAAAATTATCCCTTAAACTGCAGATACCAGCTTCTCCACATACTTACACATGGCTACTGGTAATTCTTCACACTAACGAGCAAGGCTTTCAGGCTGATAGATTCAGTGTACTACAGGTTAGTGGTCTGGGCACAACAAAAAATACATAGCACATCAATCAATGAGTTTCAGAAAAAAAGATTTGTGACATGGAGCATGTAATATGCATTTTGGTGATTATACTAGTTAATTAAAACAGATCTGGTTTAGCAGTTTTCAGATTTCCATCAACTTGTCCTATTACCATGCCCAGAATCACACCAGAACCATCACTTTACAGCTATGTGCTCCTGTCTTCATCACTTACTAGAACAAATAATTATGACAATAATTCAGTGTGCTTGGAAAAAAGATGTGTACAGAGATTTAACCCACAGGTTATGGCACCAAGTCTCAAATGACATCTCTAGCCACCTCAAATGCAACATTTTTATTTTTAGAAATATGAAACAAACTGATTATTCTCTAAATATGGAAAAATATTTAAAGATGTCTTCTTGATCAAAACCTGAACAATGTAAATTCCAATAACAATCAGCCCTCCAACTCTCCGTATAAATAAAGATACAAGTATGCTTATGCATGTTAGTGCTTTTTTCCTGTGTCTTTTAGTTTCTTCATCAGTGGCTCCAGATTCTAAATCTTCCCCCTTGCTCCTCTCATCATAAACAAGCACAGTTAGCAGCAGCCTTGCAGGGCTACCTGCTATTACAGACCAACTAAGAGACTAAAAAGTTTAAGCAACAATGAACTTGGGAAAGCATGGGAAGAAAAGGAAAAGGCAGTGTAGAACTCTGGTCTTCCATGCTTTCACTGATGTTTCACTCTACACACCGGAGATGAGCTACTCAGATCATCACACATCCATACTACCTGCTTCTCAACGCAATAGAAAATATGTACTTGATTACATGAAATTAGGGTTACACTACTTGATCTACTTAAATTCAATGAGTAAATTTGAGGTACATCAGGTTTATGCCTGAATCGGATATAGTAGAGAAGCATTGCCTTTCATAAAACTTTGCTTTGGTTTTAATGGCAGCACAAGGATGAACATTCATTAGCTCCCCCATGACCGTCTTCTAGTTTGGTATGTGCAAGCCACGGCAGATGGGTGATTACATAGGAATTAACATCTTTCTTTTCTAAGTGTTAATTGAAGAACCAGTTCTCTTCTTGTAGTACACTACTTTTTCCCCCTATCCTGTGCATGTTTTTGAGAAAAGGAATCATACTCATCTTCCTATCTTACCTACCTGTAATATGTTCGAGTGTTTACATCGCAACACCTTTGTAACTAAATTTAGTAGTTCTAACTTGTTATACTTTTTTTTATTATTATACCTCATTATTCATTATTATTATACCTCAAAGTTATTCTAGAAATCAGCATACAAGGTGCAGAAAAATGAATCTAGAGTGATTTTGGTTTTTTCCTCCTGCAAAATAAAAGCTATTTTATTTTCAATCACCATAAAGAGTATTTTCTTAATATATATTAATTTCTCATATTCATTTTTATCATTCTATAGCTAAGAAAAAATGAAACATTCCCAAAGTAAAGATTCAGAGGTTTGGCTTATAGTGTTTCACAGAATTTTTGCAAATTATTTTTCAAAACTGTTCTTGTGTTTTTTTCACCGAGATCTTTGACAGTGATGGTACCACAGTAAAAGAGGTAAACTTGTGTTGTTAGAACAGGTTGTCATCAGCACTCTACATTTGCAATAGAAAGTTTCATTGAAAGGAGAAAGAATTCCATTGCAATGTAAGAATGTAGATTTATCTAAAATATCATCTAATGAAATAAGGGTAATCTTTTGGTTTATGAATTGCTGAGATCATTAAGAAGTATCCAAGTCTTGAAATCATATTGCACTTCCACACAATTCTTAAAGGCTTTTCTATACAAAGAACTTGACTAAGATAGTTATTGCAAAATATGATAGCTATTCTTGACCGGCATTCTGTGTGCAGATGTTAATTTTAGACTTTTTATTATTCTAAAAAGGAGTTTCTATGGAAAACTCTCCAAGAATAACTGTTACACTGAGCATCTCAAACACATTCTTCCATGTTGGGCTCTATTGTGCTGTTTAATGAAAATATTTTTGCTACCTTTAAGTTAAAAAGATTAAATGTACAGATAGAAGTCTTGTGCTCTTCTAACAAAGTACTTGACAGTATTTTTAAGAATACCCTTCCTCAGCAAAGTATATACAGAAAAAGTAGAGAAACAAAATGAACTATGAGCATTACAACCACTTTTCCAATAATTCTGTAAATGCATTCAGAATACTCACATTTAATTGCTGGTTTTTTTTCCTGCAGTTGTATAAAGCAAGCAGAGAAACCACTATCTAGTCATTGCTGAAATAAAAGAGGGGAATGTAAACAAACTGTGCAAGTACTGTGAAACTGTACTAGAAAAAGTCAGAGAAATGTGGGGGAGACAACCCTGCACACTGGGTATTTGCTTCACTTGCAAGAGAAACAAAACAGTGAATGGGGGACAGACGGATGGATGGACGGTGCTTGACTCTGACCTCACGTTTATATAAACCCAATGCATTTAACTGGATTTACTGTGGTATAAGTCTCATGTAACTCTATGTATTTGGGCAATTAGAACTGGATGTTTGCTGCAGCAGAAAGGCTACTGTGCTGGTTAGTCTGAACTTCATCTCATCGTCTAATTGGGATACCTTCTTCTCACGATTACTCTCTTCATTCCCCTCATTGATTCATTGTCATCATCACATCAGCTTTAATGGCCATTCTATGAGCTATCCCTTAATTTAATTCCATACTGTCATTTTGCAACATTACACACACACACACACACACTCTTTTCCACTAGGCTCCACCCAGGTATTTAGATTTTGTATCAGGACGATGTTTCTATCACCAGAGGGCTTTAAACATTAAAGCAGTCCTACTGAAATCATGGAAATTTTGTATATGCTTAAAGTTACCATGTGCCGTGCCAGGCAAAATAAAGAACCTTTCAGTTGCCTGGGGAATAGTTCTGATTTTGTTTAATGCATGTTGCCATTACACTGGTAATATATACTGGACACATATATATGCATATTTTTTGAAGAAATATTACTGTATTCTATATACGTTTTTGCATGTGAAAAATAAGCTAAGAAGATTTTGACACGAGAGGCATTGTGGCATCCCACTTCTTTGGTCTTCTTTAAAATAGCTGTTGGAGATTTTATTTATAAATAATCTTTTCTCATTTTGCTACAGTCTAAAAAAATACAGCCAGTGTTGCTGCTCTGATTATCAAAGAGATACTTCAGATCTTTTTCTTGATATAGAACCGTATCACACCAGTGGTAATGTATTTTTAAGATGCCATCAGAAACTACTCAGACGCACTATTTACAGTCACGATGAGTAATTTTCCTTGATTCATAAATTTAAAGGGCCGTGACAACTCCTGCATATTTAACCCAGCGTCTCCCAGGCTGGTGTAAAGTGACAGTAAAATGGGTTGGGAAGGTCTCGGTGCAGTCGGGGCTCCGCTGGCTGGCGGCTGTGCCCTGCCCGCCGGGGGTCTTGCCCGGGGGCTCACCCAGGCTTGGGCCGGGGGCTGCAGCTCCGGGCGGCGCCTCACCCTCGCGCTGCGCTTTCCACCCGCAACATCGGCGTTTTCTGGTTCGGGATTTCACCCCGTTATTCCTGCCCCCCCACTCTACCCCAGGTGGGTCTGACCTGGGGAAACGTGCCCCCAGGGACCACGGCCGCCTTCGAGAAGCCTGAGCTTTCCGTAATGGAAAGTTTATTCTGCCGCAACAAATGTCCTTGAGCTTGCGAAGAGCGCGTGGTTTATGAACGAAAAACTCGCGGGCGGGGGGAGCTGCTGCACCGCGCACCGGCGCGGGCCGAGGGGGGAGCGGGGCGCCGCCAGGGGCGGGGGAGCTGCCGGCCGCGGCCCCGGGCAGGGCCGCCCCGGGGCGGGCGGGACAGGGCGCAGCCCCGCGGCTCCCGGCGCCCCTGCGAGGCGAGGCGAGGCGCCTCCTCGGGCCGCGTGGAAAGTTGCGGGGCGGAGGCAGAGCCCCGCGGCAGAGCCCAGCGGGTGCGGGCGTTGCGCCCCCGCCGCCGCACCTGCCTCACGGCCGCCCCCGGCCCGCCAGGCGCCGCCCCGTTCCCCCGGGCCGAGGCGAGGCCGGACCCGGCCGCCCCCCCCGCCGCGCCTCACGCCCCGCCGGCATCTCCCGGCGGTTATTAACCGCTGCCGCCGGTGGGGAGCGGCCGCTGCCGGGAAGATGGCGAGCCGCAGCCTCCGCCTGCTGCTCCTCGGCTACTTGGGGGTCCTGAGCTGTAAGTGGTCGCGCCCCTTCCCCGCGGAGCCGGCGCCGGGGCTATCGCGTCCCGCTCCCCCGGGAGCGCCCCGCCCGCGGCGGCCGGTCCCCTCGAAGTGCGCGTCCGCGTACGGAGCGGGGAGGGCTCCGCCCGGGGGTGCCCGACCCCTTCCCCGGCCGCCGCCCGGGCCCTGCCCCGCCGAGAGCCGCCCCCACGGCGGCGCTGCCCGGCCCGGGGCGCCCCGGGGCGGAGGCGAGGGCAGCCGCGGCGGGACGGCGCTGCCCCTCCTCGTCCCCGGAGCCGGGTCGCGCCTCCAGCAGCGAAATAACAGCGAGCGCGTTCTCCGCGGCGGCCGGGGAGCGAGTGCGCGCTGATCGTTTCCATGTGTCTCCTGCTTTCGCACAGATGTAACCTGTTTCAGCCGGGCCTGTGTCAGCGCCAGCCAGCGGCTTTCTGCAGTGATGCAAACTTTGGGATGCGGGCTGCGTAGTTTGGCTTTTCTGGGGGCCTTTACAAGATGAATGAGCGTGTGACGGGAGCGCGTTTTCTGTTGCCAGCACTGGATGTTGCAGCTCCAGAACAGACTTATGTTTTCGATTTTTTTTTTATGGTCCTATTGTCTAAGTCGTTAAAAACAAAACGGGTGGTGGTGGTAAAATAAGTTGGCAGAAGCTGCCCCACCCAGAAAATACATGAAATAAGAAAAAAAAAACCCCACCACCCAAACTAGATCGTGTGGCCACATACCTGTGAAGAAGCAGTGAATTACTGCATTAACAAAATCACATACTACAGTATTAACAGTGCCCATCATGTGGGAAGGCTGTGACTTTCAGATCACGTCTTGCTGTGCTCCGGTGGTGCGCTGCTTGTGTTTTGCTGGTGTTTTAGGGAAAGAGGATGTACACGGAAGTAATGTTTTAAAAATAATTATGTAGCATAGTCTTGCAATGAAGTGAGCACTGGGATCAGCCTGGGACAGGTTGTCGATCCGTTGTGGGCGTGGGACATCCATGGTGCTGATGCTGGGTATATTTTGTAGTTTGTCTTTCATTCTTTCTCACCTAACAGAAGCTTGCGTGTGTGGTAACTCCTTTTTTGTAGAGGAGGGATGAGTACTGTCAAGGAGAGACTTGAAGCGACCTGTGCCTGTTAGGTCTTTGGTTTGATGGCAGTTTTTATTTTCCTTTTCCTCTCTCTTTACTCTTACTAGGGCTTGTAGAGATTTGGGGCTGTTAGATGAGCAGCTAGTGCATACTTCCATATAGTAAATAAAAATTATTTTCTTTGATGTTTTCTCTTCATTTGCTGTTAATTGCATGGGTATATCTAAGCAGACAAGACTGCTGTGGGGGGTTTTGGTAGCAGGTTTCAGTGTGTTCAGGCTGCTCAGCCTTCTGGTTAGTTGTGCCTGTTGGCAGCACTGGCTTTGGCTAGTAAGGAAAAGATCAAGAGTGGTTTGGAAGCAGTACAGTGCATCAAAGTGTGGTGCCTACATTGTTATCAGACTCGGTTTGTTTGCGGTTTTTTTCCTTTTCCTGTCCCAATTCCCAAGAAACACCAGGTGGGGAGAAAGTTTACCCGCAAGGTGCTGATAAGAAGTTGTTGCCTGAAGAAACTGTAGGTGGGTGTGTAAGTGCTGATTGTTTGTGTGAACCAGAGGAAATCCAGGCCTTCAGGAGTCAGCTGCTGCTCCTGTGGCTGATGTATGTTCGTGTGAACAGTAAGACTGAGTAATACTGGCGTCCAAGTCAGACATATGGGCTGAATGTTCTCCTATGTGGCACTCACGTGCTCTGGAGGCAGTGGGGAATGGGCAGAAACTTATGAGGAAAAGAAAGTAGTGATGGATACCTGAAGTATGTATTATATTGTGGAGCCGGCGTAGAGAACTTCCTTGGTAGTTCAGATGCAGAAACTGTGTAAGTTGGTCACAGGACATCAACATACCAGGAACAGTGCTGAGGTAGACGAGGTTTGGATTGCTTTTCAGTGAGAACCTACTAAGAAGTATTAATGAATCGCAGAAATAGTGGTTTGTCTGAGTTGAAGCTTCTGTTTCACCTTTGATTTAGGGGAAAGTAAGGGAGTTGAAGGTCTTTAATCATATTCTGTCAGTGTGAGCTCCTGAAACTGATGTTATCTGGAAAGTTTTAAAAGGTGCTACAGGGTAGGACTTGTGAGTTCCATTGGCAAGACTGTTAGAAAATATATAGAAATTATTGTTATTAATCATCATGGCTACTCTGGAGGAGACAATACTGATGAACTGGTCTTTTTCTGAAGCTTGTAGGTGTGGTTTTTCTTGCAGTAGTGTACATTAGAAATTAAATTTAAGCTGGTGATGCTGGAAGCAAATCCAGTACAATGTGTCTGTGTGAGGGCAATGCAGAGGCAATAAATAGTAGTCTTACATAAACATTTGATGGAGCTCCCTGGGGTAGTTTGAGCAATAAGAAAGGTGAGAGTGAGTTTGTTTATTTTTGGCTTTAAAATAAACACTCCTTAGTGTTCAGGAATCTTTTGGTCAGATACAGAGGTTCTAGACAAAAAACCCCCACACTTTGGTGTCTTCCCCCCCACCCCTGACAAAAAATTGTAAAGCATGACTGCATCGGCTATAGGAATTGACAGTGGAAGTCTTTAAACCATGCTTTCCTGATTATAAGTGATACACGACTGATGTACTCAAAATTGAGAATATTGTCAACCCCCAGTCTTCTGTTGAACCTTTGTTTGCTGGATTAACTTGGTAGGGGTACTCTGATTTCTAAATCAAAGTCCACATTCAAATGAGACAGGATTTCTTAGATTTGTAAGACTTCATACTTCTCTAGTAATATCTGTACAGCATAATAGTATAAATCAGAGTGCTTTTTTTGGAGAGGAACCAGGGGTGGGGTGTGTGGGGAGGAACATCAAAGGAGGGTTTCTTCTCTTGCTGTTTTAGCTGACAAGCAGTATTTCTTCGCTATAGACTGCTAGTGGTCTACCAACGTGCATGGACTCTTAGACACCATAACACAGGCTGTGAGATGAGAGTAAGCTTCTTAAATACAAACAAATCAATGAAAATTAACTACAGAAAAACAATGCTTGTTTCTAATGTTCAGCCTAACTATTTTTGTTTATGAGTGTGGCAACACTGCCCAAAATACCCAAATGCTTCTAAAATGGATGAAAATTGAGGAATTGGTAGGAAGACCTTCCAGTTTTTAAAAGGGAGGCATTCTTCTCTCTAGCTTATGTTATAACCTTCACAATTTCACCATCCTGCTTAGATCTTCAGGACTCGAAAGAAACTTTGGCTGTGAGTTATTGGCATATCTCTCAGAAATCGTGGCCTTTGCTGCACTGGAGAAAGTCACGATACCCAGGCGTGCTACTTGGAAGGGGTGCTCTGTTTCTGAGAGGTCTCAGCCAGAAGCAATGCTGTTCTGTGGTAAAGGCTTTGTTTCCCTCTCCTCTCTCTCCCCTCCCTACAGAGAGGAAGCAGAGAGAGCTGGTCCTTGGCTGACCCTGCGGTATCCTTAGTTCACATTACTGGCCCCACAGCCTGCTATTGGATGTACAAAAAAAAAAAATAGAATAATAGGGTGACTGTCTTTCCTCACTGCATACAAGAGACAGGAAATGTACCTGAAAATGTCACCTCAAGACAATTGCAATTCCTCTTGTTTTCTTCTGCTTAAGGTTGGATATATGCAAGAGGAGGACTTTCTTTTGCTGTCGCTTGGCCTCCGAGGTCCTGTTTTCTCAGCTTTAACGTTGCAACAATTCTTTGTTGAAGTCATAGGGCATGTATTTCTGGTAACTGTGAGTGCCATAGGTCATCTGGCATTAATAATGAGAGTTAAAACTGCCACTGTGATTAGCAGATCTAATTGAGCCTGGATGCAATGCTCTTACTGGCTATTTAACTGAATTGCACACAGATATTTTTGCGATTGTTTCCTGTATTATACCTGTATTTCCCAGTGCAGGCTACCTTGGCAGCAGCACAGTAGCTGCCAGGTTCTGCTGCAGAAACTGCCATCACAAATGATTAAGTAAGAACTTGCAAGTAGTTGAATTTTGACTTCACCTTTTCTCTTTAGCTGAAAACGTGTGAACCTCTTTCATGACCTAGAGCTCTTACTTGTCTGTGTCTGCTGACTAATCCCAAATATTACTGGGGGTGTATGCAGACCTGTTTTTAAATAAGTGAGCTAAAAATGTTAGAGAAGGCTTCTGTCCTTCCTCAAAGCATGCCACAAGTGCTTTAGCTTCTTCTCAAGTGCTGGTGGTCACAAGCAAGAATTCCTCTTCTTAAGTATGGGAGAATCTTCTTGTACAACTATATTAAAGTCCAGTTTTCTCATCATTTCACATGAGTAAGTAGTAGTGATATTTTTCACTGAAGATGGATAGTGACATGCATGTGAATCTTCTGCAGCAGCAGTAAGCAAGTTTCCCTGTTGTGAGGGGTGGGGTGTAGGTTTGGACTGTCAGTGATTTTGGAGGGGCAGGAGCAAAACTAGTAATTTCATTCTGAAATTGGGATTTAAAAGTTTACATATGGGATGATCTACTTACAGTCTATCAACACTCAAAATGTCACCTTTCTGTTGGAGCACTTCTGGAGACAGTCTGTTTATCGTTGGTTCCCTGCAGCTGGCGACCTCTTATAGGAATAGTTTTCTCAAATAAGTCTTAGTGTTATATTTTCCCTTAGCAATGCTAGAGGTGACTCCAGTGTACATGCTTACGTAAAAGAAGATTGCTAAGAAGTGTTCACACAGCCAGAAGTGTCCACATTGCGATATAAGTACCTTGTGCATCAGAACAATTGAAGCACAAGGCAGAGATTTGTACTTGTCACTGCAGACTATTTGTCAGGGCCATATGGAATGGCTAAATTAAGGTTCCCTTGAAGTTACACAATGATATCAAGCAAAAAAAAAATGCTTAATATAGTGTCCCCATGGATGTATAGAATAAATATCTTATTGCTGTTTTTTTCTTGTTTGGCTGGATGAGGATTTTTCTCCTGTGATAATTTTGTAGCACTATTGCATACTTATGGGAAAATAGATGTTTTACAAGTTCTTACTTCCTAGTTTAGTGGCTAATTTACAATGAGTTGAGCACTTTAATGGAAACTGAAGGAAATGATATGTGGAAGCTGAAAGGCAATTAATTCTGATCTTCTCCCCTCCACACACCCCAGTTTTGTAAAGCTAGCTTTGTTACACCTTTACTTTCTGGCATGTCTTTTCCCATCCCAAGTACTTTTCAAAGAGCTACCAGTTTTAACAAAACATTTCTGCAGAAAAGCTGGTTGTGTCTTCCTCAAAGCTTGTACATGATTGTGCTGTAATTCCACCACAGGAAGCTTAAAGCAAATATTATGGTGCCTTGTAATCAAGACGAACGATTTGTTTCCTTCATCTAAATGCTGGGATTTTTTAGGGCAATGAATATGTATTTCTAAGAATGAGACAGCAAATAAGGCTGGAGGAGCACTTGGATGATTGCCAGTACTTGTACTCACCTGCATTTCCAAAGCCACTTTTATTTTTTTCTGGAGGGTTCCAGTGATTTATGCCACCTCTATGCTCGCAGTACATCATTGAGCACTCAAATGCTTATATAAAATTTCTTAAACCAGGCAGAAGGTGAGCTTGGCAGCTGAACATCTGGTCCTGTTCACTTGTCAGTTTCTAACATATGCTGGGAGATGAAGGAGCTTTTGGAAAGGAGGAAGGGGAAAATAGCTATTTCTGAACAACAGCAAGTAATACAACAGCAGTAGTTTTGAACCACTAGCAATTCTGTAACCCCTCCTGGTTAATAGTAATTAAAGCAGGCATCCAGTTTCTCTCAAAGATTATTTGCAGGGGAAAACATGACAGAAAAATCTGGTAATAAGCCTTTTTGAATGCTTGCTTTTTACAAATTCAAAACTTAGCAATTTTCAGTAAGAGATGAGAAGATCAAACTTGCATTGAAATAGCTACAATTTGATCCTGGTAATTTAAAAAAGTAAGAAATGGGTAGACTTGATTTGGAAAGAACAAACTCTACAGGTGTGAAGTCTCAATAGATATATTTACATAGCTTCTGTTTGGATTAACTTCTTAAGGGTTGAAGATGCTCTCAAGCCCATCCAAACCACTGGATCAGACTCAAAGGGAAACAAAACATACTATCATCTGGGTGGAAAGTGATGTATCATAGGGTTGTTTTGGTACCAGGTAATGTTAACAATAGGGGCTATATCTGCTGTTCACAAACTGCTAGCATAGTAAGTGATGAAACATGCATTCTTGACAAGTGACTTTTGCTCAGATTAGCATAATAAAGAAACCAAAAAGTTTATGTATTTGATCTCAGTGTGTAGAAAGTGCTCAGTAAGAACTGGGAAAAATTCTTGGGGGTGGTATGCTAAGGACTTGTGTATGTTGGCTAGAGCTGGGTTAGAGTTGGAGAAGTGTTTGTGCTTGGCGTACTTGTAAACATATGAGGAAACAAATATGTAGAAAACCAGACTTTGAATACATACTATGTTCATTAGACAGCAGTTTACTATTTGAATGTATAGACAGTACTTACTTCCAGGAGGCCCTGGTTCTTGACTGAAGCCTTCTAGTAGCTGTACAGGTAAAAATGAATAAAAATGCATCATCTGGAGTGGCATCTGTAGAATGTGTAGGTGTGTTTAGGTGCATGTTATGGCTAGCTTTTGTGCTCTGTTACCCTGTTTCTATAAAATAATCTTAAAAAGTAAATATTGGTTCTTTACCCTTTGATTATTGGACCACCTAAATGATTTTCTGCCTCTTCTCTAGTGTTTAGGCTACAACCACAAAGGCAAGACATTTTCTCTTAAACTCCTGGCTTGTTGTTTGTAGTGCGTTTTATGTAAAGTTGTGCCAGATTTACTGGGAATTTGGGAGTGTGGCAGGGCTGTGCTGCAGCTTTGATACAAACTGGTGGCGGTGAGCAGTTCTGAAACCGGGATTCAAGCAAGCTGTCCTGTATATTTAATAATGAAGAGCTATACTTCTGTGTTTGGGGAGGCTGCTTCCCTGCTTGAATACAGAAAACTCTGAGACGGCACAGTGGCTGGGGACAAGAAGTGACAGCTTTGGTGTGCCAAGCCCTGGGGGGGGCTGCTGGCTGAGAGCCCCTGCTGCTCTGGCTTGAGGTTTTGCTCAGTGGCATCAGCTGGGGCATTGTGTGCCACCGTTTTCATGCCACACAGCTTTGCTGGGTCTGATTGACTGGTGTTAAGGTGTTGAATTTGCTTGACGGCCTGAATATTTTTAAAATGTAGATTGAGGGAAAGTCAGGCCCTGCTGAGAATAAAGTACTTGGCTGATCCATGCTATATGTAAGGTCTGTAGTATTGGAGTGACCAGCATCACAGTTGCTGCCTGGCAGAGGAGGTAAGGGAGAAGTAAGCAGATGCATCCATTGTGGAAGTACGCTCAGACATCAAGAATTAACTCTTAAGTTGCGCAAGTTAATTATAAGCAGAAATATATGCTTTCCGTAATAAATGCAACATGACTGAAGACTCTTTAAATGCTGCTGCTGAATTAAACAAATTTTAATGTGATCTTTTGCCAATTAAGATGTTACATGTCAAGATTTGGAAAATAGTATTAATTTTAATGTGACTTCTAACAGATAAATGCATATATTTTGTTGCTTGAGACTTTAAAGATAACTAATCAGTACTTTGTCCTGCACATAAACAACTCCAGCTTGTTGCAGATGTCTGCAACTCCTAACTGTGGGAATAATTAAATAGAGGACTATTATTTCTAAAACTGCAGTAGTAGAATATCAAAGGAAGACATCACTGGTATCTGTTTAGCACTGTTCAGAAACAAAAATACATGATAAATGTTGCTGGGTTAAGTTCTTTTCTTGTGTTTTGTGGGCTTGTTTTTGGGGGGGTTTTTGGCTTTGTCCACCCTCCCACTTTTCTTTAAAGAACAAACATGTATCACAGGGTTCTCATTGGAGCATGGGGAAGCGGTGTGTCTGTCTTTTTCTTTTTCTTTTCCTTTTTTTTTTTTTTTTTTCCCTTTCTCGCTCCTCTAATGTCCACGTAAGGTCCAATTAAAAGATCATTAATAGCAATGCTTAGATGTTGGAAGAGTTTGTGCAGAAAAGGCCTTTATCCTCCAAGCGGACTTAGTAGCTTTCCATTTAAATGTCAGTATTTGAAAGGTAAATGTTTTATTTTGTTAGTATTTGAGTATTCTTTGTATCTTGCAATGAATGCCACTGTTGCCTTCTGTTCACTAATGTAATGGCCCTCCCTGGTGTAATGTGATTCACTGATACACAAGAATATCATAATCATTTGAGAGGCTCCTGAAAGGAAAAACAATACTTCAATATTAGAATATCGCAACAAAGCATATGAAAATGTAAAAGAGAGAGGGCTGGGACAGCCAGATAGTAGGGCTCATAAGATTTTTAAGATGATGCTGTTGTAGTATTGGAGTGACTAGTAAAGCAAACAAATTCAGACACTCCAAATTCACTGGCAGCATCACAGTTGCTGCCTGGCAGAGGAGGTAAGGGAGAAGTAAGCAGATGCATCCACTGTGGAAGTACGCTCAGACATCAAGAAGTGACCCTTTGGGTTGTGTTAGTGTATGGTTTTGCTACTTGCCATACAGTCTAAGAGGCCTTCACATAATTTTATTTTAAGTCAGTTGCTTTATTTTTATTTTCTTTTTCTAAATAAGACCTACATCCTGCACATCAACTACTGCTGTTTCAATCAAGTAATATAGAAGTCTTCTGAAATGTATTAGGCATAAAAAGTAAACATGATTATTCTCCTTCTACATGTTAAATGTTGTTGAAAAAGGCTATGGGGTACTTCCAGAAGTTAATGTACTCACAGCACTCATTCTTTGAAGACTTTCAATAAATAGTGTCCTAGAGGATAAAAGGTATCTGGGGAAGCTGTTTATCATCAGGGAATAAACACCATATGTAGAATGACTAACTAAAAAATTATTTTCAACTCTATTTTTCCCCTGTCACTGCACAGTCTGTCTATTTCTTATTTCATTCATGGTCCGGTTCTATCTCTAGCTGAGTCCTCAGCACTGTAACAATGCACACACAGTTGCTGTTCACTTTCCAGCTGTATTCAAATTCCTAGCTGCCTTTTTTTAGAGGGGAGAAGGGCGGGAAAACAGTGCTGCAAAGGTTTTGGCCACTTGCTGAAGAGTGCGGTGGCTTTCTAACAGAAAGAGCTGTTGGGAGAATGCACTGATTTTTGTGAGAGAAGGAAGCGATGCCTCTTTATAAGCATTTAAACTTATTTAAAGTTTAATCAAAGCTTTTGAAAGCTATGTAAATGGAGAATGAGGAGGGGGGTGGCCTGTTCTTCTATGTACAGACTTTCAGGTGCAGAACATTCTTCCTGACTCAAAGTAAACATAACGTCTTCTACACAGCATCAAAGCTGCACAGAAGTCTTTTTTTCTTACCTTTTTTGAGGTAGTCTTTAGTTCAACAAAAAAATCACAGAAAACTTAAAGCTTTATGGCATTTTCATAAGAAAATATAAGGCAGATGCTTTATCCTCTAGTAAAAGGACAGAATCTGAATGACTGGAATATCTATGTAAGAAAATCTACCAAACCCAAAAGACTGTTTTCCACTTCACTTTGGAAAGCTGGGAATAAGTCTCTATTTAGGATCAGCCTAGCATTTGATAACATTTGATAAATTCCAAACACAACACTGGTTTTAAATTCATCTGTTTGGGTTTTTTTTGGGGGGGGGGGGGTGGGGTGTGCGAGTTGGGGTCAAAGTTGAACTTTGATCTGATTGGCATTTTTAACAATTGACTGTATACATCAATGTATGCTCCCCTCACCCCCGAAGCAAAAGAGCAGCTTGGTGGCAGGGCAACATGGGCAAGGAACAGAGCCGTTTGCTGCTGAAGCGATGCTGTACCTGTGGATTCCAGCAGAAATGAGATGTTACAAGCAGTTAATGAACTATTGGGAGTGGGTAGCCAGGGATTTGCTCTTCTGAAGCTGAGTTAGCTCATCTTGTGTGAATACAAGAAGAGGGAGGGACAGGTGGTAACTAGAGAGAGTATCAGTCGAACAAACAGTGTGGCTTGTGTGTCCACTCTGTACAGAAAGAATTTGGCTGGAGTCCTAGAACTGTGTTTACAGGCATGCGATTTAAAATAGTATGTCCAATATAGATATTATAACTTCAAACACCTTCAGTTTTGGGGTGGGACTACTCATCTGAAAACTAGAAAAATTATCTATTGTGTCATGTTGCTGTTAGCGCTGCAATCCTGCACCCATATGCTGCAGTTGAACCCATTATAAATTCATGGAGCCCTGCTGAAATCATGTATGTAAAAATGTGGTATGAAATCTGATTAGATTGTCAGTTGTCAAATGAAGGGTAGCGAGTCCATGTTTTTTAGCTGCCTTTGCCTTGGGATGGAAAATGTGTGCTGTATGGACAGATAGTATCCAAGGAAGCTTCTATGGCTAAGTGTGGCTTAGTTAAGAAATCATACTGTTTAAGCAGAAGATAGATGTAGATGTTGCTATGCAGAGTTCCATATCTGTAAGCGCTGTGGTGGATACTCTTTCCTGTGGAAGACACATTAATTTTTTCTTGTAAGGAACCTGTTCCTTATCTGCCCTAAAGCAATACCTGGCACTTGTAAAATAAACCATAAAAGCTTATGGGCTTACTTTACAAAGGTGCTTTCAGCAGAACTGTTGAACTTCCACTTTAGTTGGTGATGAGTTCCACTTCTAGAAGAGAAATGCTGGTAGCAATGTACTATACAACAAGCCATCTTGTTCCCTTTCTTTATTTCTCGACCACTCATAGCTCAGCTGATGCTAGCTAGCTCTCTACCATCCAGGCTCACTGGAAGAAGCTTAGCCCTGCAACAACAGTGGGAATAAATACGTAGATGTGCCCAAATCCTCTTCTTACTAAAATTTATTGTTCTGTGAATTTAGAGCTAAACTCTGAAGACCTTATTTTGTGTTTGGGTTCCATGTGATCGCACTGCTTATGCTGATGTGTTTCTGCCTGTATAATCTGTTTGCCAGCATAGACCTTGGCCTTTTCTTCAGTCATCTTTCTTCGAAAGAAATCCTGAAACTGAAATTTAGTTGACCAGAGTTGAAGGAGCACAAGCACCTTCAAAGTGGTATTATTTAGTCATACTTCCAAAGGAAATTTCAGTTTAAGCAATAATAGTGTCACACAAATTTCTAGATCAGGGGTCCTCAAACTACGGCCCGTGGGCCAGATATGGCCCCCCAGGGTCCTCAATCCGGCCCCCGGTATTTACAGACACACACACACCCCCGCCGGGGGTTGGGGGGGGGAACCAAGCAGCCGCAGATGACGGCCTGCCACTTCATGCGCACGCCGGTCCCATGGTTAAAAAGTTTGAGGAGCCCTGATCTAGAGCATCAGTATCTTATGAACAGTTGGTTATAAAGGGAATATGGGCAGAAGCAGGCAAAACAGTAGTTTAAAGCAATATATATGCCTATCTGGAAGTCATGGTTTCATTAAATGTGTTGATCTATTGAGTCTAAAAAGTATTCTTAAATATAACATGTGGTTTTCAATGATATTTTATACATGCTGTAGAGTAGTCTAGATGCAGCCATATTAACCACCAGACTCTTAAGGGCTAAGTTGCACTTGAGAAGGTAGCAACCTGGGGGCTGAATCCTTAATCACATGTGGTTTATTCTAAAAAATAATTAAAAAAATTCCCAGCCTTACCTTACATGTTGCTGATATCATTTCTGTCTCTGAACTGTGTCTAGATTGACTATTTAATTCTGACAAGATTATTTGCCTTCTACAGAAATCATTTTCTTGGATTATTTTTTGTTGTGGTTTTACAGCATTACAGAATTGCTGACATCTTTGTTTCATTTTTGTGAGAGTGAAACAGCTGGTAATTTCTTAGTTTAAGTACCTGCAGACAAGATGATCAAATCCTATTACATGAAGCAGCAAACCAGTGGGTTGTGAATGTTAGCTCACGTACTGAGCACTCCCTGCTTCTGACGCAAAGCAGCAGTGTTTCATCAGCCAACCTTACCCAGATGTTCTTGAGGATGTGGCTCCTAACATCACTTCTGTTGAGAAGCTGTGATGATCAGCAAGTTAACAGTTATGCTTGTTTTAAAAATAAACAAACAAAGCATGGAGTTACTCTTATCTTTATTCCTGTTTCCCGTGTAACTTTCCAGTGTTGTTCTAATGTTTTCTGATCTGGATACCCATATGTTGTGTTGTTTGTGTATCTTTTAATGTGATGAAGACTGTAGTGTTGGGTTTGTTGTGGTTTTGTTTTTTTTTTTTTTACCCTCTTCATCCCCTTTAATGAAAACTTGGCAGCTGTTATACTGTGACCTATTGTTCCTAGCTCTACCTTCCGGAGGATTTCTTCTAATCACCCTTCTCCTTTAAGCATGCAAAACATCTTCTGTTTGTTCTAGCTCCTCTTGATATGTACCAGCCTTAATTGAATTAAAGGAGTGGCTTCAGTCTGTTCAAATGTGCTGGAGGGTGCCCCTATAAAATTTGATATTAAAGAACTAAATTAAAGGCCTGTAGAATTAAGGCTAAAGATATGCATTCATACTGTAAATGATGCTATTGATTGAAAGTAATAGTCATCAAATGTGACTGTTAGCGGCTTCTGGCAGGAAGAGACTATTGACCAGACTTGGCAGTGTAAGAGATCATGTGTGAGTGATAATGGGATGAGCTAATTTGGCAGTTGCATTTGGATTATTAGGAAGGGTTCACCAAACTGTTTTGGCCAGGAGGGAAGTGGTCATCATGTTCCCAGCTCATATGAACAAAGAATCTGGACTGTAGTCTGGAGGAAAAAAGTTAAAAAGCTAAGTTCAGTGCTGTGTCTGTGTATTGCTAATAGGACTCAGTCCTAAAATTCATGATTTGAGGGAAATTTGCTCAAGTGAAAACACCACTCCCACCCTAGTTTGTAGGAAACATCTCCTCAGGAATTCTAGATTTACAAAGCATTGCACAAGGCTCTTACTTAGTATTTGTATTTAAAAAACATCCTACTGTTTTTGGAAAGACACTGACTTTTTTAATGGACACGCTAGCTAAAATGAAGTCACGGTGTATCCTGATATCAGCAAAAATTGAATGGGAGAAAACCTGCATAAAGGCCTTTTTAAAAACTGACCACAAGGAGTTATTCTTACATTCACTGTATATTAGTATAAAAATATATTCTAGGTCAATATTTGCTTCAGAGAGTTGTTTGGGTTTTTTAATGAATGTATTTCAGATGTATCGTCGCCTTCAGTGGGGGTCATAAGGTGATAATGCCAGCTTGGCTTAGATTATTATACTTTCCTGAAAATTAAACATTTGGGCATATTTGGTCAAATTAGCTATCCTACCTGCTATTTAGCATCTGTTTGTAATGCACAGTTCTGGTTAGGTAGCTACTTCTATACCTTTAGAAAGCAGAACTTAATACATGATTACATGCACTTATCCTCTGCAGTGAGAGCGATTAGTAGAAATGCTTAAATTAATCAAAAAAGGGATAGAGAAAAATCGCTACAAACTTGAGAAGGGACTGAGGATGCACAGGAAATTTGGTTCCAGCTTAAACAAATAAGACTAACTATGGGAAGAGACACTTCTTCACTACAGCAATGTATTTTACTTGCAATGATATTAAAATTGTAGGATCTTGATGTTCTTAGCATCCAGAAAACATGATCATATAGTGAGGGAGCTTGAAGGACTTAACCGGTTCTGAATGACCAGGGATTCCAGTTTCACATAGTGTTTACTGGAATTGTAACTAATGCTGGTTGGCATACAGTTGGAAAGTAAACTAAATTTGTTTCCAGGCTTTTTTAGATAAGTAATGTATGTACAGTTATATACATGATATGACTTGTTGAAAGTACTTATCCTTTTCAAATTACTTTTGCTGGCAATTCCAGAAAAAGTTACTTAAAAATTGTAGGAGATTTCAGAGGTCTTGATCTCGAATTGTGGGCCAGAATGGTTGTGTGGGTTTGGGTGCAAGGGCTGTCATTTGTTTCCTCTATTTACCAACTCTCTTGTGTTTCAGGGCCGATTTTACAGTTGATGTAAACCAGCCTAGTACTATTGACTTCAGAGGAATATGCTAATTTGCACTGGGTACCTACCTTTGTTTTTTAAATAATAATTCTACAACAATTTCTCTAGGTATTTGCGCAGGCAAGTGTTTTGCTGAGTTGTTACACATACTAATGCAACTGGGAATCTTTGTTCTTCAGGTCACTGCTCTAGTGTGTGTTATGAGGTGGGCAGGACAGTAGTGGCAAGGGGCTTCTAATCCTATAGCCTTGTCTCATGCTCTTTTGAAACATGGTGGTGCTAGACACAAGTTGTCAGCATCCCGAAGCATCTTCAAGTAAGCAACAGCTGAAGAGCTATAGGCTTGCGCTGCATTTACAAGCTGGCTTTGAGCCGCCGATGAGTTGCCAGGGAAACCAATACTGAGCAGGACTGGGAGAGGGCTGGAAAATAGGCTTTTTTTGTGAGAGCCTGACTAGTTTAAAACCCCATCCCCCGTTTTCCGAAGCTCCCTTTGAATTGCCATGGAGACAAGAAGAGTAGCAGAGTTTTGAGTCTTGTGAAAGTGCAAGCTATAAATATTTATTTGGTTAATAGCATATGCTTTTGGGATTGTGTCTCTGTTGAAGTAAACTCCATGCTACTTTGAAACTTTTGCAAGCTGTAAATTCAAACTGTTCCTCTCTTCTGTGTGACTAGAGAAAGAGGAGGCAAAAAAATCCAAACACATTGAAGGGAATTGAATTTTACATTTTTATTAATAATTATATAGAAATTAATTATACATTTATCTTTCCCCAGAATTTCCCACACCATCTTTCAGTGCTGGGACTGCTGAAAGCACTTAGGAGGCTGTTCGGTTTATCTGAAATTGTTGTGCTTTGGTGTTCAGTTTCTTCAGAAAGGCTGACCTAAATAATTCTCTTCCTTTCTTGCCCCATGCCACTTGATTTTGATTCCCTACTTTCTCTACAAGCAATTCCAGTTTTGTGTTTCCAGGGCCAACTGTCCTTGGGGCTCTGCTTGAAATGAATCATTAACATGATCTCAAACTCTTAGGACTACCACTGATAACTTCAGATAATTGGCTTGGAAAACTTCAGTCTCTTCTTACTTTTACTTCCAAGATAATTTTTTTCCCTTTACTTGAAAGTTAAGAACAAAGGCACCATCAGCTGGTGTGCTAGGCTTCCAAATAGCACTAAACAGTACACACAAACCCAAGGATTAACTCATTCTTAGGCAGGCATTATAAAGGAAAACCTCTTTGCTAGTCTGCTCTATCATTGAGGCATTTTAACAAAAGAACTTCTTTCCCCTGTGAGACTGAGAGCTCCTCAGATCATCCAATGCCAGCTGTTAATACAGGTAGAAATCCTGCTGTTAGTCACTTTCTGGCAAAGCTTCTCTTCCCCTGTTTAAATAACTCCAGACTGGATGGAAATGCAGTTCTGCATTCTATTTCTCATGTGATTTCCATTACGAAGGCAAAGTTACTGAAGCTGATAAAAACCTTCTTTCTGTAACAGATGAGTGTGAAGGATTGTGCTTATGCTGCATCTAAATTAAATACGGCTTTTTTGTATTGGGCTCTAGGTGTCTGGATATATAAAGTCATAAAACCACACACAGCTGTTGTTCACTTTCCAGCTGTATTCAAATTCCTAGCTGCCTTTTTTTAGAGGGGAGAAGGGCGGGAAAACAGTGCTGCAAAGGTTTTGCCCACTTGCTGAAGAGTGCGGTGGCTTTCTAACAGAAAGAGCTGTTGGGAGAATGCACTGATTTTTGTGAGAGAAGGAAGCGATGCCTCTTTATAAGCATTTAAACTTATTTAAAGTTTAATCAAAGCTTTTGAAAGCTATGTAAATGGAGAATGAGGAGGGGGGTGGCCTGTTCTTCTATGTACAGACTTTCAGGTGCAGAACATTCTTCCTGACTCAAAGTAAACATAATGTCTTGTACACAGCATCAAAGCTGCACAGAAGTCTTTTTTTCTTGCCTTTTTTGCGGTAGTCTTTAGTTCAACAAAAAAATCACAGAAAACTTAAAGCTTTATGGCATTTTCATAAGAAAATATAAGGCAGATGCTTTATCCTCTAGTAAAAGGACAGAATCTGAATGACTGGAATATCTATGTAAGAAAATCTACCAAACCCAAAAGACTGTTTTCCACTTCACTTTGGAAAGCTGGGAATAAGTCTCTATTTAGGATCAGCCTAGCATTTGATAACATTTGATAAATTCCAAACACAACACTGGTTTTAAATTCATCTGTTTGGTTTTTTTTTTTGGGGGGGTGGGGTGTGCGAGTTGGGGTCAAAGTTGAACTTTGATCTGATTGGCATTTTTAACAATTGACTGTATACATCAATGTATGCTCCCCTCACCCCCGAAGCAAAAGAGCAGCTTGGTGGCAGGGCAACATGGGCAAGGAACAGAGCCGTTCGCTGCTGAAGCGATGCTGTACCTGTGGATTCCAGCAGAAATGAGATGTTACAAGCAGTTAATGAACTATTGGGAGTGGGTAGCCAGGGATTTGCTCTTCTGAAGCTGAGTTAGCTCATCTTGTGTGAATACAAGAAGAGGGAGGGACAGGTGGTAACTAGAGAGAGTATCAGTCGAACAAACAGTGTGGCTTGTGTGTCCACTCTGTACAGAAAGAATTTGGCTGGAGTCCTAGAACCGTGTTTACAGGCATGCGATTTAAAATAGTATGTCCAATATAGATATTATAACTTCAAACACCTTCAGTTTTGGGGTGGTGCAACATCATGTTGCAGTAGAGAAAAACTTTTTGAACTTGAGCAGCTTGGCCATTTAAATTTGTCACTTCAGCATAAGGTTTGGGTGGGGATTTTTTGTGTTTGTTTTTTTTTTTCCTCTGAAATGTGCTGCTTGTCAGGTTTTTCTATTTGGAGGAACCACCCTAAATAACACGTTAGGGTGACACCTTGTTTTGTTGCAATTGAGGTTCTGCAGGCAGGATACCTTAAAACTTGCCTGCTTTGTCTTACTTGGGTATCTATAGATAATTTTTAATATTTTTTTGGTAAAAAAATTGACAACTTTTGCTCTTAACTTGAGATATCTTATTTTAATAAAAAAAAAAAAAGAACATATCTCTTGACTTCCCAGCAAGACAATGTGTGTGTTACATATCTAACCTCTGAATGCTGGCCGTGTTATCAGCTTGAAATGTATAGCTCTGCTCAGGAGTACAGAGAGAGTGGAGGATTACTCCATTATGCATAGCTCTGAGCCTGGAATGGGGGAAAATGCCTTTGGGTTTTGGTGAAATTATTTTGGTTTTGCTGGGGGTTGGGGGAAGGTCAAATTTGTGTGTGTCATACTCTGCTGTAGAGATGGAATTTTAAGTTTGTAATAGCTGCTCTTCCAAAAGAGAAGCCAAACCAAACACTGGATTTAGGCTTTTTCTTCGCTGCTCCCCTTGTTCCAAAAACCTAGACTGTTTCTCCCTGAATAAAAAAAATTTCAGCAGTTAGGAAAGGGCTCGTATAAAAGGAGGGGAGTGAAAGCAAGCAGGTATCTATGCACACAAATTGCAGTTCATTACAAGTTTTAGTCATGAAGGTATTAATAAATCTCCTTATGGAAAAGGTACTGCATACAGCATAGAAGTCAAGCTGTGTCACTCTGCCGGTGAGCTTTTATTCCCTGCACCCCCCTGTTCTTTGAACCTTCAGAGTATTTAAAAGCCTGCTTGTTCTACTGTATACCTGAGAGTCAAAACCAAAATTCTGTATTTCTACTACTGCCTAAGGAGTGAAAATAACTAGCCATATTTGTTTCCTGATGCTTGAAACACAGCTGGCACAGATACACTGGAACAACTTTGTGGTGCCAGGAAACCAGCACTGCATCTGCTTGCATCAAGGAACAGTTTTCCTTATAGTTGTAAGGACTAAAAACCTAACTTCCTTTTTAAAAGCATTTTCTTCTGATAGCACGTGTGTAAGTACTGTAGGATCCCTAGGTTTTCTTCCTTGATTAAAAACATCTGCAAGGTCTATGTCCCAATTAGCCAGTAAGAATGTTGAGAATACTGCCACTTATTTCACAGCGTGTTAAGCTACTCAGAGCTCTATGTGTTACCACCAGATCTCAGAGTTGCACCAGCTCCAGGGTCTGAATGAGTAAAACTTGCTGTGTTTTAAGTTTAGCAATTTCCAAAACATGACAGAAGTGCCGCTAACAGGTACCACATAAGCGAAGGGGTGGCTGAGAAGCTCTTTATGTTGCTTTTGTGTTTTAGATTCCTTTAGCTGGTCAGCCAGAAAATGTGCCTTCTGTCTTAGGTTATCATCCTTTATGCAGTCACACCTTGCCTACTAAATTACAGACTTGCTCTCCATATTTGTGCTTGGATGGCCTTATTATTCCCACCCTGCAGACTCACTTCCCCTTCAGACTTCTCCCTTGTTTGTTTTCTGTGGCTTAAGATATGCAGGGTTGCTTTTTTGTGAACTGGATAAACTCTGCCCAAAGTAAACACTGTTCTATTACTATTCTTTAAGACTGAGGAAATTTTGTTACTTAACATAACTGAAAGAGTGAAGCTGAGCTTCTTTTTCCTTTTTCTCCCCCATGATGTGGGATAATTTCTTCTAGCCTTTGTCCAAAATCTGAAGTTTTAATGCCATATTTGTTATGTTTACTTAATGAAGCTGGGTTTACTCCAGTTATTTCAGGCTTTTTTGGTGCTTAAATTGCCAGTTTGGGCAATCGGTTAAGGACATCAGCCAACACAGAAGACTGCTGCAGAGGGTGTGAATACTCCTGATCTCTCTCCAGCACGTTTGCTGGAGGTTAGAATCCACCAAGCTGAACTGATGGAGATGAAGGCTACTTAAACACTGACTGCTGACAGCAATGTGGCTGGGAAGAGCGGTGGGTCTGAGCCCTGGCTGCCTGTTGTTAACTGTCAGAGTTAATGTAGTCTAGCTTGTCAATGCCACCGCGAGCAGAGTTGGTAGTGTGTGGTATGAGGTGGGCAGGACATTGCAGTCTACCAAGAAGAACAGGATTTAGGGTTTGGGGGTTTTTTTAGGTGATTCACAACTATTTTTTTCCAAATGTGGATAGCTTCTCCTCCCCCTTCCCCATTTATGGACTACGTAATCTATGGATTGCTTCTCTTAGGAAAAAATATGGCAACAGGAGAGCCAAAACAGATGTGTTTACATTATTTGACTGTGGCAAAACTCTAGGTATTGAGTACCTCATGATAGGTAGTTACATAGCTGAGAAGTCTACATCCGCATCTAAGTATGTTGCTGATGGCTTATCCTGAGGTGGTCGCATGTCTGAAGGATGCTACACTAAACAGATGTCTGCTTTCCTATTCTCTTTCAGGGATCCCAGTAAGAGAACTGGCTTTGTTATCTCTTTATTCTTGGGACACTGGACTTCCTAAACTTACAGTATCCTCTGAAATCCTTTGTTAAGCCTTGCTCTAGACCACCTGCTATTTAGAACTTGGCAAAACAAATACCATGAGACTGCTTTTTTCTCTTGTACTTATAACTTTGTTTTGATTCTGTTCTCATGTAATTTCCTTCAGGCACACTGTTTCCTTTTATTTGGTTTGACTAATAACACTTTTCCCTAATGATTCCTCCAGCTAGTAGTATCAGTTGACAGCTGTATGAGTGATTATCAAATGGAAAATGTGTATTTTTGGTGCTTGCTTCTAAATAAATGAAGTTACTGACACGTAGCAGTAGAGTGGGTTGGTTGTTGGTTTTTTTTCAGTCTGTATAGAAATGTTTGAACAAAAAGTTTACTGGCACAGTAATATGTCATCTTTTCACTGTTGCTCTTTATATGGTGAATTGAAAGCCAAAGCTTAAATCTTGGATTATGAATAATTGGCAGAGGCATTTCTAAAAAGGTATTTTAAGGCAGAGATGCTCTAGCTTTAAAGAGCTCTCCTGTCTTTATGCTTGGTCAGAATATATAGTGGTTTTCAGTCAACTGTCTCTGCACCACCTTAAGTTACTGTTCTGACTACTGCTTCTTGAAGAGGTTCATGTGTCTGTGTAGCTTGTGTGTATGTCGAACTTTTTTCTTTTTTCTGACATATCTTGTACTTATGGCATTGCATAATGAGATCTTCAGGTATTCTATAAATCCCTTGATACAAGAGGAAATATGGAGAGTTTGTGCAATTGTAAGCTCCCAATACAAAGTATACAACGTAATTTAATGATTACTTCCTTAGTGAGAAGTAAGCACAGTGATCCTGCCCCAGAAGTAAAAAAACATGCTTTCTTATTGTGGCTTCTAGGTTATGAATACTTAGACTGTGATGGTGAGCTGTGTGATATCTGTGTTAAAGTGGAAGAGAGAAATTTCCAGGTTCATGAAACTGTGAATGTAATGCAGTGGTAAACTGCTTGTATTTAAGCTGTTTTGTGTCCAGACAGAGAAGGCTGATGTGCCAATAGCTTATAAACTGCTTTACCCACACACTGATGTCCTACAAATGCTTCCTACCTAAGTGTTAGAGTGCTGTTAAGTGCTGTCAGAGCCTCAGAACAAAATGCTCCTCCCCATCATGAACACATGAAGGAAGATGTTATTTCAACAGATAAACATGATTTGTTATCTATTGGCATATAGGATATGGGTGGTGGTGTGTGTATTCTAGAAACAACATGGTTTGGGTAAAAGTCAAAAGCTAATTTTCTTACTATAAATCTAAATAGGGCTTCATAGGTTAAAAGGAGAATTACTTAATGACTTCAGGCTTTATACTAGACTAAGCTTGGACAAAACCAAAGAGATGGGGTCTGTGTGGGTGTGCAGGAGTAACGGTTACTTTAGGAGGTGCTGGGTAACTGGTTCCCTCCTCTGGTTTCAACAGGGGATGTGCTAGGCCTTTTTTTTTTTTTTTTTTTTTAAAGTCCAACATGAAAGTTTCCTTTCTTGATGAAGTAGAAAAAATTTCCAAGCACTATTTGTAATGCAAATATTTTTTGCTATTTCAGTATTCTAAGGGTACATTAATGGCATTGCTGGAATTCTCTTCTTCACTTCTTATTTTTGTATTATAAACTTGTGCTGTACCTATTTTGGGGTAACACAAAGGTGATTATGAACTTAAAACATATTAAGGACCAGATAGTTGCACACAGATTTGGATCTTTTGGTAATGCACACATCTGAAAACTCATTTTGTTGCCAGGTGTGAAGCTGTATTCTCTTAAAAACAAGAAGTGTTCAACGTGTATTTGGAAGGGGGGAAGGGATGGTGAGATATCTGGAAAGCAGCAACTATGAAGAGTAACACAGGTGTAGGGGCATGGGTGCGGAGGGTCTGTCAGGGGCTGGGGACGGCCTCTGTGGGGAGCGGCCTGGGCTGCCCCGTGCCGGGCACAGCCGGTTCCAGTCGGTTCCAGCCGGCTCCAACGGCCCCAGCGCAGGCACGGCCGGGCCCCGCAGCCGCCATGGCCGCCATGGCCGTGGGGAAACCTGCGTGAGGGAGGGCAGCGCTGCCGGCGCTGAGGGGGAGCGGGTCAGGAACAGCCTGGCCGGCCCCGAGGGGAGACGGACAGGATCCACTGGGGAGCTGGTATTGCCCTGCAGCCCCTGAAGAGAGCATGGTGGAGCAAACATCCACGCTGCGGCCGGTGGAGGAGCATCCCACACCAGTGCAAGTGGATATGCTTTGAAGGCAGCTGAAGCACATGGAGGATCCACATTGGAGCAGGCTCCTGACTGTGCCTGCAGCCCATGGAGAGGACCCTCCGCACACTTTTCCCCTGCTCCAGTGTGGAAGGACTGACTGAGAGAAGCTGTTATGAACCGACCACGACCCTCATTTCCCCACAGCCCCTGCACTTACTCAGTTTTTATTGACAATAAATTTGATTAATTTTCCCTAAGTTGAGTCTGTTTTGCCTGTGGTGGTTATTAAGTGATCTCCCTGTCTTTTTCTTGACCTATGAGCTTTTTGATTTTATTTTCTTGCCCATCATGTTGAGGAGGGGAAGTAAGAGAGCAGCTGGGTGGGTGTCTGGCAGCTGGGCGAGGTCAAGTTACCACCACAGGATACAGTGAATGAGTAAATTAACTTTTATTACAGTGCCATGGAGTCAAATACCTATTCTGACTGCTGCTATATGACCCACAGAGGCAATGTAGATACACATAGAACTGCCACCTGTATTTTTAAAGGATGCTGAAAAAAAAACCCTAGAAAATTATGGAGGGAAAGGCCCATAGGAATGGTTTGGATGGAGAATTCCCTCTGTAATGCCAGGCTTGAACAATAAGGAATGACCTTTAATTGAAAAGAAAACCATGATTGTGTACAATGGTATATTGTACCAGTGCTGGTTAATATCTTCATCACTGACATGTAGACAGTGGGATTGAGTGCACCCTCAGCAAGTTTGCAGATGACACCAAGCTGAGCAGTGCGGTTGACACACCTGAGGGATGCTGTCCAGAGGGACCTGGACAAGCTTGAGAAGTGGGCCCAGGTGAACCTCATGAAGTTCAACAAGGCTAAACTCAAGGTCATACACCTGGGTTTGGGCAACCCCTAGTATTAATACAGGCTGGGGAGTGAAGGCATTAAGAGCAGCCTTGTGGAGAATGACTTCAGGGTACTGTCAAATGAAAAGCTGGATATGAGCTGACAATGTGAGCTTGCAGCCCAGAAAGCCAACCGTGTCCTGGGTGGCATCAAAAGAAGCATGTCCAGCAGGTTGAGGGAAATGTTTCTCCCCTTCTACTCTTGCTCTTGTGAGACCCCATCTGGAGTACTGTGTTCAGCTCTGGAGTCCTCAGTACAGGAAAGACATAGACCTGTTGGAGTGGATCCAGAGGAGTGCCACAAAAATTATTTCTTCCTATGAAGAAAGCTGAGAGAGTTGGGGTTATTCAGCCTGGAGAAGAGAAGGCTCCAGGGAGACCTTATTGCAGCCTTTCAGTACTTAAAAGGAGCTTATAAGAAAGATGGACAAACTTTTTACTAGGGCCTGTTGTGATAGGACAAGGGGTAACACTTTTAAACTAAAAGAGGGTAGATGTAGACTAGATATAAGGAAAAATCTTTTACAGTGAGCGTGGTGAGACACTGGAACAGGTTGCCCAGAGGGGTGGTAGATGCCCCATCCCTGGAAACTCTCAAAGTCAGGTTGGATGGGGCTCTGAGCAACCTGATCTAGCTGAAGATGTTCCTGCACGTTGCAGGGGTGGAAGCTGGACTAGATGACCTTTAAAGATCCCTTCCAACCCAAACTATTCTATGATGGTACCGTCATACAAAGAAAACAGCATGCTAACTCAGAGCTGTGTGAACCTATAGCTGAAAGCCCAAATGGACTAACTCAAGTGAGAAATGAGGCACACGCTTCAATAGAAGTAATCACCTCTTATAAGAAAACAGAAGCAAAAGATTATTGATCTGTTACTGTTTTCAGATCAAGACTGGATATCCACCTCTAGGTTACATGCAACTTTTCCCCTATTAGGCAGGGGAAAGGGAAATTAATTGTTTGGGGATGAATAAAGGAGATCTGCGTGCATGAGGGAGATAAATAGCAAGATTAGACTAAAAGGAGTAAAGCAAGACTAGTTTCTATAAGTCAAAAGAACATTATGTTTTAAACAAGCCCTGTTTCTAAATATCAGTGGGGAGAGGGGCTCAGTTCTTGTTTACACCCTCTGTAGCAACTGTTCAGTTGGCTGATATGAATGGAGGAAACAGGCTGCATTAGGAGTGTCCATGCCATCTTCAAAACTGATCCTAAACCCACAGGAACATGAAATGCTTTTATTTTTTTTATTTTTTTTTGGGGGGGGGTGCGGGCTGGGGTGGGGGGAAGTTAATGTAAACCTATGTAAAAAACTGTATTTATCTATTCTTAAGCACTTGGTAGATTTGTAGCCTGTGAAGGAGTAATCTGAGTAACTGTGACTGACTCTTGGGCCTTGCAGGAGTCATTCTGAATCACGAGGGAAGTGAGTGGAGTCCTTTCCTGGGAGGAGACCATCTCTTAAGAGGGGATGTATAGTAAGATCCAGTGTGGGAGGAGGTAGTTGGGGGGGTGTTGATGTAGGGCTAGTGGTTATTTCAGTTATCTGTCTGGAATTTCAGTATTCCTGATGCAAGAGATATCCAAGAATGTATAGGGGTATGTGGTCTGTTATTTCTGATATAGAACTACAGAAACGTTGACTAATGTTTTCCTTCTCATTTCAACAAGAATTTGTGGTAATTGCCAATAACTGCACACGTTTTTTTTTTACCCTGTAAAAGCTGTACATGGTATTCTTCAATAAACATTCATGCTTTGTAATAAGAATACAATGGAAAATAACGCGTGTGTATTAATACAAGTCTCCTCAATTAGAAACAAACTGAGATGTTACCCCAGTATAAAACAACTCCTACTGTTTATATAGAACTTCTTACATGTAAATATTATCATGTTGTTGTAAAAGAGAAATTTGACTATTTTTTACAGGTGCCAGGGCATGGAGAGGAAAAGATTAATTGTTCAAGGCCACCCACATGGCCAGCCCTGGTCTAGCTCTTAGTCCCGTGCTCTCTCTAGTGGACAATATCTAACCTGTCCAGCCTAAGGAGGTCTTAGAAATATCGCTTGTAGCTGCTGAAGCACGTATGATATTACAAGTGTTTATTGATGAATCATCTTTTTTTTTTTTCCTGTTCCCTTGCAGATCGTAAAGTGTCTGGAATTTCCATTGAAACGGATAACAAAAACGTAAAAGCAGAGGAGTTTAAGGGTACAGTATGGGCATTGCTGTGATTATTTTTAATATATACATCATATGTGCAAACTATGTATACAGACGCTGTGCAGCTGTTAAGATTGTCTCCCTCTTTCCTGAGGGGTCCTGTTCCTTCTGTCTCCCTTTACTTTTGTGCAGCTTTGGGCTTGTCCCCATTTTCTCTTACTTGGTGTGGGTGTGCGATTGGACTTGACGCTCCCCAGAGGTCTTTTTCAACCTCACCTATTCTGTGATTTTATGACTTGTTTGTCAGTCCTGGTAGCTCACTCTGCAACTTGTGCCTGGTTTCCCTCCACCTAAAATGATAGTAATTGCTAGAAAGGAGAAGCATTAATTATCTTACAAGACAGAGAAGTGAGTGACTAGAGAGAGAACAACTATAAGTCAGCTAATTGTCAGTAACTATAATTTAATGGCTATTTTTCATTTTCAGTAATTATAATGGCTATTTACGTATCTATATATGTATATGTGATATGTAAAATGACAAATTACTTCCAATAATGTGCTAGAGAAGTTAAGGAGGCAGGGAGGGAAACCTGATTTTTGCTGGGTAGATGAGAAACGGATCCTAGTAGTGTGTATGTGAGGTTTGTGGGTTATGTGAGGTTGGTCGGTTTGTTTGTTGCATTTGGTTGGAGTGGCGGGAGATGAGAATTTGGGAATTGAAAGAACTGTTTGCTGAGCTTTAGGCTTTATTCATCAGTTTGAGGTAATCAAATATTTCTGAGGTCTCTAAAGCTGGGCACCTGTCAAGTATTCTTGTCACTTTGGGTAAAGAAAAATAGATTTAGAGCTTGGGACAGGCAAGAAGAGAGAGAAGCTCTTCAGGTAATATTAAAGCTTCATTAGGTTCTGTCTTTTTATGTGATCTATGGCTTGCATTTTGTTTCTTTGTTATTTGTATGGTACAGTGAGGTCAGTTAAGCATAGCTCCAATCCCATGCCGACTCCTTTTTGTGTAGCAGCACTAAGGGAATGGCAGGGGCTGATAGGTGTAGCTATTCACCTGAATACAGCAGGTCTGAAATGCTCTTTTCTTTTCTCCTGTGTAAAGTAAAGGAGGGTGATTGGTCACTGGAACAGGCTCCCCAGGGAAGTGGTCCCAGCACTAACCCTGTAAGAGTTCAAGGAGCATCTGGATGTCAATTTTAGTCATGTGGTTTAGCTTTAGTTTGTTCTGCAAGGAGCAGGGAGTTGGACTCAACAATCCTTGTGGGTCCCTTCCAACCTGAGATATTCTATGATACTATAACCAAATGATAGCCTCTAGACCAGATGTAAATCGAAATTAAGCACCGTCCATACCTCTCCAAGATCCCAGAAGGCTTTTCCAGGCCTGGGAGAGCCTGTGCTGATGCACAGCATCCTGTGGACCTACTTTAATGCAAGTCAGGTAGACCTGTTCTGGAAAACACCTCTTGCTGACTCCATTAGTATGGGAAAAAACAGGAGAGGGGGACTATAACTAATTAGGGTTTTATTATGTTGTCTCTGTTCGGCATGCACTCTCTTTCTTCTATTCCGTTCCCTTTCTTCAAGTAAGTTTAGTGGGAGGCCATCGGTGCTAGCTTTTTCTGAAATGAAAAAATGTGACATGCAAGAAAGGGGTGGCTCTTTCAAGACAGAGGTGACTTGTTCAGCTGAGCTGTCTTTATGTCAACTAATATAGACTAGCTCATGAGACCAGCCAACTGTCACAAGGTCAGTAGCAAAAGCAAGCTGAGCTTGAATGATGGTTTTTCTTTGTTAGAGGGATACAAAAACAAACTGGAAAGGAAACCTTAACAAATCTTAAGATTCAGGAAGCCTCCACCCATCCACTCAACCTGAAGTCAGGAACCTCAGGCTTCCTGAGTGCACAGCATGTTTTTCGAAGCGGCCAGCGCATGTGTAACATGTTTCTGGCAAAGAATGCCCTCCTGCCTCAATTTTTCTTTCAAGCCTGGACATTTTTTCCCCTATGAGAAATCACCAAGGCTACCAGTCTGGTCCCTTGGAAGCTTTTTGTTTCTTTACAGAAGAGACCTGTGAAATCAGATTCTAAAGGGTGAGTGGGTAGATCTGTTGGTAGCTCTTAATTGCCCTTCAGCCTTGTTTGCTGAGACTGGAAACAAGGGTGCCAGTTAATGCAGATTGGCTGTACGTTTGAGCAGTGGATGTTTGTATCCTGAAAGCTAGGTAGGTACTGCCAAAACTATAAAGGCTTTTGATCCTTGACACTTGGCCTGTGTTGGAAGACAAGCAGCCTAAAGGTGGCAAGATCAATATTGTATTTGTTTCTTTTACAGAAGTTTCTGGGAAATACTAAATTTCTGCTTTATTAATAGATTTGGAGCCAGTCAGATGTGTGGTTGGATTCTTTCCTCTGATGTTGTCTCCCAACAATTCTTATTAATATCTTGACTTAAGAGTTATTTATGGGGTGGGGGGGGGGGGGGTGGGGAGGGGCTGGGCTATATATTTTTTTTTCCAGTATGCTTTTCAACAGAGAATGGAACTGCTGAAGCACTGAGTTTGTCCCAGCAACTCAGCTATATGGTTTGTTGTGTCTTCTTGCCCTCTTTAGTTGCCCCATAATAACTACAGGCTTGACCATAGACCACAATTACTATGATTCAAGCAATATATTACTGATAGCATCTGCTGATGCCCTGCTGTGAGGGAGTGAAAAAGAACAGTTAAGCTCCCAGTATGGCTTGTTCCTCACTGGGAGCACTAATTTTGCTTTGTTTCCTACCCAGTTATGGCAACTTTAGCAATAATCTGCAACTCTTGAAATCTCAGCCTTTGTGAAATTTGGTTGATGATGCCCTAGTCAGGGAAACTAGAGTGGACAGACAGAAAGGTGAACAATTGTATGAACCTTCTTTTCTTGAGAACTCAAGAAAAATAAGAGGTGATTGCCAAGGGTTGTTATGAGCAGTCTCTGTTGCCAGCAGCCCTGGGAGCCTGGGTGTTTGTCCTACCCAGCCACTGGAGCCCAGCCCAATGCTTCGGGAGATGTAGGGGTCTTTGACCCAGGCCAATGCTTCTGGAGTTGTAAGGATCTTTGTCCCAGGCCAACGGACACAGCTGCTGCTTTCCCATTTGCAGATTCAACCAGGAACAAGGCTGCATGTGTGTCCCAGGGATGCATGTGTGTGTGCACACCTGCACATACACACACTCGTGATGCTGCCAGCTATACAGACTGCCACAGACAAGTCACTGCCTTCAACAACAGTTGAAGTATGGACAGCTGACCCTTCTTCCTCCTCTCTGGCTGGTGGTGAAAGCCCTCACAAAACACTCTCTAGATTAACAAGCACCTGCACGTTCATGGATCCTCTGAGTACCAGCACAGCCCCTCTGCCCATCCGCTGCACCTGCCCTACTTACTAGCTTCCCCAGCTTGAGGTCTGCCAGTGAATTACAAACACACCTCCAGGCACACCAGGTTTAGGGAAGATACAAACACTGCGCACGCACTGCACACTCCCATATCCAAAAGCCAGAACCACAAGTGCAGGGGTGCCTACACCCCAGTGTGACCCCAGCTGTGGGCCCTGAATTTACCCAAGCCACTCCTCTCTGCCCCGATAGCTAGCACTCCAGGCACGTGTGCTTTGAGACCCACCAACACACACTCCCAATGTCTGTGGCCCCTCCAACCACTGATGCAGAGACCCACACTCGCTCTAGTTGCCTACACCACAGTCCCATCAGTTTGTCTGGAGACTGATAAACTTCGTCATTATCTCTGTTAGTCCTTGTCTGTCATCTTTATTTCTCTGTGTTCTTGTTTGTTGCTGTTCTTTTTGCTTGTTACCATGTTTGCATCAACAAGGTCTTTGGGAAACTTTAATGAAGCACTTTCACACCCTTACAATAACCAATGTGAAACAGTAACTAAATACATAGGTTAGGAGAATATTTAACCAACTTACTAGTTTGTTTTCCACCTGCATTGCTATACATTTAAAAAGTTAAACTGCTGATACTGAATTCAGGATGGTAACTCACAAAATATTGTTGATAATGGGGTCAGAGTCCTTTTTTAATGGTGGTCTGCTCACTGACAAAAATGTTTAAACCTACAATGAGGGTAGTAGTACAGAATCTGTGCCCATCCAACATGGAAATATCTAGTCCCCAACATCTGAATTTTGATCCAAAGGCCATTGAAGTATGAGAAAATTACTAGCTTCTGTTTCCCCTTTGTATTTGTGTAAATCTGGAGAAGGTCTGATGGGATCACTCTGAGAAGTAGATCTGGCCCTTGCTGGCTGCTCAAGTTCTTTTGAAGACGGATATTAATTTTATGGAGCCTGAACGTGTACTAAACACAATGCTAAAATCTTTAATTTTCCCCTTTTTGTTCTTTTTTTTTTTTCTCTCTCCCCAATCTAGAGGCTATTCTTAGTTGCAAGCACAAATTTTCAAAAGGGATGAGCTTAAGAATAGAATGGAAGAAAATCCAGTCTCAAGGAGTCTCATTTGTCTACTACAATGGTGAATTTACAGGTACAGTACTACAAACTTAGACTGATGGTGTAACACATCATTCCCTCACATAGATATTGACCTTTTCTTGGGGAATAACATTAGGAAAATGATTGAAAGAGAATGGTCTTGACCCTCCATACTGAATACCTGTCCTTTCGAAGAAAAGAATTCTTCCCTAGGGGAAAAAAATATTAATAAAATCATCAATGATTAGTTACCTTGTTAATTAAATTAAATATAATAAAACTCAAAACTAGGAAAAATGGCACTGCACATTCCATGACCTTTTTAAAAAATGGAATTACATTCAGACATTAACTCCCCAAAACTACTGCAAGCTCTGCACTCCTCCTGTCTTACAAAGAGGTTTCTGAAGCCTCCTGTAGAGCTGGAGGCTTAGATATGAATAATGCAGCAATTTTTATATACATAAAATATAAACTCAGCTGTATATTTTAAATTATTTGTACTCTTTTCAGAAGTGGAATTTCTGTTTATATGTTCTGTAAAGGACTTACCTCAGCTCCATGTGTTGAAGCAAATATGGGTCTCTGGTACCTTGTACACAATAAACAAAGGCTGAGAAATAAAGTAAAATCACAGTGATTTTGTTAATTTTTAGAGCTTGCAGGATGTCCTGATCTTGTTGATGAACTTGGTTTTGTCTGCATATATTTAATTTAGAGAAGCACTGGAACTCATGGCTCTGTGTGTGCATGTAACTTTAATTTTGTAATAAGCTGGAGGATGGAAAAAAAACTCATTGTAAGAAGTCGGCAATATCTTTGCTAAATCCATGAAGTTTTTCTTGCCAAGTTAAATCAAATACTTTTCTGTGGTCTCACTCACAATTCTTTCTGTAAGGTAACTAAGTGACTACTAATGACTCTAATGGAAAATGTTGGGGTTTTTGTCACCTGACTACTGCTATATGTGTTTTCTTGAAATATCTGGAGAAGAAAAGCATTCCATCTTCCAACTAGAAAATGTATGACAGATGTAGGTTTTTGGAACTGAGGGTGTTTGGGGTTTTTTTGACCAAATGGAATAGTTGTGGAAGGTTCTTACTGTCTTGGGAGGGGGCTTACATATTGTTTCTTGATGATAGATAACTAGCTCTGAACAAATGAGCAATAGTTCATAAATTACACACAATTCCAGAACAAGCCAATGAGATGTAGACATTTGCTGTAAACAAAGAGCAGAAACCTCTCTGTCTGTTCTCCCTTAAAGGTGATCTTCGAGGCCGAGCAGAGATGCTGAATACAGGAATCCGTATTAGAAATGTGACTAGAAAAGATTCTGGGACCTACCGTTGTGAAATCAGTGTAAAGAGTGAAGAGGGGCAACACCTGGGAGAAGCTACTATTACTCTCACAGTATTGGGTACAAAGTTTATTACTTGGACTTCTGTAAAGAAATTGAATGATGGCAGGGGGTGCTGAAGGGGTTGTCCTTATGGTGTGTGGCTCCTGGGTTTTTGGGTCTTCTTTGGACTGGGTTTATAAACACATGTGCATGTGAACATTCTACAACATACTTCAGAGAACATCTTTGAAAAACGCACACTTACATTAGAAAGGTACATAACTAGGGGTTTGCTGTTAGAAATGTGGGTTTCAGTTCTCAAAACTTAGCAAGTATGCTGATTTATGTGATGGTGAAACTTCATTTCTACTAAAATTGAAGTCACTCAGTGGCTGAGAATCTGGGTAAGCTGATTGTGGTGTTTGGCACTGGGAAGTCAGCATCTGTCAACACTTATCAAATATTCCTAAGCAGGAGTTCATTCCAATATGCTACTGTCTTCTCTTTTTGGAAGGAGAAACTGCTGCAGTGTCTGCGCAATGCCAGCCAGTGAGCTAGCAATCTGTGGACTTTGTTTACAGGAGAGATGGTGTTGGCTTGTGGTTGTTCTTTGTGGATTTTTGTTCGTTTTCTTTCCCAGTTGGGGAAAGTGATTACTGAGCACATTGTTCCTGGTATTTTTCCCAGTGGATGAGTGGTAGCGGTTGGTAGTTTTCTTCTTTTCTCCGTATAGGGAGAAAAGAAAATATTTGGGTCTGTAGTTTCTATATTGTATTCTTCTATACAAAAATAATTAATCTTTTACAATTATAAATAAAGTTTCAAAGTTCTTCATAAAGGATGATAAATTAAGGAACTTCTGATTAGCTTCAACAATGAGGTAACCCCAATAATTCCTTCTTCCTTCCACTCTCTCAACTTTCCTCTTTTAAATGTAGCTTCTTAATTTGAAGTTGAAATCTTAGAGCCCAAAGGGGGGGAGGGAGGGGAGGAGAGAGAGAGAGAGAGAGAGTGTTGCTCACAAACTTTTTTGAAAGTTAATGTGAATTAGTATTTCACTTGGGTTTCTTTAATTTTGCTTTTTATTTTAAAAGCAGCCAGGAAAAAACTATGAATACTTTCTATGGTATCAGTTGTGCTTTTAATGTTCTGTGCATGCCTCTTCACCCTTAGTTTCTTCTCCCTAGCTTCAAGTTAGCCAGGAAAAAAAAAAAAGAAAAAGTTCCTTTTCACATAATAAAAATCAGAAAAGACATGTTCATGGTAGAAGAAACGATCAGTTCTCCTGCATCCATGTGTGGGAATGTTTGTTTTTACTTTAAACTGAAATTTAGTAGCCAATTGGTTTTGGTCCTCAACCTGAGATTTATACAATGGCTATGATGATGGCAAGTCTTTGTAATTCTTTCTGACAATCATATTTAAAAAACCAGTTGACTTCTTTTAATACAAAGAAAACATTTTTCCTTCTCGTTAATTCTGTTTTTAAATAATGGGGCAGAGAAGGGAGGAATTGCTGGACTACAGATTTCCTGAGTTTTGTCTCTTCTGTCTGTGAGTGAGCAAGAGGCCCCATACAAGAAACAAAGTGAAAAAAAAACTCTTTTGGACTTGAGTGAAGTGTATAGCTTGGGGACAGGATGACACAGCATGTGATGAGGGAGGCTGGGAGCAAGCCTCTTTCTTCCATTTTTAGCAACTCACAAATTTACTGTGCTCCCCAGTAGCAGGACTCTGCCTTCAACCCCTTCTCCAGCACCTCATTTAAGTCGTGGTAATTCCTAAGCATGTACACAAGTGCTCACCTCCTCACCAGTGACTGTCAAACTGTTGCCATATAGACAATACTGATAAGACTGTGTAACAAGTGCAATTTCATTGTCCAGTTGCTCCGACTACGCCGGTGTGTGAGGTACCCAGCTCTGCAATGACAGGAACAGTAGTGCAACTGAGCTGTAAGGAGACTGAGGGGTCTCCTCCGTCTGAGTACCAGTGGTACAAGAATGGTGTTGCCTTACTGGAAAAGACAGGAACAGGCAGTGCTAGAGCAGCAAACATAACCTACACCATGAATAAGAAGTCTGGCACTCTGGTAAGTGTAATAACCAACTCTGTCGTAACTAGCTTATCATGAAGACCAAATTTTACTGTTTAGTACAATGATGCACAGGGATCTTAATCCAGAAATGCACGAGGTCTTTGTCAGAGATCAATGTCATGCTGAAAAACGTGCTAACAAACATAGAAGGTGGTTTCTGCCTCAGAGCTAGAGACATTGAGTGATACAGGAAAACTGGGTGAGTTGCAAGCCTGCAGTAATGATACATGAGCAGAATCTAGACAATACATGACAAATTTCACCTTGCCAGTTGGCTAACTTGTGCCAGGTGAGAATGTTCCCTCAGTATGTCAACAGAAGTTATATTTGACAGCACCTTAAAACTGAAATAGCAACTTCACACATTTCAGTGGGAATCCAGCACTAAGGGAAGCCCAGAATCTGTACAATCCAGTGACATTTACACATTCCAGTCCAGTACTTGTGAAGTCAGTGGGAATGGGTCAGGGCTGTGAATGAGTTTTGTGGGTTTTTTGGTTTAGTTGTAGTTTGTTTTCTGGGGTTTTTTCCCCCTCAGAACTGGCTGTCTCTTTTTCATTCCTCCCTCATTAGCTGATCCTTCTAAAAAAAAGGATACATACTACTTACAATGCATTGTCAGCTGAGATTTTTCAGAAGTAGAGTTGTTCTAGGAACACCCTACTCTTGTGCATGATCAAATGTGGAAACTGAAATGTGACTAAGCATTCTGAGGTGCTGCGGATCTTTCAGCGCACATGGAAATTAGGTGGATTACTCAAAATTACTAATCACTTCTGAAAAATCTTAGTTTTAAAGTATGGGTTATATTAAAGGGAAAAAAGTTAATAAGTCTAATAATTAAAAAAAAATTTGGAAACACTGGAATTCATGAGGTCAGTCTCTGTCCATCTCTTGCTTCCTTATTTTCATTTTTACAGTAATAGTATTTGATAAATACTGCAGTTCAGCATTTCTCCATTGGAAGATGAGAGAAAGTACCATTTCTGGGTGCAGAGGGAAACCCAGAAATTTTCTGTGGGAAATATTTTTTGTAGTAATGATATTTTTTTTAAATTGTTTGGTGTTTTTTTTTTTTTTTTTTGTAAAATTAACAAAATATTCTGATTTCAGGGATTCTAGAATTAGAGCATGTCTAAGAAAATGCATTTTATTGGAAAGTACTGATCCACTGAAAAAGAATCTCCTTGTAGATACACTCCATCTAGTTAAAATGTCCATCTAAAAGACCCTTTTAGACCAGAAGCTGAAGTTAAGGACCAGGGAGTGTGACTAGGGAGGTGAATTATGAAGTCAAATTGGACCAGAATTTGTCGCTTTCTTTGATTTTTTTTTTTTAAACAAGAAAAAACCTTGAGTCTAACAAAAAATCCCTGTTGACATTTCAAAATTTCTATCCCACAGGAAATTCTGAGTTCTGTTCCACTCTGATAATGGTTTTGGACTCTTTCTTAACAGCTATTTAACACAGTTACAAAGAATGACACTGGAGAGTATTTCTGTGAAGCCTCCAATGGAATTGGATTATCTCAGAAATGCTCAGTGAAGCGAATGCAAGTTGGTATGTGTCAGAGGAAATATGGGTGGAAAACAGTCTTACAATAGGAATTATTTTATTGCATGATGCAACCGAGAAGTTAAGACCAGACTGAATTACATCTTTTTGTTTGATTATGGTATTTTTTGGGAAGAATAATGAGTTCCTTATATGTAGTTGCTGTGGCTACTTAAAGCATTCCTTTCCTACAGCACAAACATATCTCACTGCTTTTCACAAAAAAGCAGCTAGTTCAGTACCTTAAAATTCTTGCAGTAGCCAGCCTTCAGGCTGCTAAACACTGAACTTCACAGAACAGCAGTATCCATATGAAAGTCACACCTTTTGTGGAAGATGTACGGGATAATGTGCCAGAAAAGCCTTCCTTTTGAGACGCATTCATGTGGGTTCTTAATGTAACAGATCCATAATTTAATGGAAGGACTCATTTATACTTGGCAGAGGAACACTGAAGTCAGTGTATTTAAAAAAAAAAACAAACATCCTGCTGCCTGTTTTTTTTCTACTTGCACAGCATACATGCAGTATAGCGTTGGTTAGCTAATAAAGAATTTAGCAAAGCCTGAAGGGACAAAGTCTATAATAACCCAAATGTATGAATGCTTTTGAAAAATATAAAACTCGTTCTTGCAGGTGTGATAGGAAAGCAGATGATAGCAAATCCTAACAAATACTGCACAGAAGTTTGTGGCCAAGTATTCCATAAAGCAATTGTCTGGTGTTTTCTTAGAACATGGCTGAAAATAGCTGTATCATGGCTTTTAATGCATTCCTGGTTGATTATGAGCAAGTGTTCCACAAGCTACTGAGACAGAATCCCTCTGTTGAGAAATAGCAAACATAGCTTAATAGGTTTGGGGGTAAAATTCCTAACCATTTATTAATGTATGCTTAAAGACAGGATCTAAATGAGCAATTGGACATATAACAGAAACCTATGAAAATGTTTCTGCTTGTTGATGTTTTTCCTAAAATGGATGATTGTCTGAAGCTCTTGGTGATTATATCAGGAAAAGGGCATAGGTCATCATCTTCGCAATAAAAATTGCTAAATGTTTCAGTAGCCCAGTGTAGAGTTTAACTTTAGATGTCTGGGCTAAAATATTTGTTGGCCTTTGTTGTATTGAATTTTAAAAGCCATGCTGTTTAAAAATGAAAAAGCATTGAATTTTAAATAACTCACCTGAAGAGTTCTTCAGGACTGGGACCAGACATTGCCGCCAGCTGTTTCAGTTATTTTAGGCAAACCAACAATATGAAAACACTTGTTTTAAGACTTTTAAAGATTTCAAGGTATTTTCCCTTAGAGACGTATTACTTGAATAATACCTCTTGGGGATAGGTATAATGAGGAGTATTTATCCCTTGACCCCTTATTCCTTCCTAACTAACCAACTAAGCAGTTGCAGTGTATCAAGCACTCCTGCTAATGTGGCTGTGATACAGTAGTGGGTTTGGAAGGCTTATCTACATCTAAGTGTTACTAATTAACTTATGCAGCTTGGGCCAAAGACATATAGATACAAAAGGTGCCTTGAGTAATTAGGTAAAAAATCCAGGCAATGGAAATTTTTACAGCTTTCAACATTGGACTTATGTTTTATCATTACAGATGACCTTAATGTAAGCGGTATCATTGCTGCTGTAGTATTTGTGGCTCTGGTAATGGCATTGTGTGGCCTTGGAGTATTTTATGCCCAAAAAAAGGGCTACTTTACAAGTAAGTGAAATAAAGTCACTTTTCTTCCTTGTGTCAAAAAACTGACTGTACTTCTGTTGACTGTAACATGTTCTCCTTTTCATGAAGGCTCTAACTCCATGGTACTAAAGCTAAAGAGCATTAGAATAGCAACTTTTTTGTAGAGACATTTTTATTCTGCCAGCTTCTACTGCAAAAGATACTTCACAAATGACATGGAGATGTTTGTGCAGTTGCACAAGCCTGCCCAACAGCGATCTAGGGAAAGCAACGAGCCGAACCTTGGTTCCTTGGAGCCTCTGTGCTATAGTTTTGAAAGGGAGCGGCAAAGAAAGCCGTGCGAGTTTTCTTTTAGTCTAAAGATGAGCGGCTTAGCGCTGATGAAGGGGAGACTAAATTAACTGGCTCCCTCTACTGGGGCGTGGTGGAAGTGCTGTTAAGGATTGCTGCAAAACGCCGGACACCGCGCAACCCTCCTTAGGGTTTACATTAACGCCTGTGGAGTTCAGCACGGCAAGGAGAGATGCTAGATGTCGGGGTCTGAGAAGTCCCGCTGCCCGAAAGGAACTGGCTAACGTAGCTGCTCTTGGAGTTCACGTTCACTTGGAAGTTCATTTACCTTTGAAAGCAACCCAATCCTTTTCTGTTTAAGCTCACTACACCAAAAAGACATTTGGTTCAGAAACTCCTTCTAGAAACTGAAGAGCTGAATAAGTTGTGAATAACTATTTCAAATAATTTTAAATCAGCTAAGGAAATTGTTCTTGAACTAATTTTTTCTCTTTCTTTTTCAGAGGAAAGCTCTTCCCAGTAAGTATCTTCATGCAAGTAGTACACAAATCACTGCAGACTTCATTTATGGTTTTGATGATCGAGGAACTGTGATGATTGTTTAAAGGCCTTTATCACATGATTCTTGTACAGTGGTTTTTTTGAACACTGAAATAAACCTGATCTACAGCCCAGCTAGTTCCCTTATTAGCATGAGTGTGCTGGTCAGAAAATGGATTGAGCATTATTACTGTGATAAACGTGCAGAGATGTATCTTTTTACAGTTCTGGTTTACACCCCTAACTCAGCTACAGGCATGCATTTATCTCCTCTTCAAACTAAACAAAAGATGATCAGAACCAAATTGAGCTGTCTTTATATCCATGCCCACAGATTATTTCAGGAAATGTTTTGTAAAAATGACTGGTGGAAACTTTCTGAGGGTGTCTGGTCTACTCCTTTGGTATGGATTTATTTCATGCACTTACACTTCTTGGTAGCAAGTCAGAATTGCTCAAGCTATTTTAGTGCTCCCACACAAGGCTAATATGTGCTTCATTGGAGGCTGGCCTCCAATTTTATTTTATAAGTTTATCTTACCACTTCTAGGTTATAGCAGGTTAAAAAAAAAAAGTAACGTACTAAAGAGACATTTAAGTGTTTCTTTAAAATACTGTGTGATTTATACTGGCCATGAACTAGACAAAAAGCATAACTGGGATACTTGAAAAGACAAGCTAGGGAAGGTAATTTGACAGTGGTTCATGAGATAACGATGGCTATCTATAAAAGCATTTGATTTGGTTTTTTTTAATCTTTACTAAGAGGGGAAAAAACCCTAAGGATTGCTGGAAGTCTGGAAAAATGTAGTCATAAACAAGGTTCTCAAAGGGTGAAAACTAGTGCTGATAAAGTCACTGCTTAACCTATGCTCCTTTCCTGCTCTGTTAACAGAAAGAAGACCAACTATCAATCTACGAGTGAAAAGGCAAGTATTTTGCATTCAGTAGTGTGTTTAAAAACTTTTAAATGTCTTCAGAATTCCTTAGATCTCCATGAAGTTTTTGCACACATACAGACACCCACACCTGCCAAACCATACATGCCACCAGCACCTGGAGATACCTTTTCTCTGTTTACATGTATAGCTTCCTATTGCACAGTCTCAAGTGCCATACAACTTTGCTCCGTACTTCGACATATTTTTGCTTACAATGCCAACCAGATTTTTACCTGGTTGTCTTTTACCTACTTCTTCCTAATTTTCCCTGTTCTATTAGCTTCTTTCATTCTTTTTCTCTCCCCTCTTCCTGATTATTTTCATTCTATCACATAAAGAGGTAACACCCTTAAGACTATTAGGCAATATCATCTCTATACTGTCCACTTAACGATGCCATTTCTTGTGAAGACTTCCACTCTGCCTTGCTTTTACAAGTTAACCAAGGAAACTAACTCAAGACATAGTCCAAGGCAGCAGTAAGACAAAGAACAGGCCTTAACTCCTCTAATGTGGGTCAAAAAGCTTGACTAAATAGGGAAGCTGAACTTTACTACCCACCCCCCCCTTCCTCACTGAGAGGGCTCAAGGGCTTTAACCACACGCAACTTCTCTGGCTTTTCAGATTGGTGCAGAGAGAAAAGGAGCTCCAACTAAAACTTCAATGAGGAGCAACTTCATTTCAGTTTAAGACTACATTAGTAGCCTTAAAAACTCACTGAACACCACTCATTTCTTTAATTGAAACAGAACATCGTAAATGGCATAAGCTTATTCCTTCACCTATTGTGTATGTAAGAAACTTACTGAGGCCAGCTATCTGGCTGCTGAGTGGGAAGGAACAAATTTCAAGAGCTGTGGTACCTGTTTATCAATATTAAGGCACTTACAAATCAGATGCTCACACAGCTGTTTGCTTGATGCTTGCATTTTTTAATAGGTTATTACTTATATTCCGTGTAGCAGTGCATTCTGTAGACTTACCTTTCCAGAAGAGAGTAAACATTAACTCTCAGTGCTTCAGGCATGCTTCATTTTAATCTCAATGCCTTAGTTTCTTCTGAAATGTACATTAAATGTTAATCTGGTTAAACTTCGAACAATTACTTATGTAACCTTGTTTGCTTCATTTAGGATTTCAAGCATACCAAGTCCTTTGTTATTTAGAAGATTTCAGCCTCTGTGAGGGACATCAAATGACTACTTGTTATACAAAAGTATCAAAGGGATCTTTTGACCTCTACTCTGTAAATACTGTTGCCGCATCGTCATACATGCTACAAATAGAACCTGCCAATGTTTAGAGGTAGTCAACCTGTCTGTGATTGCTTTTTTTTTTAAAAAAAACCAACACAACCCCCCAAAAAACTTAACTTAAAGATAGAACTACATTGAATACACAAATCAGTTTGCGTGAAGACTTCTTATTTTGTTCATGTATACATGTAGCAATACAGGATTCACTCTTACAGCTTGGAACAATGTATTATATTCATGTAACTTTCACAGGTGACCTTGCTACCACTCCTTCTACTACTTAAGTCTCCGCCTTTGTCAAGGGCTCAAGTTCTCCTGCAATTCTGACATATTAGTACCTTGATATTGTATTAGAATTGCCACAGCCACCTGTAAATGCAGACTTAAACTCAGTAAGCTTCCTGTAATAGAGGCTCAAGGAGTGTTTTACTGTCTAACTTAAAATGTCTACAGCTTACCTTCCACAAGGAAGTTATCTCTCTGCAGACTGCATATGCAATTTCATTCTGAAGAAAACCCATGCCAGTACAACTCGAGCTGTAATATCTGGACCCTAACTGCTGGAAATGTCACAAATAAATAGTTCTCAGAACCTGGAAGTATTTGTGTCAGTAGTTCAGTTACTGAAATTTAAATCTCATTAACAGGTTTCAGTTGCTTCTGTAAGAGTAACATTTCGTTACTTGTGTGTTCATTAATGCAGTGTGAAATTACTATATTTGTGCCTATGCTTTTGGCTGTGCAGGTCCATCACTACTGTAGGGTGCTGCTACACATGTAGGGTTCATGGTTGTTTTTTTTTTTTTCCTTGCAGAAGTTTTCTGGATGTGACAAACTCAGAAAAACAAGTAGTTCCTTGTTGGTGTATCATTGTTTGTGTTATAACTTCTCAGCACTAAAATGTAGCTTGGCACAGGAGTTTCGCAGTTAACGTTGAGAAACTACTCAGGTGCCTCAGTCACTCAAAGACTTGACGATCATAGCTAACTATGCTCACAATACAGTCAAGAACTTATTCACGCCTCTGAAATCAAACTGAAACACTGCATTTATTAAGTTACAACTGATTGCTGGCTCAGCAACTCCATTGATGTACACTGCTGTTTGGTGTACAGCCTGCAGAGATCAGTTTGGAGTTTCCTCAAATTTGGGCTCTGAAGGGGGAAAAGGAGAGGGAAAAGAAAATTAGTCTCTTTTTACTCCAGCCTTGAACACCACAATTCATCTGTTATTTAAAGAAAACCAAACATTAAGTTGGCAAGCTAGAGCAAGCTCTTGTACATTACAATCCACACCACCACTTACTCTGCATCAGAGTATAATTAGATGCGAGAAGTGCTGAAGAATAAACTACACTAGAGGCAAGACCTTTCCACCTTAGAGGAGTTATGCATAAGGTTTAAGACAGATATGAACCTCAGTAACGTTCCACCAAAACAGTTTTAACCAACACTTAGGGTAGGTGGGAAGGCAAAGAAACTGAAGTCAACTAGAATGTTACCGGACACGATACTAGTATTTCCAACACAGCTCTGATAAGAACAAGTAACCAAGCTCCCCCCCCATAGATCCTACTTTACAGATACTCTGTTTTATTTGCACCAGTAACAATCTGACACCAAGTTCTCCCTTAATCCAACTGAAAACCCAGGACATTTTTAGGTGTGTGCCTAGTCTAAATTGTAATTAATTCTGCTCAGACTAACTGGAAATTCTAAGTCACTGAATATGGTGGCTTGACTTTGGCTGGCTGCCAGATGCCCACCAAGCCTTGCACAAGGGCTCTCATTCTTTCCCTGACTCCCTCCACTGGAGGGCTGAGAACAGAGACAGCATTTTTGACCTTTTTAAAATATGCTGCGACAGAGGCGCCACCAGCATCATTGACTGGCTCAGCTGTGTCCTGCAGGGGGTCCATTTTGGAGCCAGATGGAACGGGCTCTGACGTATGGCTACCCCCAGCCTCTCCTGATAGAGGCCACCCCCCCTGCAGTCCCCTGTAAACTAAATACACTCACACCTTCCAAAGACTGCTGAATCCCAGCTACCAGCTGCTTACAGCTTATGAGAAAGACAACTTACCCTCCACAAAACCTGACTACAGCTAAAATTGCTTGTGAGCAGTACAAGCTTTGAGCTGTACTTACATAAGCAAGCAAAAGACACAAAGAACTACAGAAATGAGGCTGTCCGTAAAAAAGATTAAGTCACACTTATGTCCTAAGGCAGAGAGAGCCTGTGCAGTTTCTTTGCATTCTTGATAAAGAAGTCATCACAAGCATTCTTGTCATAATCAATCTGGGTAATGTAAAAACATGCTAACACAAACTCAGAGCAGTTAAACAGAACTCATAGCCAAATAACTGAAGAAAAAGGTTTAATAAAATTTAGTCAAGAGTAATCTTACGAAACAAAGTTAAGATCTATGTTCATTTTCTTAAATTGCTGACTTTCCAGGTGGGCTTACAAAATTTACAAATTGCAGTATGGATGACATAAACTACTGGTTTTCAAATTATAGTCTGCTAACCTCTTTGGGAGGAAGAGAAAAGTGTAACAATAGGCTCTGGCCTATTTCTATTTCTGTTTGGACTATTTCTTTAGGGTGTGTGAAGTGTAATGAAAATAGCCTGATCTGACTGCAAGTTTTGTTAAGCATCAGCACATCTCTACTGGAAAGCCAAATGATCAAAAAAAACCCAAGAAAATAGGACTCAGATGGAATCAGATGTGAGCTGTGTAAAAGTAAGGAGATTCACTGAGGGCATCTTACATTAAATTAATGGTCCAAATAAAAACTAAATGGGAATTAATTAGGAAAATTGGTCAGTGAACATGTCTTTACCATCAGAAATTCAGTAAGATGTTAACTCACCCTCAAATTTAAATTCTGGAAACTTGGTTAGATCCCCTCCACCATATGACCGTCGAAGTCTAGCAAGGGATTCATCCATGTCTTTCTGAAATTCAGGGCCAGCATCAACAGGCCCTCCAGCCTGCCTAAAAACCATTAAAAGTTCTGATTAACAGCTTGGTTCTGTAATTTCATGTGAAAGTTTCACTACGCTTTCATGGCTATTTATGAACTGAAAACCTTTTTGACAACCAACTAAAGCAAGCCATTTAAAATATTTCCAAAAGTCAAGATATGACACACCTTAGGGCCTAACTTACCTTACACATAAGTAAGGTAATGTACAAGTTTTCTACTATCAGTGATGAAAATCCAAGCTACAAAGTTAGCCTTTTGAGACATAAAACTACAGTGAGTACCCAGGCTTTCAGGGCTCTTAGTTTCACCTGTTTTGGGTGTGATTTCCTAGCAAAATTGCTATTTGTACTTCTGTTAATGATCTTGGGTTAGTAAAGCTTAACTGCTCTTAAGAGAACGTGTTTTGAATACTAAACAAGCAAAAAACCCAAGAGACGGAGAACCCCGCATTCATATAGATTCAGACAGGAATTCCTTGGGACACAAATATAAAATAATTAAAATCGTAACTGTTTAGATTACCAATGCTCAGTTGTACTAAGACGGATACCATTTATAACTGGTAAGGCCACCAAAAATATGCCTCCCTACACAGGCTAGTTTGCAGGTATGGAAACACGTCTTCCTCCAGTAGAGCTAAGTAGCAGCTTATTGCCTTCCCAAGAATAAATATCACAGAATTACTATGGTTTTTAGTTTCCTGTTAAGTAGTTAATTCAAACTTTACAAGAATCTAAGATTCCATTTGAATGAACTGCTTATTAACATAAGATGTTTAATGAATCAGCTTCACAGTTCCATTAATTGTCAATTGCTTTTGGAGGCTATTTCCATTCAGCTTCTGGAAACAAGTCTGAAGAACAGCCATTTTCCTCAGATAAAAAAAAGGGCTTTCCCTGACCCCCTACTCACAGAGCACACAGATGGGTAAACATTAACGTACTAGTATGTTCACACAGTGTGCAAAAAAACCTTAAAATTGAATACCTTAACTCCTCAAGAAGAATTACGTGAGCTTTACTTTTTTTTTTTTAAGGGGAAAAAAATGGACATTTTCTGTCAGGTATGCAACAACAAGCCTTCTCACTTGTGACACTATCAATAAGTGTTGCAGGAAAGCATACCTTAAGTATTTAGAGACCAACCTACAAAGTTATCATATTTCAGCATTTATCAAAATCAGTATTTTCCCTCCTTTTGCCATCAGCCTTAAAATAACTTTCTTTACTTACTTGCTCTTTGTGTTGTATTCTCTGATCTTGTCCAAGAAGAGCTTTTGAACTGGATCAAGCTCTTTTGTCTTATTAAAGACAACAGCAGAAAGCCCTATGTTCCTGCGCAAGTGAGGGGAAACAGCAGAGCGAAAAATTGAAGAAAGCCGAAGAATCTGATGCAGAATCATGATGACGCTAAGGTTTTAGCTTAAAAAAAGTTGAAAAGAAACACAGAATTAGTTAGCTCTTTCCACAACGTAAATGCATAAATAAGTAAAAAAAAAAAAATAAATCAGTTCAGAGCTGAGCTTTAAACTGCAAAGAATATTTAAACCAGCACACAACCCGAGATGAAAACTCAAGCAGCCACCGAGCGCGCTGCTACACGTTCCACCTCGCCGCCCGGACACACAGGGCATCTCAGGTCTTATCTTGTTTAAAGAAAAGGCAACAAATTTAACCCAGCCAAAGCGAGCAGCGGCACCGGCCGCCGGCCCTACCGCTCCGACTCCATCCCACCCGCCCCAGGAACCCCCCGCAGGCGACGGGGCCGGGCGGGTACCCCGAACGCAAACTGACAGAGGCGGAGCCGCCCCCCGGCACCCACCGGCGCGGCGGGAGGAAAGGAAGGGCACAGGGCACGGCGCACGGCGCGGCCGCCCCGGCCCAGCTCCAGTCACCTTGGGAGAGTCACCGCCCCGCCGCCCTGCGCAATGCACGCCGGGAAGCCACCCCGCCCGCGCGGCCCCGCGCCGCCACAGCGCTGAGCCCCGCGGCCGCGCACACCGAGTCCCCGGGACAGCGGCGCCCGCCCCACCGCGCGGCCCCACTCAGCCGCCGACTAGGGAGGCGCTGAGGGGAGAGGGGAGCGCGGAGACGGCCCGCCACCCACCGTTACGCCGGAAGTAGGCAATGCGCTTCCGGGTGAGGAGAAGCGCCCGGGAGCGGCAGGTGCCGCTGGCCCCGCCCCGCCCGCGGATTGGCGGCGCGCGGGGGCCGCCGGGAGCTGTAGTTCCCGCCCTGCGCAGGGGGTGGCGGTGTCGGCGCGCCCTCCCCGCCTGGGCCCGCGCTGCCCAATCCCAAGCGCGCGACGGCCTCCTCAGGGCGGCGGCGGCGGGACCCGCTGGGGCTGCGAGGGCCGCGGCTGGCGGGAGGCGTCGTGCGGCCGCTCCGTTCGGGGCCGGACGGCGAGACGGCAGCGGCGGGTGAGCGCGGCGCGGCCCGGCCCGGGTGCCCGGCCCGTGTTTTGTTTCCGTTTCTCCCCGGCGCCGCGGGTCTCATTTCCGTTTCGGGTTCAAACAACGACGAGGCGCCGCGGGAGGAGGAGGGGGGGAAGCGGGCGGGGAGCCGGGGGAGAGAACCGGGGCCTGCGGGGAGGAGCGGCCTCGCCCGGCCCGGGTCTGCCGCCAGCCGCCGGCCCGGCTGCGGCGCCGCCTGCCCGCGGGAGGGCCCGTGGCGGCGGCCCGGCGGGCAGGGTCGCCCCGTCCCCAGGGGCCGCGGCTGCTCCGGGCCAGGCCTCAGGCCGCCCCGCGGGCGGGAATGGAGCCGGTGGCCGGCGCCGGCGGTGGGCCGCGGAGCGGGGCCCCTCAGGCAGCGTGGCGGCCCCGGCGCGCCGGAGGCAGGAGGGAGGTGCAGCCCGGCCGCCGCGGCGCGGGGCCAGGCAGGCAGCCCGGGCCGGGGTCCGTGAGTTCTCTCCGGGGTGTAAAAACTTTATCTCTACTTGTAAAAACTTGTTCGGGGTTAAAGCGTAAGAGGCTATATTGTGCTGTGCGTAGTCTGCTTCCTGGTGTTCGGCCAGGTACGTGCTGCACAGCCACTTCTCCCAGTTCGGGTTTATTTTCTGACTTGAGGGAAAACGCTTGAAATCTGGCATGATTCCACCGTGTTTAGTGGTCCGTTGTTTTTGCCTTCAGTCTGAAGTGGCTGATAACTTATAAAAGCTGATCTGTAAAAGATAAGTTTGTCTGTTCCGTTACCTAGTTTGTGATGATATCTACAATTCAAATAATAATTGGGATGGGTAGTACCAAATGCTCCACAAACAGCGGAGCTTTTTGGGAGCACAGGTATCTCCAGTGATTGGGCTTCAGTATCATCCTGTTATGCATATGGGCTCTTGTAGCTGTCCCTGCTTCACAATTAGATAGGATAAGGAATGCCAATTCTGCTGTTAGAGTTCGTGCCCATATGAAGATGGGCTTACTTGCTTAATTCCTTGTGTTCCAGGGAAGAGAGAAGATAGATCTTAACAGGATAATGGGGCTTCTCCCCTGATTGGAAAAGCCAGACTGTAAGGTATTGGAATAGCACTGAGCTGTTGTACAGGGAGGAAAAAAAGGCTTTGTTGACAGGCACCTTCTTCTCTCACATTCGTGGAAGTCTGTGTCAGATGTTATGGTCAGATGCCTTCTTGGGTAACAGGTAAGTCTTAGGGCTTTTTAGGTCGAAGGAAAAATAAAATCAAGCAGAAATTAGTAGGGCTACCTTCCACAAATCAAGCAGAGTCTTATGTGTTCTTCCAAACAAGTACTGCTGTTGTAGTATTGCTACCATGTTGACCCTTCTAGTAAGCCAGGCTGTTTGAGTTCTCTTGTTTCTCAGTAGCATTCAGGGTTTTAGTCCCGCCTGAACCTATGTATGCTTTCAATCTCCATATCATTCTGCAGCTACAAATTTTGCTAGACTTCATGTGGAATGTTTATATCATCAGGACTCTTTTTCTATGCTAGCATAGGAAAGACTGAGTAACTTTCCCTGGTTTCTCTGAACTGTTAAAGACTTGTTTTTGTGATGTTATTCTTTCTCTTTCCACCTGTCATCTCCCTTTCTCACATCTGGGCTCAGTGGAATCATCTTTTCTGTACTTTCTGTCTGTGCCTGTGCCTCCCTTTCCTGCCTCCCCCAGGTAACCAGAAATGTAGTAGAGCCTGCGAGATGCAACTGCAAACCACCTTTGGAGAGTGAGTGAACAGTTACTAGTCCAGCTGCCAATTTGGAGTGCAATCCATAGGGACTTCAAAATGCCTTACCTAATTCTCTACAGTTGCTATGCTGTTACAGTATTTACTCGCTGTGCATCACTTTGCATATTATTTTGTCAGAAATCATTCAAGATGGTGAGTTCTTTCTGTAGGTGTGCACAGTTTTCTCCATAAATAACTTATGAATGCGTCAAGGAACAGGAATCCTAGCCTAACCTCTTTTGTGACTGTATTGGTAAACTCCCTTCATCACAAAGAAAATGGTAACTTTACTGTTGTTATTTTGAGTTTTTAACCTGACTGCTAATACAGGAGAGAATTTCTCCCCCTTTTTTTATTATACCAGTTAGCTTATTTAGGAGTTTTCAGTAAGGGACTTTGCTCAAACAGTAATTTAAAAAAAATATCTTTTTAACAGTCAACCAGATCACCTGTAACCGTGCAGGTGTCAGTTCTTCAAGATACTTAATTAAGCTTGTCTGCATTCTTTGGAAGTGGTGTTTCTTTCTTCCCCATTTATTGTGAAGATGATATACAAGTTTCAGTGATGTGGGAGTTGGACTCCCAGGTTCAGTGGACCCTACCCTGGCAGTTAGGGGATTTTCACAGAGCCAGATCTGTGAGCAGAACAGATTCTGATTTAGTTTCTAGTGGCAAGGTATTCATGAAGTGCTATTTACTTCCTGTCTAGCCCTGGTGTAGCTCCTTACAGATTGTCATTGCATGCAGCACTTGATTTCTTCAAAACTAATTTTAAATAATAGGTTTTGAAGGAGATGATGAGTAGTTTGGATTTCTTTAAACCTTTTCTGTAACAATTCTACAACATAGTTGGTTACTATTCCTTTTGGGAAATTTTAAAGTTTAATAAAAGTTCCCTTTTACTAACAGTTGGGTTTGTATAGAGTGTTCCCTGGAAGGAATGATTCCAGGATGGAAACCTTGCTAATCTCTACTATTGTGAAAATTTAAATAGTAGTATGTTTTACTTTTTCTACTATGATTTTTTTCCTTTGTACTCCTACTTCCTACTTCTTTTCCTATGAGTCAGTGATGTTATGTATTATAAACTATTAATATAATTTGACTAAGCTCTTTTTTGTATGTATTTCATAGTTACGGTGCATGGGATGGTTAGTGAAACATGGTAGTATTAACAAACTATATCTTTACAGACCAAATGCTGTAATTCCTTTTTTCACATTCATGTTCCAACAGACTCCAGTGTTCCACAGGGCGTGAAAATCTGCAGTGCCAATGAGAATATCACCATGGAATAGCTTTCCTTTTAATTACTAATATACTACATTAGTTTGGGACTCAACAGGATGCATTTGTTATGTATATATCATCAAGTGATTGCCCATGAGAGGGATGGATGGAAAGATGGAACAATCAATAAATGGTTTATTGTTGAGTTTAGTTACCTGTGAGGAAATCATGGATCTTCTGTCTAGCTTCCTGTTGCAGTGTTTTATGTAATACTCTAAATTTGTAAGCAGCATCTTTCAGTCTTGCTGGGAAGGTGGTACGTAGCTGAATCTAGATGGCAAAATATGCGTTTGTCAAAAGTTCTTTGCTACCAGCCATAAAAAACTATAGCAGGCCCATAACAAAAACATTAAATGAATATGGATACCTGCAAAAAAATCAGGCTTTGGGCTCTGTGCTAATGTCCATTTATAGTCCTGGATTTGCCCCTAGAACACTTGTTTGAGGAACAGGTATCCTCACCTGTTTTGTGAAACCTGTATTAGCTTTTGGCTTTATTTTTCAGGTGAATCCTTGTCTTTAAAAAGCAATCCTGGTATTTGGTTTAAAAAATGTTTGATAGAACACAAGCCATGATCTAGTTTTGTTGGTCTGTGACTTACGGAAAAAAATTCTTTTCTGTTTATAGCTCTATTCTTAGGACATTTTAGCCATGACTAAGAGAGAGGCAGAGGAGCTGATAGAAATAGAAATTGATGGAACTGAGAAACAGGAATGCACTGAAGAAAGGTATGTAGTGTCTTTGCTCTTCGGGGTCATTATGCTGCAATTGATATGTTCATTTGTTTAATTGGTTTCAGTTTTGTGGCTGCATACACTAAGTTTGCTTGTTTATTATTGGGTATTGTGTAGTGCTTCAGAGATGGCTATGATTATGAAATAAGTGTTTTCTAGGTAGGCAAAAGAAATAACGTAAAACTGGCAGAAGTAATTGGCTCAGTATGATCTCTGTGATACTGCAGTTGATGGTATCCAGCAACAAAGCTGAAAAACCTGTGGAAACAAAGTTCTTGGGTTTGCTTGTGCTCTCTTCAGTTTTTCTTTTTCTTGTCTAATTAAATAGTGGTTTTCTTGACGAGGAGCTGTAGCTGCTGTAGGAAACCAGTATAGTGCTCTCACATTCTTCAATCTTAATTGGTTTAAATCCCAAACTGTTTTGTTTATCTCTTGCTATGTTCTTAGCAGTTCTCTTCCTCTACTTCCATTTCTGTAGGAATATGTCTACATGTACATTCTGCAAACCTTTCAGCTTCAGTGTATCCTTTTGTAAATGAGATTAACCTTTTAGTTTCTCCAGTCTGTTGCTTTACTGTTACAGAGTCACTTGTTTCTAACAGCAGGAATGATGTTCTGTATCTACTGATTATATATATTCATTGGGGCCATTGAAACTGTAGATACCAAATCCATTCTGATATCCATTGACTTAATTACCTCAGCCTGTTAGGTTTTTTCTTCCTAATGCTTCCCTCCTAATTTTTACAACTGTTTTTGAAAGCACAGAGAGGCAGTTTGTGTTGGATAGAAATAGCTGATGCTGGTAGATGACCTGCTCTTCAGTAACCTGTTTTGGAGAACTGAAGAACTGGTACAAAACCACTTATTGTTTCTTCTTATTCTAAGCTCCTTGTATATTTTTACTACTTACAAACTGACTATGTTTGTATACTTTCTGATTTCCTTCTGGGTAAATGTAGAGAGACCGACTGTCTAAGGTCATTGTTGACACATGAGTCCCATAACATTGATGATTCTGAATGACTGCACCAATGCTGTCATCATTTCGGTGCAGGACAAACATAATGTGATTTTGTTTCCTTCAAGGCTCCATGTAGCTGTAGTTCTTTCTGGTTGTCTCTTCTATGCATTAAGCTTTTCCTAGTGCTTACTGGTGAAAAGACATCTCTGTATGAGAGTGGACATTTTCCTTTTCTTTTTTCCCTATCTGTTAAGTTTCTGTGTTTGTATTTAAAAGATACTCAAGTTAAAAACAGTCTAGGCAAGGCAAATAAAATTTGTTTATTCGACATGCAAGTTAATAGTGCATAATATACTAATCGTGACTTAATCTCTTGAAAGTGGTGATCTGAAAATAATCCTGGTATTTAACCTAGCTTTTTCATGGGGACAGGGTAAAAGAAGAGTTCCAGAACTGTAAAATCAACATGACCAGATTTAGTAATTTACTCTCTACTCAAGCAAAGAGTTTTTCTGCATGGTGTTAAGATTTTGGAGTCAGTGTTACTTTTTATGTAGTTTAGTTATAACTTTTTTTTAAGCTTTGCTATATCTACTGTATTAACATGTGGGTAATGGTTTGTTGTATTAATTTGGTGTTTAAGCATCGTTGAGCAAACCTACACCACAGCAGAATTTGTGAGTCAAGCTATTGACATCAATGAACCAATTGGAAATCTTAAGAAGTTGCTGGAACCCAGACTGCAGTGTTCCTTGGATGCACATGAAATTTGCCTGCAAGATATCCAGGTAAATTGAAAGGCTCTGAAAGATTTAACCTCTTAATGGAGAAGCATTTTGCATACTTTGTCCCTTTCTTCCATTGTTCATGGAATTCATGCTTCATTTGGTATATTAATTTTAATTAAGAGTTTAATTTTGTGTCAGGTTCATTATTGGACCATTTAATATGTACGTACTAATTCAGTGTGAATAAAATCAAAATACTTTTGGGGTTCCTGGGGTGAGAGTAAGAGAGACAAAAAATTACCACCTTGCAAGTGAAAGAATGAGGGCAATGATAATACTGTCTTCTCTCGAGGTAGCCCACATAATTTGTTGCTGCCTGAATTTCTGTGAATCTGATCTTGTTTTGAATCTGAATGCAATGAGAAGGTTTTTGTACTATCCAGGTGCACAGACAGCAAAATGTTACTGAAGAAATCTAACCCATATGTTTACAGATGTCATCACATGTTAGACAGTGTAACTGTTTCTCATTGTGTCAGCTGCATGTTTTATCTGTAGTTACAATCAGATATCGGTGGCTTCTTCAGAAACAACAGGGAGAATACTACTTTAAAGACAATTTTTATGAAGGTGTTAAAAACTGAGAAAAGGAACTGTAGATACTTTTCACAAAGTGAAGGTACTTCCAGGTACTGCAGTGCTTTTTTTAGGTTAAAAAATGTCCCTGTAAGTGAAACTACCTTAGAACAGATTGGCAAGTTTCAAATTCTGATCAAATTCCTTCTGTCACGTACTATGTCTGCATAGTACTAAAAATATTTGCATGCTTCAGAAAATTTGCTGCAGACACTAAATTTTTCTAAAGTTCAAAGGAGAATAAGTTTCTTATAATGATGAGACTAATACCTATTTTTAATTTTTTTTTGCTGTCATTAAGCTGGACCCAGATCGAAGCCTTTTTGATCAAGGAGTAAAAACAGATGGGACGGTGCAACTCAGTGTGCAAGTAATATCTAGGCAAGGTAAGCATTATGTTTGTCTGTTGTACAGACAAATTAATATTGTGGGAGTGCTTGTGAGTAAACCCAATCCCCTACTATTCCTAGCTGTGAAATTGAGAAAAATCACTGAATGGTCACATAGCTTCAGAATGTCTCTTTCAGTGTGTACTGTGATTATAAGTAGTAGTAATTAAAGTAAACCTTGAGAACTGGTGCAATTTGAATTGTGGGTTTTTTTATAGTAACTTTGTGTCAATTTTTAAGTGAAAAAACAACCAACCAACAAACAAAACCAAAACGCAAACAAACCTGAGTCAAGTAGTGACAGTTACGGTATGAGGCTTTCATTAAGGGTGAGTAGTTACTCATACCAGACCAAGTATCTAAGCAGGCAAAAGATTTTTGTCTAGATAGGTGACAATTTCATCTTTGTGAGGTGAGTGAGCTTGTGTACTTCATGAGCAATTAGATTATGAAAGCATATGTAGCTAACTGAAAATTAGTATGAAAGTCTGGGATCACTATTGTCTGTTTTCTTTGGATGAGAAGTCAGAGTAAACTGTTGTGACACGGCCGTTAACCAGGTGGGTAGGGATTTGTTGATGCATAGTTTTTATTTGTATTATCAGGTATGACAGGATTTCCCCTTGTCACATCCTCAGGAATTAGCTTCATTGTTTTGCTTTTTGTTCTGTTCTTCTTTGCTCCTGCCAAATGCCTCAAGTGGAAGGATTGCCACTGCTCTACTGAAGAAAACGTTTACGTTGGGCTCTGTGAACAGCTACAAGTGTTTGTTGCCATATTTTCAAACAAAGAGTGACAAGTTTGTATTGGAGTAGGGAAACTTTAGCAAAGCAGATTAGCAAAATTTGGGGAATATGCTTTTGTGCCTTTGGTTTAGATTAGACAGAAGAAAGCCTTTCTGTTTTGTATTAAGCAGTATTAAGTAAGACTGATGATTTGCATTTAATGCCCAGTGTCAGTTGACTAGTGCTAGGTTGAATGCTCAGTTCCCCATATGTAACGAGGGTTGAACTACCTTTTTGGTTTTAAAAACAGCAGAAATGTCCTTCAGGAATCAGGAATAGCTGCATTTATTTCATGCCCAGTAACTTGTAGTATGCAGTGCTCAGACTTCAATTTTCAAAAGGTTGCAGATGATAAATACCTCGATTATCTTCCACTTTCTTCCTGTGTGGCTTGGGTGGGTTTTTTTCTTCTTTAATGTAAAACTGAGGTGCATGACCATACAGCATAAGGACTTTCAGGGTCTGGGGTTTTTTTCCCTGTTCTCTCTCTCTCCCCCCTTAAAAGAAACACCTGCGTATTAAGTACTTTTGCATAACTTTGGAACAATCCTCAGTGGTGTTTTTCAGGCCAAGATACTTGACACTTAAGCAACTCATAAGAAATCTGTCTGTTGAAGGCAAGTAAAATATGGCAGAGCAGAACATCAGAAAACAAACAGCATGGTATAAATAATAAAAAGTTATTTAGATCACTAACAGGAAAATGCACTTGTTACTCTGACTGCAGTGTCCCTTTGAGCCGGGGGGGGGGGGGGGGGGGGAAGAAGCTGCTTATGCCATCCACATATTTTTCTTGTATATGTGAAGTATTGAAACATTCTCAGTTTACTGACTTTTATCTTTCCCTGACTTGTATAATATATAGCATTCAGCTAGCCGTAATTGGTGACGCTGATCCTTGTGGTGGATTTGCCGCTCTTATTTATCTGTGCCAACAACCAGCTGGAGTGCGTGGAGCTCCCTCTGGGGGTGGATGAAGAACTGACCAGGAGCTTAAGCATCAGGATTAGTGGGAGGGCAGGGACGGGTGACATTGATAGCAGGGGTCTGCTACAGGCCACTCAGCCAGGAAGACTGAGCAGGTGAGGCCCTCTCTCTCTCTCTCTCTCTCTCTATATATATATATATATGTATAAAATATATACATAGGAGCAGCCTCACATTCACAAGCCCTGGTTTCTTGTGGGGCACTTCAGCCACCCTGATGTCTGTTGGAGGAACAACACAGCAGGACATAAGCAAGCCAGGAGGCTCCTGGAATGTGTTGACGATAACTTGTTTTTTCAAGTGATAGAGGAGCCAACAAGGAAAGGTGCCCTGGTTCTCAGCAACAAGGAGGGACTGGTGGCGAGGGTGAAGCTCAAGGGTAGCCTTGGCTGCAGTGATGATGAAATGGTGGAGTTCAAGATCCGTAGGGCAGTGAAGATGGTGCACAGCAAGCTTCCTACCTTGGACTTCAGGAGAGCAGACTTTGGCCTCGTTGGGGATCTGCTTGGCAGAGTACTATGGGACAGAGCCCTGAAGGGAAGAGAGGCCCTCTCTGGAAGGAAAGAGGACACCTGGTTACCTGGGATGTGGAGAAAGCTGAAGTACTCAATGACTTTTTTTGCCTCTGTCTTCACCAGCAAATGCTCCAGTCACACTGCTCAAGTTGCAGAAGTCAAAAGCAGGGACTGCGAGAAAGAACTACCTGTTACAGGAGTTGATTGGATTTGAGACCACCTAAGGAACCTGAAGGTGCACAAGTCCATGGGACCTGATGAAATGCGTCCACAGGTCCTGAGGGAACTGGCAGAAGACATGGCTAAGCCAATGTCCCTCATATTTGAGAAGTCCTGGCAGTCCAGTGAAGTTCCCATGGACTGGGAAAGGGGGAATGTAACCCCCATTTTTGAAAAAGGAAATAAGGAAGATCTGAGAAACTACAGGCCAGTCAGTCTCACGTCTGTGCCTGGTGAGATCATGGAGCAGATCGTCCTGGAAACTATGCTAAGGCACATGGAAATAAGGAGGTGATTGGTGACAGCCAACATGGCTTCACTAAGGGAAAATCATGCCTGACAAATTTGGTGGCCTTCTATGACGGGGTTACCATGTTGGTGGATGAGGAAAGAGAGACTGATGTCATCTACCTGGACTCATGCGAAGTATTTGAAGATGTCTCACACAGCATCTTTGTCTCTAAACTGGAGAGAGATGGATTTGATGGGTGGACCATTCACTGGATAAGGAATTGGCTGGATGGTCGTGTTTGGAGTTGTGGTTGTTGGCTCAGTGTCCAATTGGAGACTGGTGATGAATGATGTTCCTTAGGGGTCTGTACTGAGATCAGTGCTATTGAGTATCTTCATTGGTGACATGGACAGTGGGATTGAGTGCACCCTCAGCAAGTTTGCTGATGACACCAAGCTGTGTGGTGTGGTTGATGCGCTGGAGGGAAGGGATGCCACCCAGAGGAACCTTGACAGGTTTGAGAGGTGGGCCTGTGCAAACCTTATGAAGTTCAGCAAGGTCAAGTGCAATGTCCTGCACATGGATTAAGGAAATCCCCAGTATCAATCCAAGATAAGGGCAGAGAATGGATTGAGAACAGCCCTGAGGAAAAGGACTTGGGGATGCTGGTGGACAAAAAGCTCAACATGACCTGGCAATGTGCGCTTGAGCCCAGAAAGCCAACCATGTGCTGGGCTGCATCAAACACAGAGTGGCCAGCAGGTCGAGGGAGTTGATTTTTCCTCTCTGCTCTGCTTTCATGAGACCACACCTGCAGTACTGTGTTCAGTTCTGGAGCCCCCAACATAAGGAGGATGTGGATCTCTTTGGAGCAAGTCCACAGAAGGGCCACAAAGATGATCAGAGGGCTGGGGCACCTCTTCTATGAAGACAGGCTGAGAGAGTTTGGGTTGTTCAGCTTGGAGAAGAGAAGGCTCTGGGGAGCCTTCCAGTACCTAAAGGGGGCCTGTAAAAAAGCTGGAGAGGGACTTTTTGCAAAGGCATGTAGTGTTAGGGCAAGGGGTGATGGTTTTAAACTGAAAGAGAATCAATTCAGATTAGCTATTAAGAAGAAAGTCTTTACTGTGAGGGTGGTGAGACACTTGCACAGGTTGCCCAGAGAAGCTGTGAATGCTCCTTCCTGGAGGTGTTCAAGGCCAGGCTGGATGGGGCTCTGAGCAACCTGGTCTAGTGTCAGGGGGGTTGGAACTGGGTGATCTTTAAGTCCCTTCCAGCCCAAACCATTCTATGATTCTGTGACTTCTTGAGAGAAAAGCCATTATGTCAGTTCAAGTGTTCCATCAAATTTTGATTAGACATGTAAATTCAGAGGAACAAACACCAGCTGAAATGTAGTCCATTGTAGTTCTCTTAGTGTTGCGTACAAAGATACCTTAACGTAAGTTAAGTCAGATGAAATATCAGTCCTGTTTAGTCTTTTTACTAGAAAGACCATTCTGTCACTCCACCTTGCCTTAACTCCTGTCTTCTGGTTTGAAGAATGGAGAAGTATAATGTTTTCCTGCCATTATGAGAACAGCAACTTCGAGCACAGCCCCGTTCTTCTGTACTGATCTGAACTAAGCCTCTTACAAGTTTGTGGAGATCTGAGTAACTGCATTGTATCATATGTCAAAGAATTTGAAAAAAAACCCTTTAATTTTGACAACTTCTGCAGCAAATATTTTGCTTTGTTTTTTTGTTTGGGTTTGCTTTTTTTAAAAAAAATCTGGACACAAGTAGTATCTGATCAAGACTTTCTCCTGCCTGTCTGACTATAGATAATACAAAATTAACATTTTGCCATCGTTAAGTTGTTAGAATTGATAGTTGTCTTTTTTCTTGAGATAAGATAAAATGGATTTTAACCCTATCTTTAGTCTATTTTTTTTCTTTAAAGAAAATAAATGGAGGGCAGGGAGGGAAGATAAACTTTTCAGACTGTAAATTCCAGTGCTGGGTGTATGGCATAGGTTGAAAATCTTTTTCGGGAAGACTTTAGAGGTGGAAGATCTGGCTGGCAGTCTGTCAGCTGAAGGAATTTTTTCTTGTTTTTTCTATTTCCTTAATCCACAGAGTAGAGGCAAGCTTGAATGGGAGTACTTACACTCTTTTCAGATAAACTGTGTGAGACAGAGGTACTAGATTGAGAGCAGCAATCTCTGACAATCATTGGTTTGAGCCATAGGAGGAGAGACACTTGTATTATGGAGGTAGACAGTGTATTTTTGCTTTCTATTTCTTGTTGTTTGCAAAGTATATGAACAGGTAGTCCAGTTAACCTGCCATTCATGTTGTTCACATACCACATATACAAACTGAAACAAGTCAAAGCTGTGTTTGTGAATGAAAGTGTCTGTAGCTGCTGTTTGTGTTGAGCTCAGTTCTGTCTCTTACGTACACCCAGAGCATACCTGCAAGATTAAAATTTTCCCAAACAGATGCAGTTCCACCTACTTTTTAAATGCTTGACTGACATAAGATGTTAGGGCCTAACTGCGCTCAGAATTTGTGTGTGTGTGTATGTAGCTGTACTATGGATACTTACACAGATTTTTGAGAATAAGTGATAGTTAAACACAAAAGGTTCTTTGGATTTGGGTAGTTGAAGAGCAAGTCCTGTTTTAAGTGTGTAACTCCTCATTTGACTGTGGTTTCTAAACTTTTTTGCGATACTTAAGCTTTTATTATTAGTAGTATGTAAAGGAACGATTCATAAGTGTAACAAAACATACTGATTTAGATTAAAGGTGCAGTTCGACTAATGTCCTGTCTGTGGCTGTGGTTAAAACTAGATATTTCAAGGAGAAAAAAATCAGATTGCCTGTAGGTCAGTCTTAACCCAAGTATATTCTCTAGCTTTAGACAATTAGCAGTGAATGGGTTTGTAGTGGGGCAATGTCTGGACATGTCTTGATAGCTAATGTGCTTGAATTTTTGTAAGTTGTACCAATTTATACTTCTGGAATGTGTTGTCACATTGTGTTCCACAACTTATGTACTGTCCAGAGAAGACTGGACATCTGTTTCCTTATGCAGTAGGTAAAGGCAGAGATGTAACAAGAGATGCAGACAAACCCGGTGAATTAATGTTGGTCTAGCTTGCAGTAGGTTAGGTGGCAGACTGTTACTTGCCAACATCTTTACTTATTAGCTGATTTCTGTATAGAGACTCATCACTTTTATTTCCATGTTTGCATTATGGACAAAGCAGTAGAGTCACAGTTCTTTTGACATCTAGCTGTTTGACAGTGAATTATTTTGTTGAACAGTAGTGAGCTGTTCCTTTCTAGAAGCTTTTTTCTTTCTTTTTTGAAGATCAAAAATAGAATCTTAACCCTTAGTGTTTCCCCCTATCCATTTCTGTCTGACTTTAAAACAATCCTGTGCTGCGCTTGTTAATCTTACATGGCCTAGATAAAGCACTTACTCTCCTAAGGTACTTGTTTGCTTTTTGTTCATGTTTGCTGCTTCATCTAGTCAACCATTTACTGGTTGTCTGCGTCTGTTTTCACTTCCTTAATTTCATATTGCTGCATACTATACTTACGGTCTTTGTAGCTTTCCCTTTCTAATATTTTTCTCAAGCTGAATTCCTTTTAAAGTCTAGAAGGATACTTGTCTGAAAAAAAATTGGTTCGTTCTTACTTGTACTACAGCTAAGTACTCTATTTCTTTTCCTTTATAAACTCTGAATAGATTGTGATTTTAGCTTTTAAAGCTGGAACCTACCATCTCATGTTGAGCTTTCATATAGATTAGATGGGAGGGACACAAAGTAATACCTTATGGCACAAGATACTGAAGTTGTTCTTGCCATGTGATGTTCTGTAAATCGTACTTTCAACTGCCTAACCCTAGTCAAGGTCTTCCAAGTCATAATAAAATAGAATTTCACAGATACATTTGCACATTAAAAAAATATATTTGATAAAAATCTCTTAAAGTGTTGTTGTTAGTTATTATAATGGAAATTATATGTCACAAAATTTGAAAAATTTTTTTCTGTTCAGCATTTTATAATGACAAGAAATATCTTCTAAACAATGTCAGAAATCTGGTGAGGCACTAATTGGACAAAGTTCCTTCTCAGAAGGTGACAGAGAAGGTGGTGATACAAAGCATTAGTGGCGTTAGTGAATGGGTTCTTTATTGCTGTAGAATAGATACAAACATATATTCCAGCTATGTGGCCTAACATCTTGAATGACAGGCATAAAACCAAAACAGGAATAGCTGATGAAGCTTAAAACATGAAGAATTTTCTAGTTTTAACTTGCAGTTGAACACACTGCCTCTCTCAGGGTACTGAAAGAAACCTACTGTGTGTAGACACCAGAGATACCAGGGGAATATTGTAAAAGCTGAAAGAAATGCCTTTTTGTTGGGGGAAAGAGATGGATGCTTGTTCTGGTTTTTTTGGGTTTGGTTTTTTTTTCTTCTTTGTTTTGATGTATTTTCTTACAGATGAAGATATTTGTTCTTTATGCCCACATGCTGAACATTCTGTTCAAGATATGTGAAATGCATCACCTAGATAAGAACAGGAAGCTGTTTCTTCCTGGAGAAAAGAGAAAAGCTTTGTATTCAACTTACTAATGTATATGCTGTATAACAGAATATGTCATTCCACTTTAGGACACTTGGAGAAATTTGATGCCTTTGTGTCATGCTTCTTTCCTAAGTATGGTAACACCTATTAATCAGAAAGCTTTAAAACAACTTTTTTGTCCTATTTGCATTGCTATCTTTTAAATTTTGTGTTTGTTCTTTGTATATCTAGGGATAGAGCCCAAGTTAAACATCCTTGAAATTGTGAAGCCTGTGGAGACTGTGGAGGTAGTGATTGATCCAGATGCTCATCATGCAGAGGCTGAAGCTCACCTTGTTGAGGAAGCTCAGGTGATAACCTTGGATGGAACAAAGCACATAACAACAATTTCAGATGAAACCTCTGAACAAGTGACACGATGGGCTGCAGCACTGGAAGGCTACCGAAAGGAGCAGGAGCGCCTTGGAATACCCTATGGTAATAATACATGGTTCTCTCTGTGTGTGTGCGTGTGTGTGTTCAAGTAGGGTCTATGTTCTTTTGTTTGTTTGGGGGTTTGGTGTTTTTTCATAAACGATAATTAATTTTGGTTATGTAATTAAAGTGCTCCAATACCTGAGAGAAGGCTTCTTATGGTATGGGTAAGTACAGTGCAAATATCTGCATGAGAAGTCTAAAGAGAAGCAGAATCAGTGCTTGTAATCGTTCTTAAAATAGTGCTCTTTGCTCTGTAACTTGCTTATTATTGCAATTTTTAGAAAGCATTTTCTTCTTCCCTCCTTAAAAATTCATTTGTTAGTCATAAAGCTCTTTCACGTATGTCTGAATTAGAACTAAACTCAGTACTTGGTGGGGTTTTTCTCTAAAGATACTGAAACTGTTTGTGAGTTGTAGGATGCAAAGTACAGCATTAAATCAGATTTGGCATGGAAAGCCATACTTGACTTCAACATGCTGGAAAAAGATGATTCAGAACTGAATATAAGTATTTTGGTAGATGATCATCTCTCTTGAATTATGTTGTTCGTTCAGCAGGCTGCTAGTTTAATGTTAGCATAGAAAAAGCACCTCTGAATACTTGCTCAGGATTGAACTGAAACTGGGTTTTGAAGGTAGTGGTTCAGTATCTTCATCTTTGCAGGTTTCTCTGCTTTGCTGCAAATGGAAAATTAGCTTTTAGCAGGTCTTTAAAATGTTGTGGCTTTCCCTTGGTGTTACTATGTTTTGGTGGATTTTACTAGACTTTACAAATTTTTAGCTGTTAAAGATTTAAAGCTGTTAAATTCTATTCTGGTAATAGAATCCAAAGCTTTGGTACCATTGCAAAGGTCCCTAGGAAGAAGGAAATTATTAATTGATATGAGAAATAAAGCCAGAAAAGGGAGCAGCAGGAAACTTGGAAACAATGGAACAGGTTAGAGAAAGTAATGATTTGTGTTACTTGCAGATTATGTTCTGTCAATGAGAACAAATTAGCAGCTTCTTGATGAAAATTCGCTGCTGATAACATTTTGAAGACCAAAACCCTTTTGATACAGCTTTTCCAAAGTATTACTTTGCATGGTTTTAGGTTGCATCAGTGAAAAATGATGCAACGTTACTGTCCTTTATTAAGCAAAATGGAATTTGTAGCTCCTACATATGCTTAGGAACCTTATTTTCTTTAATTCTTAAAATAAAAACCTGTGAAGTGACATCTGTTTGGGGTATGTAATTTAAAAATCGATATTAGTTCTGCTCTTGTTTTTTGCCTTTGAGACAGTGAAAGTAAATCTCTCTGCTTTAGTTGCCATTTTGAGTTCTTACTTGTTGACATGCTTTAATGTATTGCACACAACATCAACAAAGTTTTGGAGATGGTGCTTACCTTACCCATCCTCTTTCTAGCTTGTTCATACGAGTACTGCTTGAACCAACAGACTTCTTATGTTAAAATGTCTTGAGTCAATAAGTCATGTATTGCCCATATCTTGAATTGATAATTTATTACCATTTCTATATATTCCTCTGCTCTGTGAGTTGTCTATACTATTCTGCGTTTGGCACTGGCATGTAAATGATGTGCATGTTGAAGTGTCAAACAGGCAACCCCAAACTTGATGGTGTGGCTTGTTTAATTCAAATACAGGCATTGCACTGGTTCCATCAAGTCTTTGTTTAATGGTTTATTTAATATGGTCTTTCTAGATGTGGTATATCTTCCACTTTTTTATATTTTGATTTATGGTACATGTTTATTAGCCCACGTGTGTGGTGGGCTGATCCATGCAGTCTCCATGCAAGGGCTACTTTGGAAAAAATTGACCCTTGGTGGTGTTGCTGCTGCTGCTGTCATATGGCATAGAATATCCCTTTGGTCAGTTTGGGTCAGCTGTCCTGGCTGTGTCCTCTCCCAGTTTCTTGTGTACCCCCAGCCTTTTCACTTGTGGAGTGGCCAAGTAAGAAACGGAGAAGATCTTGTGTCAGAGTCCAATACTCTGACCAGATTCTTTTAGATATTCCATACATAGAGCGTGTACTGTGTAATACTAGATTTACTTTAAGATAGTTGATGTTGCATGGAATTTCTGATTTAGCAGCATGATACAAATTATTCTAAAAACACAGGACAATGGCAAGTTACACTTAGGAAAATATAGTAGTTACAGTACACTGCTCAGTCACAATACCAGTGTGATTCACGTTACTGGTCTCTATAATATGCTCACCATCGCAATGCTGGGTGTCCCCAGTCACCAGGAAAGAATACATGGGTTGAAACCAGCTCAAGCTCACTGCTGTCTTCAAAATTCTTTTGCTAGTTGTCTATTTGTGTACTCTTGTATTGGGCTGAGCCACATATTTATGATCTGGCTGGCTCAAGGAGACATTTATACCACCAGTTGATCTGCTTGGCTGTTGATAGCTGTTTATCTAAAAGGCCACCTTCCAGTCTCCTTTTTGTTGAGATAAAGTCAGCTTCTTTGCATTATTCTTTGAGCTGCATGGGCACTTCACCCTTGGTCATCTTCTCTGAGCCTTCTTCCGTTGCAGGGGTTTGACAGGTCCTGTTCCACCCCTAGGGCTTTAGCCAGTCACATCTTGACTCTGTGCAAATACTGCTCAGCAGTAGCTAAAAGATCTCCTTGTGTTATCAGTGTTGCTTTGGTCACTAACCTAGAATGCAGCCCTATACAGGCTTCTGTGAAAAAAATTAACTTCATCCCGGCCAAACCCAGTACAATGGTGATTTTTAATACTTTAGAAACTCTGATTACGTGAATGAGTTTAGAATATGGTATTTCGACATAATCACATGCTGATCAATATATTTTTTTTGAAACTGAAGACCTTGGAAAAAAGAGAAATAATTATGTTCTGTGTTGAGAAATGTCAGGCATAGTTCTGATGTAAAAGCTTTTGATAAAGGAAAATCCCTTTTTTGCCCTCTCCACCTGCCCACCAAGCCACACTATGCTATCAGCATTTTAAGAGGTGTCAGCTTTGCACCCAGTCAGATTTGGTCAAGGTAACTGTGGTGCTTTGTTACATATTTACCTTCATGGAAGTTATATAATTGAGGAGGAACCCTGCAGCATATTATGAGATGATTTGCAGTTTCATCTCTTTTTCCCAGACCCAGTACAGTGGTCAACAGACCAGGTGCTCCACTGGGTGGTGTGGGTGATGAAGGAGTTCAGCATGACTGACATTGACCTCAATGCACTCAGCATTCCTGGACGGGAACTCTGCAGCCTCAGTCAAGAAGACTTCTTCCAGCGTGTCCCACGGGGAGAAATTCTCTGGAGCCATTTAGAGCTTCTTCGAAAATGTAAGGGAGATTTTTTCTGTAACTGATTTTACTTATTCCCTTTTCACCCTTCTCTTTTTTCTTTCTTTAAAGATGAAACCAATTGTGAACAGTTGTTTTTCCTCTACTTCAATATTGGCAGTAAAAATGAGGGCATCTGTACAAGATAATAGGAGATATTAGTGAGAACGTCTGCTGTTATGAAACATGTCTGCATATTAAACACTGTCTGCCTGTCTTTTATTGAACTTCATAACTAATAGGAATTACTGACTGATGATTCCTCCTTTGTTTTTAATAAAGGTTCTTAATTTGTGCATCTCCTGGATTTGATAGTTTTATAACTAAACATTGATTTGGAGTTATTTAATGTACATCTCTGTGTCATATAGAAGTGAAGATTATTAAACATAAGCAATGAAACCCTTAGGTGGTACACAACACAACTGATAAGTGATGCATTGTATGTGCATCATACAATAATATATATGTGTGTTTCAGACTTACCATGCTTGGATGTAACTTGGCAGACTAGAAACTATTTCCATCTTCATTTATGTGATATAGCTAAAGGACAGAGAATGCATAAGATACTTTGAAATTCACCATGTACATCCTTATTTCTAAAAAACAAATTATAAACTTTAAACATCTCTACTCGTAAGACCATGAGCTATGCATGTCTCGGTCTCTTGCAAACTGATACCAAATTCTGACACTTTTCCGCTATGAAATATAAACATTTTTGATCTTCAGGTGAGTTGGAATTTATGGGTTAAATAAAAATTTACTGGGTTTTTTCTAATTTGCAGATGTATTGGCTAGCCAAGAACACTCTGGAGAAATAGCAACTGTTACCATTGATCAGCGTAAGTACTTCTGCCAGCAGTTAATTCATACAGCTAACTGTTTGCGGGTTTAGCACTGTACTTTGGTTCCGCGCTGTAATAGTACAGCATTTAGAAAATCACTCGAGAGTAGTTTTCCTTGGTGAGGGGAGCAGGGCATATTTTAAACTTGAAAGCAAAACATTGAGTTTGTCAATATTTTGTTATTGACTGAAAGGTGGTGTATGACCTGAACTATGAAAGTTCTGACACTTGTTTTGGCTGGTAAGTTTTCCACTCTCTTTAAATAAGCTGTGTAGGATAGATATTGGAGGTCTTGAATTGTTCTGGTTTTTTGAGTTATATATTACATTAATGAATGGATATATTAAAATGTTATGATTTCAAAAGAAAATGTTTCCAAAAAACTGAAAGGGAGTGTGGAAGAGAGGACTTGCTTAGAAACCAATACTAGAAAAAATACATTAAAGTAACTTTTCAGTTATTTAAAACTCATTCTTCCAGCTGAAGCGGCAGCATCAATTATTAAAATGAGTCAATTTTCAGAAGATTTGTAAGCAGCTGATATGTTAAATAGACTGTGTATTACATCCTGGGTTTGTGTCTAGTTAAAGTCACCTAGAATGAATCATTTGCATTTTCTTATAGTTGCAATAGAAGGGTTTTCAGTTGCTGTTTGAACGGCAGGTGGGGAGGGTTGTACCGTGACTGTAGACAAAAGTGCATTAGGGTAGATCATAAGGGAACAGTGTAAAGATGAAAAAATGCTATTATGGGAGCATGTAATATACATGACAGTAAACTAAAGCTGATGTTTTATCTGTAATGTGGCATTACTGCTACAAGTCTAAAACCATAATTTCCACTGAAAGAGTTGAAAAATCTTTAAATTATTCTTAGCATTGTGTGTGTAAATACACGGTGTGTCCTTTTAGCAAAGGAAAAAAATTGGTTCCTAGATGTTATGATAATACAGGTAATAAATAATATATGCCTATTTCTGTGCCAGCAATTTATAATTTATGTTCTGCAATGTTCTGTGCTTTACAGCTGTGCAGATTATTCCAGCATCTGTACAGCCTGCTACCCCAACCACCATTAAAGTAATAAACAGCAGCGCAAAGGCAGCTAAAGTACAGAGAGCTCCAAGGATCGCTGGGGAAGATAGAAGTTCCCCTGGGAACAGAACAGGTATTGTCTGTGCTATTTTAAAATGCGAATGCGGTAAGCACTTAGTCATTAATTTGAATTACAGTTTTGTAGAACACATCTTTGTCACTCTAAAAGTGAAGTTCATAGAAGTCCATGTGGTGTGAAGGGGACTGCAGCTACAAAATATATCACAAGCACATGTAGAGCTGGCAGGTTTGTTAGCTCAGACAAGGTGCTGTGTTAACGTGGTACTGCAGCTTTTGAGTCCTGCAGTAAATAGTGCATAAAATTGTTTCTTCTATCACTTAACAGTCTGTCCTCTTAAACCACTGCACAGCATTTACTCAAGCTTTTAACTTCTTTCCACTTTCCATTTACAGAAAGAGAAAATAAACTTTTATTGTATGTTGTAGAATCCTAGCCTAGCTACTTACTACTTGCTCTACTTGTATTTCTCCTCCCTCACCCCCACCCCTCAATTTGTTGATTTTAGAATTAATTGACTTTTAGGTTTCTTGTTTTGTTAAATGAATGCACCTTCTCAAAACCTGCAAATTAAATATGCAATTTTTGAATTAGTTATTTATATGTACTCTTTGATTATTAAGTCTCCTTAATATCTTAATCTTTTTTTTTTTTTTCTGTCATATTTGCTTTGGTTCTCTCCACTGTTGTGAATTTTTATGCTAAATCCTTTCCTTCCCCCCATCTATTATGATGTCATTCAGGATTCTTAGGCCAAGATTGTATCGGCTGACATCAGTGAGGAATACTCTGGTGTTTTTCCCTGTAGGCATTAAGTCTGTTATCTGTGTATCATTGAGAATTCAGGAATTTAACTGCAGATGCTTGAATTAAAAAGAAATCTTAATGACTGTACATGCAAGACATTATGTTGACATAAACTGAAGTTTAGGGGGAGTATTTCTAATATTTAATGTTGAAATTTGAGACTAAATTTTAAAAAACCCACACAATTTCCATTACATAGGTATATGTGTGTGTGCATGTGTGTTTATGTGTGCTTGAAGAGGAATAAACAGCTCTTGCTAAATCTGTTATATTTTAGGGATAGATGTGTGTCTAAATGACTATATGTAGTATTGTGTTTAGGTTTTTTTCTGAAGTTCTAGGGAAAGATTAATGAGAAATCTGGATTATTTTTTTTTTCTGTATCAGTTTCTTTTTTAATAGATTAATACTGATGACTTTGTAGGAAAATGTTTACAAAAGAATAATTAAAAGAAATTAAGTGCAAGTTTTCCTTCTATCGTATATTCTATGTTGGTCTGCTTTAATATGTTGGTTGAAAATTTTTAGCTATCAGTGGAACATAAAAAGGACAAATTAAATTAATTAAACGGAACTTGTTATTCCTATTTCAACAGGAAACAATGGCCAGATCCAGTTGTGGCAGTTTTTATTAGAACTTCTCACTGACAAAGATGCTCGGGACTGTATTTCTTGGGTTGGTGATGAAGGAGAGTTTAAATTGAATCAACCTGAACTGGTTGCACAAAAATGGGGACAGCGCAAAAACAAGCCCACGATGAACTATGAGAAGCTTAGTCGGGCTTTAAGGTAAGGAACTTTAGGAACTGATCAGGTATTAAGCGATTTGCTTCCACTTGGCTACCTTATTTTTAACTATCATAACACAAGACTTGCAGCTATATTAGGGGTGTTAAATTGAAAAATACAGTTGACAGGTAGGTTTCAGCAGTTGTGATTCCAACACGCTGAGCTTTTATCAACAAGAAATGGAAGTGTTTCAGGCTGTCTTCATTCCATCATGATTTTGTAGTTTGATATTGGTAAGAGGGACTTGTATTATTGAATCATTGTAGGTGATGTGTTTGAGGAGTGGGAAGAATGCAAGTAGCTGAATGCTAGACTTTTTCCCCTGATTATTTTGGCCTCTGAAGATTTGTGCAAGTTCTCTGAAGTCATTAAGATTTAACTTCTAACTTCTGATTCTGATATGGTTAAATCTACTTCTCTTGATTAGTTTTCAAGAAAGGTATTTATTGCCTAATCCTGCAAATTTTTTAAGCAGTTTTAGAAGCTCTTTTATGTGAGTAAAGTTGTATATTGGTTGAAGTCTGAGATTTACTTCTCAGTATTTCCACTTTTCGCTACACTATTTTTTCAAAAAAGCAAGTAAACTCATCTACCATTCTTTTTTTTTTTTAAAAAATGACCTTTTCTATTAAAATTCTTCTATTTAAAAATACCTCTTTGAGAAATGATGGTAAAGAAAGAAGAAACTGGCAGGCACCAGATAAACAACTTAACTATACCTTTTCATTTGTCTTGTAATTTCTTTAGGCACAGTATTGTGGATGCCAGAATTATTTTATGAGTTTGAGAGGAAAATGAACAAATTAGTGAAAAAGAAATATTTTGAAGGATGTTAGGTATGGAAAGGCACAACTTCTAGAAGTTCCTGAGCCCCAGATCACTGAAAGCAAGGAAGAGCATTGATACATGCTTATTTTCATGCTTTTTGTTTAGGCATCCTCTTTTGATCTGTTGGAGCCTGTATCCTGTTCTAGATAGATCTTTAGCATGGTCTTGTATGGCTGTTCTTCCATTATTTATATATTGAGTTAGAATACTATTCATTTTGTAGGATTACAGAATTCTTTGGGAGGGAAGGGCCTCAGGAGGTCTCTGGTCCGACCTCCTGCCCAAAGCAGGGCCTTCCCAGTAGAGCTGCTCCCCAGCCTGTATTGTTGCAATACCATTCCCGCATTTTCAACCTGTGAATCTGTGTTTGTGTGCGGAAGGTACATGTGAAAACTTTCTGGAACATAAAAATCATGTAAATGGTGATGCTAATGTGTTTTGGGTTTTGTTAATAAAGTCTGCAGAAGATCTCAAAGCCAGCTGAAGAACTTTAGAATAATGTTCTTATCACTGGGATATTAAACAGATGTCTGCACAGTAATTTGCATAAATCACTATTAGAGAAGTTTTGCATTTATATTTTAGTCACAGAATTACAGAAATCACATTCCTCAATGTTGCCATTTTGGCAGCTGCATCAATATTGACATGTTTTCTAACACTTGAATGTCTGAAGGGATGTTTAATGCGTCTTGCTACTCCCATGATAAACACTGTTGCCAAGCTAAAGTTTTATTAAATGGTACTATGTTTTGTTTACTAATGTACTGAAATCACCATGTCAACTATTGATTAATACAGAAAATTATGTTGATGTTACTGAGAAATGTGCTAGCTCTTCTGCCCAGCTGTACGAAAACCAGTCAGTATATAAGCTAGGACAGGGTGAAAAGTGGAAGAGCAGGGTTTTTTTGTTACTTACACCTTGGTAAATTTTCTAAAATCAACATCTGTTTAGTTGTGCAGTCGGGAAGTGAGAGTTGAAGAAAAATAATTCATCCCTTACCTGAAAGTTTTGTTTTAGAATAATATGACTTAGAACATTCCAGTAACTAAGGCAGAACATTTCAGTAACCAAGGCTTTGTGCACTCGCCTGGGTATTTTTATTTATTTTTAGCTTTCTATATTTTTTGAATAAGCAAATGCTGTAATCAGAAATGCATTCAACATAATATTGAAAAATCCTCTTGCCACACTGCCTCAATTTTAACTGTAGTGTTTCTAGCATGAGATGTGGGAGTCTTGTATGGTTTGGGCTGTTGTGTAAATGCAGACTAGTTTCTTGTGATCCTTTTGCTTTCTGGTTATATTGGTAATGTGGACTAAATTTAAATTCAGTTTTGTAAATATTTTTCTACAGCATTATTTTGAGACAGACATTGTACAGGATTGTACAATAAATGTAAGTGCTTGTACAGAGTTAAAAACTTAAAATTAAAAATTGGCTGATGGCACTTGACATATGACACAGCCAAATTTTACAAACTTTGGCTTTCTGCAGATGCTTTGTATTGACCCAGGTCAGCTGGCGCAGCTGCCAGTTCCCCAGTTTCTCTATGTCCAAGACCCTGTCACATTTAACATGAATGCCTGCTCAGGGTTCCCACACTCTAAACCCTACTGTATTTCCCTAAGCTATACCGTATTTCACGTGTGAGGGATACACCAGGGTATCACTCGCCCATCTCCAATTCTGCCCAGCACAGCAAGACTGTACTTCAAAGCTGAACATAAATTATCATCTCTAGGTTATGGGGTTCATCCAACCTGTTCTAACTAAACCTCTCTGCCTCACTAGGAGGCTGAATGTGATGGACACCATACAACAACAGAACCTTCAGCTGGTGCCAAGAAGATGCCTTGGAGGATGGGGCTGGTGTGAAGTGCTGAGTGGGAGCAGAGTAGCAGTTAAGAACAAGTGTAATGATGTGGAGAAGAAAACATAAAGTGAGGGAGGTGCAGGTGTTAGCTTGGGGGTGTGGAGTGAGGAGGAGGACTGAAGAGGAGGCTTTTGTATAACTATGTCATTCAGGAGAAAGGTAAAGGAGAGATTTGGCAAATGGACCAAACTTGCTTTACCCGCAGAGCAGCAGCAAGCTATTTTGACAGTTCCTGCGCTCCGTAACAGGCCTCTGTGGCTTCTTGTATGATATCAGTAACCAGCAGTCTTGCCAACATTTTTTCTGCATGGTCTGTTCCTCATCCTATCTTTGCTTTGGTCCTGTTGCTTAGATCCTGACCCTCAAAAGTAAGAAATTTAAAGGTGTGTGGGTTTTTTGTTTGTTTGGTTTGGTTTTGGTGGGGGGTTTTTTGTTTTGTTTTTTGTTTTGTTTTGGGTTTTTTTTTCAGAATCTGAGGTGCCTGAAGAAATTTGGTTGGATTCTTAGTAACTTACCTCTTTTACACTAGAGCAGGGAGACAGAAGTTAGTCTTTTTATTTACTAATTTTGCTGGTGAATGAGAATTATTTTTGCTTTACAAGCATGTGACTCAGAGCACCAAGTTTTAGGCAGTCAAGAAAGCTGGACTAATTTGCACTGCATTTGGGTAATGATTTTGAGGAAATTGTGTGATTATTTTTTTTTTTGTTGTTTTGTTGTTGTTGTTAGTTTTGGGTTTGATTTTTTTTTTTTTTTTTTCCCCCCAAATTTATCACAAGCTTGTTAAGCTCATTAAGTCTAAGTTATGTCCCAGCCACTTAAGTTTTTTTTTAATGAGAAATGTGACATGTTCTATTAATGCCTGCAGTGAGACCGGAACAGCAACAGAAGTGTAAAATTCCAACTTCTGTTTTACTGCTATTACCTAAAGTTTTGTAATGTCTCTGGAGCACAGTGGGTCATACAGACTTTGTTATCTTTACTGCATTTCTGCCCAGTTTGATAATTCTTTTGTGACACGAAGTGAAAAGTATTCATAGTTAGAGAAGTCACTTTTAGATGTAAATAAAGGCAACATATGTAGTTTTGCCAGGATATGAACTATAAAAAAAAAACAAACCAAAACCAACCAAACAAAAAAAACCCCAAACATCTTTTATAGTGTTACTTCCATCTTTGAAAACAACACTGAGAGAATGACTGCTTTAGTATCATAGAAGCTGCGGTGCTAATTTTCAAACTGTTTCCAATGTGAGTTTTTTCCTCAGAAAAGCAGAGACAAGTACAGAAAGAGAAAGACAATAATGGTGGGGGGACAGGCAGCATTTTCTTATTAAAGCAAAGCATTTTTTTTGCTTATTCCTCCTCCCAAGATGTTTTTCTTAAACTTCTCTGAGACCTTCATTTCTGAACTGGTGCTTCTGACTGCCTATAAAATAAATACTGTGTTTTGTTTCTCCTTAACATATCAAGGTGCAGGGACAGTTTTCAGCCCTCTTCCTTTTCTCATACAAGCAAATAGCTAAACAGTAGCTTGGTATATGAGATTATATGAGAATCTTGATGAGAAAAAGATTAATATTGTGGCCTCTGACTGACCTTAAGAACCAATGCATGTGGAAACTACAGATGCTGAAAATTTACTTTTTTTTTTTTTTTTACTTTCTGCAGGTATTACTATGATGGAGACATGATCTGCAAAGTGCAAGGCAAGAGGTTTGTGTACAAATTTGTCTGCGACTTGAAAACTCTCATTGGATACAGTGCAGCAGAGCTGAATCGGTTGGTCACAGAATGTGAGCAGAAGAAACTAGCCAAGATGCAACTCCATGGCATTGCACAGCCAGTTACAGCAGTAGCACTAGCTACAGCATCCCTGCAAACAGAGAAAGATAATTAAGCACTAGGAACTGAAAGTGGGAACCTGAGGCCTTTCCTCTATAACCAGAGCAGTTGCTGCTCTTAACCTTTATCACAATTGGAAACTTCTTTTGTTTCTTGACAGTACAATATAAAGCATGATTTTCTATAAAGAACTGGGACTTGCATAAATTTTGATCTTTTAACAGCATATATTTCAATATAAGTTAAGGGATCACCACAAGTTCTGCAGCTTTGAGTCAGGGCCTTTATGGTATGCAATCTGAAATTGGTGAGAAAGGTGGAACTGGTCAGCACACTGTATCCGCAGCTGTACAAAGTAATTTTTGCAGCGCTTTTTAATGAGGTACCTACAGCAAGCAGGCTGATCAGTTGTCTGAACTCAGTCCTTCCCAGTCTTCTCTGCTGAACTGCCAAATCGGCATTTGATGCTTTCAAAGTTGAACATGTTCATTATTCTCATTTAATCAAGCAGAGCTGAGAGACACATTAAACATTACAAAGCATCAGGGTTCTTAAAATAGCTTCTGGGTTTATAAGCAAAGGAAATAAAGACTAGACTGAACTGAAGATCAGTGCTGAAGAAGGAGATCCAGGTTTAGATCTGTCTTAGGTGAAAAGCCAATTATGAGTATTTCATTATAATATGTAGATAATATGCATATGAGGGCAAGTACTTATCTGTTTTGAAAGACATTGTTAACGCTAGCCATTTAGCAAAAAGCAGACAAACTTCTTCCCGCCCCCCCCCCCCCCTTACCACCCCCCCATAAGATGATTCGAAAACTTGAAAAAATATCCCTCACCCAAAGAGTAGTTTGTTTTGGTGGGAGTTTTTAATGCTCCGTTCTGCACAAGGTGCTTATACCTGCACAGTAGTCGACCTTAGTAACTGAAGACTTTAAATTAATCACAGTCAGTAGTCCCTGTTTAGAAACAAAATGCAAGTTGAAAATAGTTTTACAGTGGGCTGAAGTTTGATTTCCAAATTATTGTACAGTCTGACATGTATTAAAATACAAAGATGTATTTTTTATTTAAAACTAATTTCCTTCTGAACGTCAAGTGATGTTTTTGAAGCTTCGTAAGCCAAATGTGTGCTCCAGAGCTGGGTGCAATTTGAAGTGTGGATGATGAATTGAAGTAGTTGGAATGTATCCTGAATTCTGAGCTATGGAGAGTACTTCATGCAAACTTATACGTGCAAGTAAAGTACAGGCTGCAACTTTTGAGCTTCTGTAATGATGCCTGTTAGATTAATTTTTTTTGATGGCTGAAAATGGTGTGATTTTGGGTTTGCTTTTGCCGCTACATGTTATTAAACAATATAAACATTGTCACCATACATATTTTCTAACTTTGTAAGTGAAACCCCTTCTAGTAGCATTTAAGAATTAAAATGCAAATGTATAAGGGAAACCCTTTAATTCTTTGAGGGATCAAGTTACTTTAAATCTTAAAAGTGTTTGTACAGTGAGGTTCTAAATGTAAGATGCGTTTATATTGAGGAGCAAGAGCACTGGGCTGTTGCTCTTGAGCTGAAAAGGAACAGTCGTACTTGCAGGCAGAAGGCAAAGAACACAGAAGACATGTATACTTTAAAGATGCATTGAGGACAAAGCTTTTTGTTTATAGGTGGATGTTCATGTGCAGATAGCTTTTGCTTAACTAGAAATCCTGCATGTAGTTCTAGCCTATTTTTTTTCATCACCACAATTAAAAGTTGTTTGGTTTTTTTTTGCCAGATTCTTGCAGTAACTCTTAATATTGTTTTCACTCTTGAGTTCTTAAAGCACACAGTCTACTGAGCATGCTGGTTTTGTTTTATTAAAAAAGTCTGAAGTCCTGAGCAAGATATGTAAATGCTCTGTCATGGGAGGTTAACCATCAGTCCTTTTATTACTGTTACAGTAGTCAGATTCCACCAGTTGGCAAGTGTTTTGAGATGACTTACGCAAATAAGATGCAGGTTTGTTTGCTAGGAATAAGCTGGTAGTTTGGTGGCAGCTACTGTGTATATAACGCTGCTCCATTGCTAAATGGAAGTCTAATACAAGTCATTAGTTCTATTTAGCAGAGTTCATAAGAGGCCTTTTTAGTTCAAATACAGTATAAGAAGAGAATTTTAAAATACCAGCTCCCTAGATCAAACCGGACTGTGGGAGGATAAAGTAACAGCAAAATGGGAACGTAATATCAATACTTTATTCGCCTAAATATCCTTGTTACGTGATAAGCCCTCTAGGGGAAACTTCTGATATCACAGTTTCTTTGTAAATACATCCAATTATTATTTTGCAGCTTTTCAGTAGGTATGATAGTCCTTCAGGTTCTTTGTTGTGGGATCTTCTGCTTTTCCACCACGTTCTAGTTAGTAAAGAAGGAATCTTTCAGATGGTGTAAAATCACTGTCACATTCTCTGTAGTTGAGGGAGAAATCTGTGACTAATTTGATGTCTTCAGTAAAATAAAAGATGTAGAATATATTGTCAAAGGTTGTCCTGTTGCTGCCAGAAGGAGAACATAGAAAGAATATTCCCAATTTTTTGTAAAATGGAAGGTTTTTTGCATACTTTTTACTCTTTAAATAAAGACACTTATACTCTGCTAATTAATTATGTATTTCTTTTGTGTTTTGCATTTTTTTGGTAATTTTACATGAAACAATTATTTTCTATTTTTACTCTGATAAAATATTTGTGCATAAAATGTCAATATGGTAAAATAAAAATGTTATACAGCTAATTCCTGTTGACTTCTTAATTTTTCAGAAAGCCATTTGTAATACCATTCAGGTGCAACCAGTTAAAAGATGAATACATGTGCTTTATTCTCATTACTGTTAAGATCACAAGCTCGTTAGAGGAAGAAGGCAGGCTGATCTTCTGAAGATGGATCTTCTTTGATTCGGTACTTGGCTATGTGCTTCTACTTTTAAACTGGAACTCAGAGTCCTCATTACTGTAACAGCTTTCTTTAAGGTCTTAATTGTAAATCTCAAAACGGTGCTTTGATAAAAATAATGTTGGGAACTGTAGCAGGACAAAATGGAGCCTTGTAAAGGAGTTAGGTGTTTGCTTTTAGCCGTGTTTAAGTTGGAAGGGTTCATGTTGAGCTGCAGACTTTGGACTGTGTCATTCTTGCAAATAGCCCTACTTACCTCATGTGGCCCGCTAACTCAATTGTTAGTACTGTCCTTATGTAAAAAAGATAAAATTCTGATTATACTGTTACTACCTTATTTTTAAATGGTGTTTCAATAAAAATATTCTTGTGGTACCTCTGAACTACTCCATCTGGACTGCCAAATTTAAGATTGAAATATTTTGTCATCTTCAAACCTACCAGAACACTTGATTTCAAAATGTTTGTGTTTAGCTTGGCAACAACGTGTAACGAACTTAAAATTATTTTTTAGAACATTTCAGTAATTTGTTGGCCACCTTTTAAAGTGTTCAGTATCTTATTAATTGAGGACCTTCTATTTGTGTTTATAGTTACTGATATCTTTATGTTAGTGTTGGTTTGGGGATTCCTGTTCACAGACTTAAATTTTTATTGGTACGATACAGGGAATACTTGCAATTATCAATCTTGAGCAAAATAAGCTGACATAGGATACCGTTGCCTGATAATCAAAGAAGCATGATACAAGGACTGCTCACAGGTTTGTGGGAAATGTTTTTGCTGACTAGACGGGGTGGAGTGGGGGGTGTGTGTGTGTGTTTAAGGTTGTACATATTCTTAAAGGTTGTGCTTTTTAATATAGCTATAGCAGGACTTCTACAATGTGTTTGGTTTGGTGCTGTATAATATTTTTTTCCTTTGGAAAAGTAATTTTTGATATAGATGATGCTAAACAGAAGATTACTTAATAATTAAAGGAAGGAACGATTGACCGGTTTTGTGAATTGTAATGCAGAATGCGGAACATCAGACATATTATGGCTCAATTACATTTTGCATCATTTCAGGATTGGAGCCCGCAGCACGTAGTCAGCAAACTGAAGTTTTATCGCCTTGTAATTTCTGAGTATTGACATCTCAGCCATTAATAATTTGAAAGTAAGGTTAAAAAATGCTGAGGAGAAGGAACAAATACTGAGTGTCTGCTTAAATTAATTTTGGTTTCCAGAAGACCAGTTCCACAAGTAAAGAACAATTTTAAGTGGTGCTAATGGCAGTGGTATCAGAAGATGCATATGTAGCCCATGAAATGGATCTTACTTGCCTGGAAAAGCAGAGGATTCTGTGGTTGGTTGTGGTCTGTCACATACCGCATCCAAGTAAGTTCTTTTTGTAGGTGGTGTCACTGTAACTGGCTATGATGGGAAAGAAAGAATCCGAAGGTACTTAGTTATTGATCATAGTTTTAAGCAACTTACTTATGTAGTTACTTAATAAAAATGAAATCTGTTTAAAAGAAGAGATAACTCCTATTGCAAACAGCTGGAATACTCATGTGAAATAGTGATCTCATCACCAGAAACAGCTAAAACTACCTACAGTGCATTTGTTTTTAATTGGCCAACAGTTCCTGACTTATGAAACAACTGGACGCTAGACAGTAATAAAAATTCAGTTTGTAGTCTTTTTCAGGTTGCTGGAGTTGAAATAATTGTTCAGAAACAGCAGGAAAAATGGTTGGTTAGTTTAGCACAGATTTGTTGAGTGTGAAAACTTGCGGAAGTGTTTAATTTGGTTATTGAATTGCTTCAAGTATTTGCTGCTAATGATCTAAATGAGCTGGGAGTCTTCAGTAGCAAAAAGACTCATTGTTCATAATAGATATCTTTAGGACAGCTTTTTTTTTTTTCTTCCTCTTACCTTTGCAACCTGCCTTGTAACCTAAATGGAAGAAATTAGGATTTAGGAGCCGTATTTCTAGTCCTGTGTGGGCTGCCTATCAGAATTCACTAGTCAAAGTAGGTTACCCCCATTTCAGTAGACAAAAAGCAAATTATATAAATTATATATATTACAAGAATATGTAATATTTATCAATTATAATGAAGCAAGCATGGATGGCTCTAAAGAAACATTTCATAGAAATTACAAGATCTGTTGTTTATTTGAAATTCTTCACAGTTAGGGAAAGATATTTTGGGATAAAAAAATGTTTCCCCCTCATCCCAGTGAGCTTAGGTTTTTGAATATTCTCATTTTCAAGGGCTACAGGAACTGCTTCATAGGAACTGGGTTTGTAAAAAGGTTCTGCTGCAGAAGACAATGAGAAAGCAGTATGTTTAAAAAATATTTTAACAGTGAAATCTGCAAACTGCATAGGAAAAATTAGTCTGGAAGGGTGAGAATGCAAGAGATGAGATTTAATGACATTAGGGGGAAAGACTGCAGGCTGCAGTTCTTTAAACTTCAGGGTTAGGATGGAAAAGGTATTAATTACTGGGGTTTTCCCCATGAAAGCAATGTTCTATTCCAGAAGCTCAAAGCCGTGTTATTTCCAGAATGAAGCATGCTGGCTGGCACCCGAGGCGTGCCAGCGTATCGGGCTTCACAGGAATGGCCCCGTGCAGGAATCCGTAACACCCACCTCCGGGCTTTGGCTTCCCCACTGAGACCAGCGAAGGGAGGGCAGAGACAGTCGGTGAAGTGCAAAACTTGCCATGTACCTTGAGTGTCTCCCGACTTGCCCGCTAAAAAAAGCTGAGGGAGGCAAAACTGACGGGGAAGCAGTTTGGCGAACAACCATAAGTTAATAAAATGACATGAACTGTACCTGCGAGGAGGTACAAGCTGTAACAGGAGCTTGAACTTGTCCTTGGGAATAATTCACCAGGCCTAAAGTGAGCTCTGTAAGAATGAGGGGAGAAAAAATTCAGCTGGGGAACACTTCTAGAGTAGAGGGGGTTTTGTGGAGAAGAGGTGTGTCTGTCTTTCCTGCTCTACCAACTTTCCAACCCACGGGCCAGTTACAGCTGAAGGGTTACAAACAATCAACGTTTGCAACCCTTGAGAAACTGAAGAGCTGAGTAAGTGCGATTGTGCTCGAATTAATGTGCCCAGGTAGGAAAATAAAGTGTAATTCAGCCTGTTTACAATCAACAATATGCTTTTGTAGACTGGCCGCTGGCTGACTTTTGCTGAGCAGGAGAAGCAGTTAAAAAACAGGAGAGAGCTTTTCCCCAGAGCAGAAGGCAGGCCTGGACCAGGCTGGCAGGTGCAGAGGACAGACGGCCTTTGCCTGGATGCTCTGCCAGGGTCATCAAAGGGGCTTTGCACAGGACTGGCATAAAACATAATATTGGCCTGTGTAAGTGCTGTGCAAGTTTCTAATTATATAAATATACATACATATGGGGGTGGGTCGGAGTGTCCCCCTAGCTTTGCTTGGTCGGATAGTATTGCAGCCTTTGGACTTCACCATGGCAAACAGATAAGTGGTTTTATGTTTTTCAGACAGACTTGGCTGAAAAGAATGAACTGAGGGAAGAAATGAAAACCTCCTCAGAGGTGCAAAGGTGCTCAGAAACATCAGCTGTGAGGCTGGGCATGTTATTTAATAGACTGAATATAAATGCAGGTAGACATTGATGACGGCCGAAGGTGCAGGTAAGCCAGAGGTGAGGGAAACAGACCCATGACTAAAAAATAAAAATGTAGGGAAGCAAAGAAACTCCTGACTCAGCTGAAGTAGCTGTGAGAAAAACACCGTGAATGCCATAGCTGTTGCTTGCTGGCACTGTATGCCAAGGGATTGTCTCCTGTTGGCTCTGTAGCTCAGAGAGCTTCTGTTACTAAAGCAAATGCTGTTAAGGTAGTTCTTGATTATATCTTCACTAGCTGCTGACCAAAGCAGCCAACATTGATTATCCCCTTGGGCCAGGAAGAGTAAACAGATAAAGGCAGGTTTTAATTTTCAGCAGCATACATGTAGAAACACTTTTTCTCTCATTATTGAGTTTCAGTCAAGGGGTTTGAAAAAATTGCTCTAATTAAACTTTGGGCATCCTATGCAGACTTACTTTCAATATCAGCTAACAGATACATCCAGTGAGCTGTGATCCTGGGGAGCAGACAGCTTCCAACAGATTCTTATATGACAGCATTATTCAATGAACCATATTAAATGACAGATTTAAAGACTTTGATCCTGAAGCCTCTACATGATGGAGGAATCCTGCATTTCACTTTTTTTAAACTGTATTTGGACTTGTGATCACAGAAGGGCTCTTGCTAGAGAGAAGCACGCTGTAATGCTCTACACTTTTCCTGCAGTCTTCCATTGTTTGAGCTACCAATCACAAATTTTTTTCAACCAGCAGCAAAACTGAAGTTTGGCCAGAGTCTGCTGCAGAGAAACTCGCAAACTTCCAGCCAACTCAATCTGACTTTCATAAATAATTTGGAAATTACTGAAGCTATTTATTCTGGTAAGCACTTTGCTCCTTCCCTTTCCTTATATCATCTTGGAAACTTTTCAATGAAATGGAATAACTAAAGGTAAAAATATCCCTTTCTCCTGACAGTGGTCCCAGGGAGTGTGCCAGCTCAGCACCTGTCTCTTCAGCAAAGGGCACTGGTGCCAAAAGAAGTCCAGGAGTGATGCTCTCCTGGGAAGCTCAGCTTTTTCCCCTCTCCCAAAAGACATGCTGTGTGCAGACGGGTTTTCATGGGATATTTCCATTGTTTCTTACATTATCTTGTGTCTAGGAAGTGTTTTTTTCCTGTGATCTTCAGGGCGATTAGTTTTCTATATGAAAAAAGGGCAATTTCCCTTTGCAAGGCTTACCTTAGACAGTAAAAAATGCCTGTCACTTGCTGGAACTACAAAACTTTAGTTACTAAAACAAAACCCTAATCAGAAGCTCTGCTGTCAAGGTTGTGGTGGTTCTGCAGATCAATAATAGATTTGAGAGTAACGATCATCACTGGTATTACTGAGTAAGAGCTCATACAGCTTCTTTTCCCAAGAGATGAGCTCAGCTGCACCTATAGAGATTTTTGGCTGAAAAAATTCCATAAACATTAGTTTCCTGCCCCAATAAGAAGATGTCTTTTCCAGTGCTGATCCGAGTCTCCAAAGATTTCTTTACCTATCTTCCTCTTTGAGAAGGGTTTCTCCAACCTCACCTATCACATAATCAGAAATAAAGTATGATGCTTTCTTGCCAAAGAAAAAGTCTTGATATATTTCCTGCTCGTCTGTGTATGCTAGAATTGTCCAAGGTACTTTACAGCAATTGTTTGTATCTTTGAGAAGAAAATGTAGTCCTGATTTATGGCCAGGTCATATGAAACACATTAGGCTCTTGCATAGTAACGTGTATTCCAGCCAGAAGTAGAACTTATTACAAAAATGTGTTGAATCACGTATTGTTGCAACTGCCTTGCCTTTTAATGAGAAGCCTATAGTCTTAATACAACGCTAAAATAAAATTGCTAACACCAGAAGGACCAAAAACCTATCAAGCAGCCAGCCCTTCAGCGTGAAAATTGCTGCCTCCAGCCCCCCAAGAGCTGATGCTGAAGCTTCATATTTGTATGACTGAAAGGGAAAACCCCGCTGTGCTCCACTCTGTCCCTCAATGAGGCTGGCTGCACTGGCTGCACTGTTGTGCTCTGGTTCCCTCTTGCTCCTTCCATGTACGAAGAATTTACTGTTAAAATGAATAATTAATTCACAACTTCATTTGCTATTAATTTGGGTAACGCTCTTGAAGAGGGAGGTCATTGGTTACTTTCAGTTTATGGAAAGTTACAATTTGCCTGGGATTTTTGGATTTCAGAAGAACTGAGGTGTACTGTGCATCACTGGGGGAACTTGCTCTTGGGTGGAAAGAAATTCCTTTAAAATAAAGTTCTGTTCCAGTACCAGCTTTCCCCAGCTGATGTCACTCTGACAATGAACTCGGAAGCACACCAGCTAGAAAAGCTGCACTCCATAAAATCTACTGGTGCTCCCGAGCAGGGAGGATACTCGTCCTTGGGGTGCAGGAAGGAGCTGTACTGTCACACGTGGACACCGGTGCTCAGCTGAGCCCCACGGTGTTGCTTGGCTGCTGCGGCATGGCCAGCAGAAACGGCGTGGGGCATTTCCAAGGTGATGGGACCACTGACCGTGGCCACCTGCTGCCCTCGAGATTCTGCCCCTGCTGGCCCTCTGGCTCATGGTGCCACACGGCAGAGGCCCCTGCAGCAGCCCGGCCACCGCCGCTGCAGGCTGGGGCTGGGTGGAGGACATGGCCAGCAGCCTGGTACCCCACATCCTTCCTGCGAGAAATAGCATGGGCAGCGTGTGATTGCTGTGGGTCTTTGGCAACTCGGTTGGAGAAGTTTCTTGTTGTCCAGATCTCAGTGATGTCATCAGGCATCTGTATCCCAAGTACGTTATTGCCAGCCAAGAAACACATGAATAATTGTGTCGAGGGTGTGGGCAAGATTAAATCCAGAGAAGAGGTAACGATGAACGTACTCCAAGGCTTTGCATGTAACTTGGCAATATTTCACATCAAAACAAAGTCCAGAAAAATCTAAGATAACGTGCAGATCTACAAAGGAGCATAAAAAAAACCTGGAAAGCAAGTGAAAAAGGTTTATAACATGAAAAACAAGGAAGAAATTAAAAATGGGCAGACTTAACATGTGAGGTAAGCAACAGAAGATTGCTAAGCAATGGCAACTAGCAGGATGTTAAAAAAGGGGGAAAAAAACCCTTCATCTTCTGTAACTTGTCAAAACTCCCTCTTATGTTACGAAGGTAGGCCATGTCACATGGCAAAGTTCTCTGTTGGAGACAGACTCCCCTGTGAGAAAGATGTTTGTGTTGGTTAATTACTTAACTGGGTGCCTACAAAGTGTCAAGGAGGTGGGGACCACAGTGACAAAGCACTCTCAGGGGCCCTGGTCTGAATTTGCAGGGAGTCTGTCACAATGGCACTGAGAAGTACGAGCCACTCACTTACTTTTACTGGATTTTTTTTTTTTTTTTATTGCTGCTTCACACCTTTTTGTCACCAAGTCCAGCAGAGAGCTTTCCATTTGCTGCTGCTGCACCTCAGCCCTTCTGAAGCTGCCTGGTTGGGTTGCACCTCCTCGGGTGGATGCACATCCCTCCTCCCCACCACCTGCAGCTGCTGGCTGTGGGCACAGAGCCTTTGCCTTCCTCACTGCAGGCAAGACGTCTTCGGGGGCAGCAGGTAGTGAATGCAATGAATCAGCTGAAAATGGTCATTTTCAACCCAGGGTTTATCCAAGTATGTGAAAATTACTCCCATCCTTTCTAAACAAGCACTTTGTTTGTCCGCTATGACACATGCTGGAGATGGTTTGTCATGGTTTCTGAGCTTTGAGCTGAATTAGAGTGAAGATGGTTGGCTGAAAACTAAAATCCCAACACTTCTCTCTTCCCTAGGGGACAAGCATCAGGGAGTAACATTCATACCAGCAAAACTGCTGCAGACAGGAGTGCTGTCCCTCTCTTCACATGTGATACGGTGGTGCATCAACAACACTCCTCTTGATATTGATTTGTTCTCTTGACATTTTCAGTGATGTGCTTGAAGCACTTCAACTGAAGTAATGCAAGCGGGGAAAAAAAAAGCAAGCTGTGAAGCTATAGTCTGTGTAACTCCCGTGTTACAAAACTCTGCTCCAATGCCTTTGCTGGAGAGGCACTCAGATTTCCCCGTGACAGTGGGTGTTCCTGCACCTTTCCCTCTGCTAACCTTGCGTTGCTCTCCCAGTGTTTTGCTGGTAAAATCCTGAGTGTATGTGCCAGAAAAGATGGATGATGGGTATATGTTCTCTTAAGTGCATATCCAAATTATAGGGAGATTAATAGAAGATTACAGTATCAATAATTTGAATGAAAAAATTAGAACATCATCTTTAAAATTCCTACTCACCTGTGCATAATTCCAGCTTCCTAATGAGCTCTTTCTAAAGATTTATGATCTTTTTACCTCTGGCTTAAAAAGCAGGGCCTTTTTTATTAAAGAAATAATTTTCATTATGCTATCACACAACTTGATGTTTTAGCGCCGAGGAATGGGAAGCTGTGGGAGAAGCCAGGAGACTACTCTGGGGCTGCAGCTCACACAGCAGAAGAGATGCCCTGGCCTGGCCGGCCAGCAGCTCTGCTGCCTGTGCCTCTTCCCGAGGGAGGTGAGGCCCTTGCAAAGTGCACGGGCACAGCCCTTCAAGCTCCAGCGGCTTTTTTGGGAGGGGAGTGCTGAGAAGGAGCCACTGCCAACCCCTGCTCTGCCTTTCGGCAAGCACCTGGCCTGCCCACAGCCAGGGAGCTGAGCAGAATCACAGGCATCTCTCATGCCTTGTTTCTCCCCATCATTAGGTCACAGACCAGACAGATGATGGAGGGGAGCGCTGGTTCAAATGGGTAACCTTTTGGGTGGCCGTCACTGTCACCACCTGGATTTTGTGCTTGCTGGGTTAGCTAAATGATGCGTCCTGGCTACAGCCTGTGGGCTGCATGCTCGTGAGGTGACAGAATCCAACTGGAGTCCCAGCTGGAAAGCAGTGCCGGAGGCTGATCAGAACTAGCAACAGCGCATGGCAGAGGCTTTGTGAAGTATAGTTTTGTTAAAAATGCTGTGCTTCACAGGAAGGTAAGCCACAACAATGAACTCATCCAGGTTAAAAATGACAAGTTTTGTTGTTTGGGCAGGTATAGTAAAAAAAAAATATGAATGTGTATGTATGAAAACATATCTAGTAATTATATGTGACATAATATATCATTATATATACCTAATATTTGCATAGAAAAGATAAATCATTTAAAATAACCCTCACAGTATGTTTGTCAGGGTTATTTTTGCAGCTGAATCAGTTCTGTGATCCTGTCAACGATGTGTACGTATGAGCTGTTGTATGGACTCAGTGGAGAAGATTGCATGGGGGTAGAAACATACACCTGCATGTCACAAGGGCCAGGCACTGCTCAGCTTGGGTTTGCCACTGGCAGCAACACCCTTGGGACCAGTGCCCAAGAGGCGTTCTCAGCTCTTAGCCCTGATCCCTAAACTTTTTCTTGTCAGTTTCCTGGAAGTGCAATTTGTAAAGGGAAATGAAGGATCAGCCAACACCATTATGTGTCATTAGCATGCACAATATACAACTGCCCACATCTCCCAAACGTCATCAGCTACTAAAATTACACTTGGACTCCAATAACTGGCCTAGTGACGTTGCTAGACAATTGGAGGGGATCCTTCTCACCTCTAGTTTCATGAGAAGTGGTAGGCGGCTCGTCTCAACGTGTTGGCACTGAGCTGTCTTAGAGGGTGCCATGCTGTTGCATGTGCAGCAATTGGAAGGAAAGACCATCCTTCTCCATCAGATACTTTTTTCTTTTCCCCATTTAAAACCCAGGCTAATTTTTGTTGTTACGAAATGTTACTGGGATGATGCCAGAACATATAATTCAGTAGCCAGTGGCAGCACTTCTTGCATTCAGAATCAGAGCAGGAGGCTGTGTTTGTGGATACCTAAAGAGAACTTAAAATGGAATAGCTGTTTGCAGAGATTGATTCACTGAAGTGCCTCAGTAAGCAGTAATTTAGAGACGCAGGAGTCTCACATTTTGTAACCATTATGGTTTAACAAGATAGAAGGTCCCCCCCTTCCTTCAACCACCATATTAGTCTTTACTCTGTTAAAACTATGATATTTTTCATTTTCAGAGGCTTCCTACTGGTGTCTGCAATCACACCGAACCCCAAGACACCACATCATGGATTTTCAAGAATCCTCTCTCTCGAGACAAGCAAGGTCAGCAAACCCAAACAGATGACTCTGCGTGTTACTTACATCGCTGCTTTCGGTTCGGCTCATGTCAGCAGCCTGCGCCAGGCTCCAACGCCAAGCAACACCGACAGACTGAGGCCATGCGTGAAGGCAGCATGGTGCAGAAAAACTGATACTCACAGCATCTGTAGGTTCAAGCTGCTTGTGTCAAGGTGAAGCTTTTTCCCCTTCAACGCTGACTGGGTAGAGGCAGCCTATAAGGCAGCAGCAAAGTAGCGTGAAATGCTGGCTTCTTCCTCACATGGAGCTAATAGAGCCTTGTGATACCTTTTGGGTTCAGGTTTTTTTTGCATGTGGTAACATGCAGATATAAATCACTACCCTACTCAACCCTAAAACAGGGGGCTATATGCGGTCAAGGTTATGCTGTTATACAAGTCTGTTATTTCTGACAAGTCTGATGCATGGGTGGAAGTCAGCAAGCCCCCCAAAGTCTTTCTGAGCCTTCCAAGACCATCATCTGCACATGCTAAAAAGGGTAATCTGAATATTTTGTCTGAGCAACCTGCTGCTGTATGCCTGAGTAGGGGTTACTCAGCAAAATCTTTGCTGCTGACACCTCTTAAAGGACATTGGGATAGCCTGATCCCTTCATCGTTTGTCATGAGAGTAAAAAGAAGAGCTAAAGGAATAATGAAATATTTTCCTACGCACACGAGCTGTCCATGTAATAATACCTATTATGCTGCGATACCTGCTTTGAAATTAGTTTATATTATTGAAAAGGAAGATACGAATTATTTAGATGTAAAGGTTTGTAACCACGATAAACTGAGCATTGACTAAATAATGCCAAAAAGGCTGTGTAAATCATGCAAAAGCGGGATGATAAATACCGGTTGCCAGAGAGATTACTCCTAAAAGCATTTCCACCAACTGAAAGAAGAGAGGCAGCAGCCTGGAAATGTGTGGCTGGGGACCATTTCCGCAGGCTGCAAACAGAGTAGGTTTTCAGGCAGTGCCAAGACAGATAGATGAAGCGACCCTCGGCCTAAGGAGGGACCCTGCGTCTGGGCAACACGGATGCCCTTGGGCTGCTTTCATAACTGGGAGCTCTGTGAAAACTCTGTCCTGCCATAAGGAACTGTTCACACATATCTCCCAGCTTCACTGGAAGGCACGTGGGCATATGGAAGATGTCAGGAGTGCTATTTCATATCTATCTTTCATTGCGAGCATCGAGGAAAGAAAATCAGTAGCTTTGTAAATAAAGGGATGCAGTCAGGAATGCCTTGACCAAAGCAGTTTATGGATGGTGTATCTTGTGCTGGCTATTTCTTTTCTCCCGTTTCCTCACCCTGACGTGAAACCTGGCAGCTACACAGGTGACCCTGACAGTGCACCAACAAGCCTTGGCTTGAACTCTGAATTACCATTTAAACCCCTGCTGGCCTTATGTATGGGATTTGACTGAAGGTATTAGTGAGTTGTTAGTGAAAACAGCAGTTTCCAGTGGGCGTTTGATTAATAAAACTGCAATACAGGTTGTTAAAATTGCTGGGTTTTGACCAGGAAAAGCCCACACAAAATCAGAAAATCAGGGCTGCACTGAGACAGGTCAAGGACTGCTGTGTGCTGCTAGACCCTACAAAAGGGAATTAATGTCTGACACTAATACATCCACTTGTCTCCCTGTGTTCATGACCTCCAAAGTCCCCTGCTGTTATTAAGATACAGTGCAATTTTTTCTTAAGTGCGTGTTTTAAATTCAAGTGGGTATTATGGGCTTCCTGTGAAATGGATGGATTCTGCATGCACACTTGTCTGTGGAAACATCTGAAGTGTAAAAGGGTCTGTTAAATAAACCTCATTATACATCTGTCTGGTTGAATTTATTCAGGCCTTTAGAGTGCAAGAGACATCCTATGCCTCATTTTTCTGAGTTAGAGGATAAAAGGACATGACCAAAAAGGAAAGAAGAAACTTTTCCATGTCAGCATCAATGCTAGTGGAGCTCTCTGTCAGATTTAGGTTTTTGATTTAGGTTTTTGCTAACAGAAATTTTATTCTCTGAAGAAAATACATGGGTTTGGGCATGTCTGTCTTTCCCACTGACATCTCTGTGGGTCAGACTTCTTTGTTTTGTTTTCTAAACATGGACATATTTTGCCTGAAAAACCTGCATCTAGACTTCCAATGGAGAAAAAGAGTTCTACCTATGTGAGTCATTGCTGGAGAGGGGAAGCTATCTCGGGCCCACCTCTCCTGCCCCTCAACCCACTCTGCAGCAGCAAGGGTGGGAAGGACATTGCTGATGCAAAACGCAGAGGTAGCTCAAAGCTCTCACAGCATGGGCAACAGTGAATTTTGATGTCCAGAGGCTGAAAGCAAAATCCTAGTCCTTGCAGTAGCACTGTTCAGTGGTAGCTCACAGCTGTGCCCATGCCAAATATTGTGCCTGCTGGGTTTGTCTGGGGGATTTTCTAAGTGCATTTGGTCTAAGCAGCAAGAGCAGACAATACAAAGAGAAGGGAAAGCTGATCATGGGACCAGAGTCCAGCAGGACGCAGTGGAGGTTTGCCCCACATCTGAGCAGGTTGGGATGTATTTGAAACATTTATGTAAAATAGCCAGAAGGAAGTCCTGGGGTCCAGGGTCTGGGGTGTAGGATCTCCTTCTCCAGTCGAGCTCAGACAAGGTCACTTTCTTCCCCCTGGTGTTACACTTGGCTGAAAGAATACTTTTTTTTCTCCAGAGGATGACAATACCTGATACTGCATCACCAGCTTATTAGAAGTGACGGATGGATTACCAGAGAGGTATTTTCTGAAGCTTATTCTTTGAAGGGATTTATTTTCTTTCCAGTCTGCATAAATATATTGCTTTGGATGCAAAGCCAAAACCAGTGGGCCTGAATTTTATGTCATCGCATTCTGCCAGAGCAAGAAAAGTCTATTTTTTTTTAGCTTGTTGCTTTAATGTCATATGTTCATGGAAAGAAGATTGGAAACAGTACTCACACAGGCTGAAAAAACAGCGTTTCTGCCTCCCTCAGGCCTTCGCTCAGTCTGCTTAGCATTATTTCCAGCTGTGTTATTGCTTTTGCCACCTCTCCAGGGTACTCTGAGATATAGGTAAATAGTATGCATCACTCAGTGTCAGGGGTAGCAGTCAAGCAGTACCTCAGGCTCGACCCCGAGCCCCTGTAAGCAGTCTCTGCAGCCACACACCCTCCTCTGTCCACCCCTTCAGTTGTCACAGGGGCTGGCTGTTTCTCAAATGATAAAATTCCACTAAAACCAAATTTTGCTGTGAGCGCCTCGCTAACACCGCTTCCCCACACAGGACAACCCATGAGGCTCAGCAGCCTATTTTGTGCCAAGGTGAACCTCTCTGTTAAGCGCCAGGGGACAACCTACAGCCGTTCAACCTGAGCATTGCTGTGCTTGTGTTTTCACTGTACCTGAAAGCTCATTCGTACTGTGTGTCCATCCCGCTGCTCTCTGATGGCTCTCCGGTGAGGGATGCTCTGCAGGGTACAAACATACACGTTGGTTTACCTCCTGAAAAGCAGGCAGAGAGGGGTAAATCTGATATCGTTGAAACTACCTGCTTCAATAAATCTTGTGATATGATTTGACTCTGGAGATTGTCAGCTGAGACTGGAGAGCTCTGGGATCAGTGTGAGAAACGTGGGTGTAGGAGAGCTGTCTCCCAGGGACAGGGTGGCAGGGATGGCTGATGGGGATGGCCGATGGGCAGAGGGGCTGCACCAGGGCAGGGAGGTTGGTGGTCATCCCAAAACCTTGGTTTGGTCTAAGCCTTTAAATGTTTTTTCTGCCCCAGGAGACCCTGTCAGGACAAAGGAGAGTATTATACAGTGAAACATCCCAGAAGACTGGGAATAAATTGGGAAGTGCAATGTAAAACAAGGAAAGCACTGCCCGTGCCACCGCCCGAGTGCCATTTTCCCAGGGAGCCCAGGGTGCATCCCTCGGGTGGGGTGGGTGCTGTGCTCCACAGGCACAAGCAAGGATCCCCTGCAGCCATGGAGGTCCCCGTGCCAGAGCAGGTAGGTGTTTCCTGAGGGGCTGCAGCCTATGGAGAGCCCGTGCTGGAGCAGGGGAAGAGTGTGCAGAGGCAGGAGTGGCAGAGGACTGACCACAACTCTCCATTCCCTATCCCAGTGCAACACTTGTGGTGGGGAGCAGGGAGAGGCAGAGAAGTCGCGGCGAAGGGAGTGAAGTTGAGCCTGGAAAGAAAGGGGAGTAACAGGAGGGTGCTTTAACGTTTGCCTTTGTTTCTCACCATCCAACTGCATTTTAATTCACAGTAAATTAAATTAATGCTTGCCTATGACAGTAACTGGTAAGTGATCCACCTGTCTTTGTATTGTCCCATGAGCTTTTTCATCTCATTTTCTCCTCCTGGCCTGTTGAAGAGGGGGAGTGAGAGGGCAGCTGGGTGGGCAGCTGGTAGCCAGCCAAGGTCATCCCACTACATTCCCCTCCCCTTTGGGTTTTTTTTGATGGAGCTATCAGTTCTCTGGAGAGTTAACAAATTTGACAGCCTTTAGGGGACAGGAGGGTCACTGCTCCTTTTCACTCAGCCCATAAATTGCTACTCCCTGCCTGAGAGGGCACACAGCTTCTGGCTGTAACAGCTGCTGGTGGCAGTCGCTCCTTTGTGTCTCTATTTTTTTGTATGCAATCCCTGGAAGTATGCTGTCTCTCCTAAGCAGTTTAGTGAAAACTCCACTTTCGGGTGCTCCCTGCTTGCCTAACAGATTTATTAGCCCTCTGCAGGTCTGTCCTCACACTGTCTCCTAGTGAGTCATCTTGATGCTGGGATCAGTGAAAGCTATCATCCATTGCAGCCCACACGTTTTCCTTGGCCTGCTGCCTGCCTGTAGTCAGAGAAACCTGCTACCCCTGGGGCAACAGCCTGAGCTTATTGCTACTCAATTCCTTTTCTTAAAAACTTAACCAAAGCCATTTTAAGGGATCTATTTTCTTGAGGGTACTGCGCTATCCCTGATACAGATGAATCAGGATGACAGGTTGCTTTGGGTTTGCGTGGCAAGGTTTTGGTAGCCAGGGGGACTACAGGGGTGGCTTCTGTGAGAAGATGCCAGAGGCTTCCCCCATGTCTGATAGAGGCAATGCCAGCCGGCTCCAAGACAGGCTGGCCAAGGCTGAGCCAGTCAGCAACGGTGGTAGTGCCTGTGGGATAGTGTATTTAAGAATGCGGGGGTTGGGGGGAACAGAAACCCTGTGTAACAACAGCAGTGAAGAGTGAGACTGTGTGAGAGCAACAGCTCTGCAGACACCAAGGCCAATGAAGAAGGAGGGCAGGGGGTGCTCCAGGCACCAGGGCAGAGATTCCCCTGCAGCCCAGGGTGAAAGCCCACGGTGAGGCAGGCTGTGCCCCTGCAGCCCGTGGGGGTGAACAGTGGAGCAGGTGGATGTGCCCAAAGGAGGCTGGGACCACGCAGGACGCTCCTGCCAGGAGCTGTGAACCCACGGAGAGAGCAGCCCAGGTTGGAGCAGGTTTGCTGGCAGGGCTTGCGACCCCATGGGGGACCCACGCTGGAGCAGCCTGTTCCTGAAGGACTGCGCACCGTGGAAGGGACCCACGCTGGAGCAGTGTGTGAAGAACTGCAGCCTGTGGGAAGGACTCACGTTAAGGAAGTTCACGGAGGACTGTCTCCTGTGGGGATACCCCATGCTGGAGCAGGGCAAGAGTGTGAGGAGTCCTCGCTCAAGGAGGAAGGAGCAGCAGAGACAATGTGTGATGAACTGACCACAAGCCCCATTCTCCATCCCCCTGTGCTGCTGCAGGGGAGGAAGTAGAGAATTCGGGAGTGAAGCTGGGCGCAGGAAGAAGGGAGGTGTGGGGGGAAAGTGTTCTAAGATTTGATTTTTATTTCTCATTATCCTACTCTGATTTCATTGGTAATAAATGAAATTAATTTTCCCCAAATTGAGTCTGTTTTGTCCATGACTGTAACTGCTGAGTGATCTCCCTGTCCTTATCTCGACCCATGATTCTTTTGTTATATTTTCCATCCAGCTGAGGAGGGGAGAGATAGAGAGGCTTTGGTGGGCACCTGGCATCTAGCCAGGGTCAACTCACCACAGAGGTACACCCCCAGCCACCCTGCTTGCCATGGACAGTCCTGCAGAGAAGACTCGAGAGAAGGAAAACCCTTGTCTTGTGGAAAGAAAGTTCCCCTTGACATTTTTTTTGTGGGCAGAGGTTCCTGTAGGCTCCCTGTAAGGACGGCTCAGATGGTGTGATGCTACCTGAGCATTGCTAGTGCACCCATGTATCTAGTCTGCCAGCTGCAACAGAGACAGTAGTGTCCACCTGACCCCAGATCTCCCCTTACCACATGGCATGTGAAGTCTAATCTACTGTGCCGGTGCTTTCTATTAAGGGCAGCCCAGGGACTGCCCTCCAAACTGAGCAGCCTACCTTTTCTATTCCAAGCCAGCTGTCACAGCCTTGGGCGCAGCAAAGCTGTGACCACCAGAGCCCACGAGAGCCTGCGGACCCCAGCTGTCTGGGGCTGTGAGTTGGGGTGAGCCGTGCCCAGAGGCTGGCTTTAAGGCAGTCATGGGGCAGCCCAAGGCAGAGCCTGCAAGGCTACAGACTGCTCGGGAGGATCTTCTTTCAAAAAAGCGTAGGAGCTGCCATGATGTTTTTAACCGGTCATAGCAAACCACGACCCTTGCACGAGCAGTAATCGCAGAGCTGCACCTCTCCACACAGGGCACGATGCTCTGTCATCCGCCTCCTCCCTGTCCCAGATGTGGAGAGTTTTTATAACACTGACTATCAACTGCTGATAAACCAATTCATAGGGAGTATTATGAAAGGTGCTGACAGAAGAGGTATGCACAGATGTTGCCTGCCTCTCCTAGACTGTCACAGCGTGGGCTCTGGCTCCCTGTGAGATGGAGCTGCAACGGCACACACAGCCACCTACCCGCTGGGGAAGCTCGCACCTCCACGGGCTGGACAAAAGGGGCGGTGGGATCCCGGTCTGAAGTAGAGAGGCTGTAACAGCACCAGCGCTTGGTGAATTCCCTCTTGTGTATCCTCACAGCACAGCCTGTTCCTGCCAAGACAAGCAGAGGCACTGACACTCCCTGGAGACAGGGTGTAAGGCTAAGTTAGCTTTTTTCGTTCCTTTCCTTCCATTTTTTTTTGCGCACTTTTAATAAGTTCATTCCAGCATTACACAGGTGATAGCTTTCATTTTCTTTCCCAGGGTTTCATTTCAGCATCGTAAAAGCCACGAAAGACAAAGAAGTTAAACCCCAGGGGAAGCCAGGGTCTCCCTGTAACTGGGGGAGAAGCGAGTGCTGGCTGCGTGGCCACAGTGCTCAGCGTGGAGGGAGGTGAGGAGAAAGCGCAGGGCAAAGGAAAGGGAGAAGAGCCCAGCTTAGCCCCTGCCGCTGCCTTCTCAGGAAAGCTCACAGGAAACGTATGGTGTTAAGTTATAGGATTTGGTTACATGATTTTGAAGTGAGTTTCTCAGTAATGAATAGTATTATTTTTTTATGCTTATTTTCAGAAAGAGAGAGATTTCAGCTGGTCTGACAAGCCTGTTTTGCTGCCCACCTTTGACTAGAGCAGTGGTGTGTGAGTCCACAGCTTCAGCATCCAGCTAAAGTCTTCCTGTGAAGACAAGAGAGGGAGAGAAATCTGAAAGACTAGTGAGGAATTAATGATCTGCTGGCTTCTTGAACCTGCTCCTCCTTCCCTGAGGCTTCCATCTCCCCTCAGGACCAGAAAGCCTCCCCTGGTAAGTCCGCTGGGTAAAGCCCGAAGGAGAAGATAAGTCCTGGCTGTTGCCTGGTAACTGCAGGTGTAGCATCCCACTGCCTTTAGGTAGCACCAGCAGAAAGACCTGTGGCTATCAAAAGGAACAAGTTATTTTCTTCATGTTCTTTTTGTAAAGCTGCTTTAGTCCTGTTGACCACAAATGTTATTAGAGCATGGGGGTCCTAACTGGGATTTGAATGCCACAGTACCTTAAAGATGGTGTAAAAAAAGTAACCCCACGTTCAAAGGCCCTTTAGTGTGAGATGGCACTTACTAGTAGGGAGAGAGCAAGTACACAAACACACACACACGTATGAATCAAAAGTGACAGCCACATCACATAGTTGGGTGCTCAACAGGAGGGGTGCAAGCAAAGAAACATGGTCTGTCCTGCCACATCCTGAATGGTTACTTGAAGGCAGTTTTTTTAATCTCTGATACAAACTGTAGCGTCACAAACCCCATCTGCAATGGCTGCTGTTCAGCAGCTGGTCCCCAACCTTCAGTGCTACTGAGTGGTCCAAGCAAGCTTGCACCCTCCCAGAGATCTCCACCTTGCACCCGTTCACCTGAGCGCCAGCAGAGATCAGCCCTCCTTGCCACTGTTTGGTGACCAGGTGATCCAGGCCACAGCAGCTCATCTGTCCTCCTCTTCAGCTCTGTATCACCGTCCCCAGTGATACATGTGGTGGCTGCAGCAGCAGCAGACTGAGCCAGAGTGGCATGGACCACATCTGCATAGAAGGGAAAAGCAAACCGTTTGCTCAGGGGTACCTGAGGCGCTGGACCCCTGTGGCAGCGCTAGGTATGCTCCTGTACTTCCCCCATGGCCTACACTGCTTGATTTAAATTTGATCGGTGAAGGCAACACCAACCATTGGTACCCCTAACTCTCCCTGGTTAGAGTTTTCTCCATGTCAGCACTGTGGTGTTATTCTTCTATTTCAGTACCCATTCCTGCTCCAGAATTGCCGTCATCTGAATTTTCATATTAATTTTCTAATGCACATAGAGCAGGAGAAAAGAGCAGCAAAATGACCCTGCCGGTGATCTCTGCTGTCAGTCCATCTGAAATATTATCCCCAGCGCTTCTTCAGTGCTAGCTGGCTGCAGAGACCTACCAGGGGGGATGGGCTTAAGAGTGTAAGCAGTTCCTGAGGTGGCCAGCACTGTCAAAGCTCCCAGGAGTGTAAATGCTCTTTGCCTCTCTCACCTTCCACAGTCACATGGAAGGGCTTTACTACCACTACTACACCCCCACCCCCCCAGGTTATTTGTAACATGACAAATGCCCTCCTGAATCAGATTAATGGGCTATCTCAGCTGCCCAGCATCTTAACTCTGATAGTGCCAGCAGGAGATGCTATTTAAGGTGAGCATGGGAGCCTAGCTACCAGCAGCAGTCCTTCCTCCTTGCTCTCCTCATATTCCCAGGTATGCTGCTGGGGCTGTTAGAGGGTACATCCTCACCTAGTCCCTTTGATATTTTTTTACGGACCATTCTTCGTGAATTTTTCTGGCTGATTATTGGACCTGATGATCTTGTCTGTCCCCTTGAGCTCCCAAGGCAATTAGTGCAGGCTGACTGCCTGCGGTTGTAAAGATGCACTTGCTTTTCCCCTGTGGGGTTCAGCAGATGACCTCAGGCTCTGGCTGTGCACAAGGTGGTGGGTAACAGTTCTTCATCCAGCATCATGATTTTGTAAACCTTCAGTTATACCTCCCCACCCTATGGCCTCTCCAAAAGATGCTTTCTGCGCTTTTCCCAAGCAGTTGATAAGCTCTTTATACGCTACATGATGGGGAAGGTTGTTGGCTTGTTAGTGTTAGGAAGAGATCATGCAGCTAATGTGTGGGATGTGTACGTGCATTTTTTTAGGAGGTTAAAAATAGGATCCTGAAATGTTGAAATCTCAAGTTATGCATATAGCTTTTTTTTGTGTGTGTCTGTCTCCTTACTGAGGTTTCCATAAGTTGTCACATGTGACTGTTTCTGGTTTACTTCCATATTAATGTTGAGTAATGGTGCATTAGTCTGAAACTCTTCCTCTAATAAACTGGGCAGCAGAACGTGGATGCTTTAGATAGACTTTATTTTTCAGCTGTGTTTTGATTTGCTCAAAGGAAACAAGAACTTCTCCCTATCCCTCTTTCTGCCCACCTGTGCATAACACTGTTGAGTGCAGGGTTTGTTTGTGGCTCATTTAAGGACAGGTACCAGCAGGCAAAATAGTTTTGTAGTACAAGGCAAAATTGTTGTGGAACATCAGTTAGCTGGGATGCCTTGGGAACTGCAAGCCAATCTCAGTGGTTTCTGGTCCACTTCTGTCTCTCTCCAAAGCCACAATCAGGGTTTCCTGGGAAGGAGCAAGACCTTTCCTGGCACTTCTAGCAGTACACTGATAGGCAGCTTGAACCCTCAGTTTTTGTTTTTACTGCCTTAACATTTTAGATATTAACACCACTTTGCACCTATTCTGCAAAAGCCAATATGTTTCTTGTGGCATTTCTAACACGCAGCTGCAATTTAGTTACGACTGAGATATTTCTGAGTGAGCCTGGGATGCACTGTGCCCACAGATAGCATAGAGACTGTGCCTGCCTGGAAAAGGTTTGGATCTAGTCTCCTCTGTGTAACCCAGCCATGAGGGGGGGACACACTCAAGTCCGACTTCCTTGACTCACCCCAGAAGCTCTGTCTCCTTGCCCAAGGAGCAAGTGTGGGATGGCTGTCCTAACTCACAACCTGAAAACCCAAACCTTGCGTGCTATCATTTCTCATCTGGTGTGATAAGCAGCATCCACACACCAGCTGTCTAATTGTTTGTAGGCATGAAGGTGAAGATGGTGTCCTACAGTCAGAATGGAAAAGAGGAAAATGTTGCAGCTTTGCACCAATAAATGTTTATTGAAGAATGAAGCTTTCTGAGGCAATCATCAAAAGCAAATGTCCTCACTGTCCAGGTATTTTGAGCAAAAGGTTTAAACTGGTGCCTGTAGGAATACCTGCTTTTTTCCACCTTCGAAGTGGACTCCTTTGTCAGTAAATTTACCTACTGCGGTTCATTTCTGGCCAGCTGGTAAATGCACAGTACATTTATCAATGATTTACAAAGCCTCTGTTTTTGCTAGCTACTGCACGCTAATTTGGTACTCTTGTTCCCAGTGTTGAACCAGAGTCCCTGTTGTAGAGCTAGTGACCCCTAAAGTTAGCATCCCTACTTACTCCACCTTACTTCATTTTAAATCCCTATCACATAGCTGTGAGTAACACAGAGTGTAAGACCCATGATGATGGTCAGTGGAAAGGCCACTCAGAAGCAGATGTCTATGCTGTAGACTGATATAAGGAAGCAAGAGGAACCCAGAGTCTGGAAAGAGATTATTTTCTCCCATTCAGGCCAAGGTTATAATTCCCTGACTGGGATTTTTATAATTTGTACTGCCATGAGAGGCGTCTGTGATGCCTGTAGCCCCACATCCTACCATGCTGGCTGTCTCCTCTCATTTCAGTCTATGGTGATCTAGTTCAGCATGCAATTCCTGTGACCAAATGTATAAATTTGGGGTTGAGATGATTCTTTTGTTTGACCCCACTGTCTGTAATGGATAGTGTAAAAGCATAAAAGCATTGACAAATTGCATGGCCTGGGCTCATACGACTGGGATAGCAGTAAGATGACCCAGTGCAGTTTTTGCTTTTTGCTGCTGTGCCTGGTGAATTCAAAGGTTTGTCCTGTATGCTTGTTGGGTGGCAAAAGTAGTTATCACGAGCAAAGTCACGACACTCCAAAGGGTAAAAGAAATATCTGTAAATGTCTGTCAGGCAAAAGCAAATCTATGTTCTTGCTCAGCTGACTTAGGTTCAGCTACTTTAACTTGTTCCAGATTAAAGATGGGAATAGCTGAAAAAATCACTTGGCGTTTGGAGGGTAGCGCTAACATTCTTACCAGGTGGGAAGGAAGAGTGGAAATGGAGAGGAGAGGAAGACAGTAAAGACTGACTGTATCTCACACCTGAAAAAGAGACACTGTGTTGACTCTAGTAGCTTGATTAGGAACCAATGTGTGTGGGTTTGAAACGCCTCCCCTGAGAGCCTCTGTTTCCCTTGGTGATGTGTTTGTTTCTCAGAGGGATTTTGGTGTATGTAAGATCGATCCCTTTCAGAGGACATGAACCTGCAAGATCTGTTTCTAAAGTGCATCGGTGCCTGATGGAGAGGTAAGGGCTCAAATCACAGAGGGCCAGGGAGTGTGTAATCCAAGTACCTGTCATGTGCTTGTAGATTGAGTGTTACTTAGGGGTGAGAGAGTAAAGCAGGAAAATCTTAAAGGAGGGTGTGTGAAGGCAAGGATAAACCACCTCTGAGGAAAGGGAGTGGAGAAAGATGACAGAAAGAAATATCTGGAGTCTTTTTGTATTGACATTACATTTACTACAATGACAAAAGCATCAGTGATGAAGTAAGTTCCCCACCCTGCCATGCAATCCGCTCCTGGTGACCAGTGTGTTTGTGGCCCTCGTCAATGACAGCCATTTGCTCCATGTGCTGGGTGCCATGGGAGGACTGCCACACTGTCAGTGACACAGGGCTCTCCTTCCAGCAAGAAACAGCCATTTGACTTCCACCATGCACGTGGTGAGGGCTCGAAAAGAAAGATACCAGCAAAGCTGTTGAATCCAAGGCTGGAAGCAGGTGCCATGCAGGGTCCTTCTGCAGAGATGCCCATAACTATACTGTGAGGGTCCACAGCAGCCCGTATGTGACTAGGCAGCCTTGGCACTCAGTGCAGTCAAGTCCTCCCTGAGCAAAGCTCAGGACAGGAAGGTAAGCAGAGCCAGCAGCTCCCGCAAGGGAAGAGAGCCTGAAGGATTGTCTTGTAAACCCTGAGCAACACCTCACCCTGGCAGTCTTGCCTATCCCAAACTGGGTAATGGCTCACTGGCAGGACTTGCGTGGTGAGATGTCCCAGGGCAGTAGCTCCACTTCTGATCCCAGGGATAAGCTCCCAAAAGGTGACAAGGAGCACCGGAGTCCACTCGCAGCTGATGGCCTGGACTGTGGCCACTGGCATCCAGAAGCTGGATGTTTTGCAGGCACCCCAAGGGTGATATGGTCCCATGCGTCCCCAAGGCCTGGTCACACTCGGGCAGAGGAGTCTGAGTGTGGTGGCCCACTGAGGAGGAAATTGTACTGTCCTCATCCTTTGGGGACAAAACAGCTCAAGACAAGAGACATCAGATACCCTCCAAGTGCTGCCTCAGGATTAGGCTCCCAGCAGGCATGCAGCCCCTGGCGGATCACACTGTCTGAACACGATCAGGGAAGTAGATGGAGAAGCCAGCCTCATGATACCACTCAGGAGCAGCACCAGGAAAGACAGAAATGAAGATTTTTCTGGTATTAAACCTTAAAAGGAAGATGATGTGTATACAAACTGATGTGGGCAGTGACACATTGACAGAAGACAGATGAAAGGGCAGTGCGGTACTTTCTAGAAGGGGTGGCAAGTGAGGGAGACAGAGTTTGATGGGGTCACTTGGCTCCTGAAAGTGCCAGACCGTACGTGCAGTTGAATTGTTTAGCCCTGAAGGCTAGATTATAGATACTCTGAAATAAACACCTTGAATTTAGGTCGTAATGGGGACATGAGATGCCTCAGGACCAAGTGCTTTGATCAGATCCACACTTATTACACTGCATTAATTGCTAAGGTAGGCTGAGCCAGATGCCACACCAGCTTTCTTTTCATGAAAAGCAGCAGCAGCATGAAGTTTCCTATGTGTCTCAGCACTCATTTCCTGCAGAACAGCTTTTATATTTCATGGTTCCCCTGCTCTCTTTTCCAGTCACTTGAACAGCTCTGTCTAATTCAGCCCTGGAAGAGCTTGCGTTTCTTCTGCAATATTGAGACCTATGCACTATCAAGGAGTCCTGAGCTGAACGCTCCTAAGCTGGAAGTGATACAAAATGAAAAACATTATAGGTTTACAGAGACAATACTTTGCTTGCTTTTAAACTAATTAAGACCTTTGCTCACAGATATGAAAAAGCTAACAGTGCTTATTGGGGTCTAATTATTTATTATTGAAGTAGCACTGATTTTGGACCAGAGTTTCCTTCAGCTAAGTGTCATCAAAGCAGATTAGAAAAACACACTTTCAAAGAGTTCACAGCTTATGTAGTCTGCAGCCAGGTTGGAGGAAAATAATCAGAGCAGACTTATAAACAAATACTTGAGCTCATGTTCTTGTGTTGTGTAATAGCTGCAGCACTATAAAACTGAAGGAAACATTATGCAGTAGCAAAATGTTGAGGACTTGATTGTGTACATTTACAAAGCAGTTTAGTCAAAAGCATATGGAGCCGTTTAAAATGCCATTTGGCTAACACTGACTTGCCTACACTGTGCATATATTTAGTGTTTATTATAACTATAGGTTCACAGAGATGAATCTACAAGTGTGTATTCTTAACGCAGTTGACTGTGAGATAGAGGCCTATTTTTATTATGGCCTTTGACTTACAGCATTTCCTGAGTTGTGTATTTAAATCTGAAGTTTTAAATGTGGAAGTCTGTTAATGAGAATCTTGTGTTTTTTATAAAGCTACAGGGCTGCGGACCTCAAAAACCTCCCAATTATTTCACGATAGTAATAATAGTAGCATTTTCTGTCTTCCCAGCCAGCCAGCAAGAGGAATTGTTTGATTAGTTATCAGCTGTGTTTGTGGTTTTGCATGTTATTGGGCTAAGAAGGGGAGTTTACTGGGAAAAAAGTAAATCTTCATGCTCATTTCTGAGCCTAAACCCCTGATTCCTGGTGTCTTGCCTTGTATACAGGCACTGCATTTTGAACAAGTATGTATTTCAGGTATGCTAATTTGATAAGACCGATGACACAAAAATTGCTTGCCTTCACAAGCATGCTATGGAAGTGGGTTTGGGTTTATTTTTTTAAGGGCAATTTTATAATTGCAAAAGGGCAATATGATCTTTTGCTCTGTGTCAGTCTCAGCAGCATTAGGTATCTCATTTGGGCTGACGGTGGACTGGGCTAATCTCGCAAGTATCTCACCTTGTGCTTTGGCCACAGCGTCACAAGCAGGCTGTAGTCCATGTGACTGCAGCTGAGCACTTGGAAGTGAGATGTGAGTATACCTTCAAGGTCCTGAAATCATGAGGCAGATAAGAATGCCTAATATATTCAAGTCTCAGGATCTTGCGTTGCCCAAGCACATGTTTTGAATGCATAGGACTGCTAATGCTGCCGAATGTTCCTTTAAACTATACGTGGTACAGCTCTCACATATGGCTATCAAAGCCATATGCCAGGGCTCATGATTTTAGACAGATCGATAGAAGACTGATGTACATAAAAACTGTGGTGGATTTTTTTTTCCTAAACGGTTTTGTTCCCAAGCCATAGATGAGGTCTTACAGTCAGGATAATGATTAGAAAGCCCTCTAGAGCAAACCAGTAAGAAAAACTGAGGACGTGGGTGTTTATTCCGTATCTTCAGGGCTTCAGAGCTCTGTCTCTGCTTCCTCTTAAAGTAGGGCAATAAATCCTCCCCAGAAAGTAGGTTTGTATATTTCCTCCTTCCAGAAACTGTGCAAGGTTTGCTCTTCTGTTCATAAAATACAGTTGAGGTTTTTGCCCCTTGTTTATTTTATATTAAGCTGATCTTTAACACAGAACTCCACAGCTTCCCTCATCTGGATGAAAAAAACCAACCCCAAACCCTCATGATTACCTTACAGGAACCTTCTTAGGCTCTTTTTTTCTCCCAGGCTCAGTTAAGTTCATGCTGTAATATAGCTCAAGCTGGGCAGAAGAGCCTCCTCGCAGTGCTTAACAGCCGTCTCACTGCGTAGGCAGGCTGCTCTGCTGGGATAAATAGGAAAAGCATGTTTGAAACCTTTGCAGCTTGAGGACTGGAGCCCTCTTGTGTCCCGTATGCTGAGGAGGGCACCTGTCACTGGGCATATCTCTAGAAAATAGAAACCATGATGAGACTAACTCTTCATACTCTGAAGTCAAAAATAGCTGCATCTCTTCATTACGGCATATCGAATAGACCCGAGTTGGTAGGTGAGCACGGGGCTGAGCCCATACTTAGGAAAGACAAGAAGGAAAACCCCGGCTTCCTTGGCACATCTGCCCACAGGGAGGGGTAGGCAGGGAGGGGTGGACACTGCTTGCCTCATCACCTCCTTGTATCTCTTCTGTCTCAGGAGCAGTGGTGTGAGATCACAGGCATCTTCCCAGAATGGCATTCATGTGGCTTTGCTGCAAGGACAGAAAGGACTTACAGACTCACAGAATTTAGCTTGGGGGGGCCAATATTGGGTGAGTGAGGTGTGGAATCTTGCTAAACTCAAGCCCATTTTTTTGACCAGTATCTGAGACTCGGTGTACACAGGCTGCTTTATTGTTACTGTGACAGTCACCCATCCAATAGATTTCTAATTGCACATACTTTTTTAAAGTGGCATTACAGAGAGAATTCCAAAATGCCACTTACTCACTGCCACAGCCCTGAGACTACTTTTCTGTCTCGAGTTGAGATTTGAAAGCTGAAGCCACTTTCAATCTGCATTTATATTATTTAACTTACCCATGAGATAAGTAGCGACTTTGACTAGAATCATACCGAATCCCGATTCTTTAATATTGCCAGAAGGCTAGAGAAGGTGGGAGTTCTGCGGAATCTGTAAACTTAACATTCTGATTTGCATTATATTTAGAGGTGGACTTGGCAGTACTAGGTTAACAGTTGGACTCAATGATCTTAAAGGTCTTTTCCAACTTAAACAATTCTATGATTTGATGTTGTGTAACCGTTATGTTTAAGAATTATGTTATTTGATCAAAGTTTTGCTCAGAACGGCAAATCAGTCCTTTGGTGGGACTGGTGTATATTCAGACAAATTAAAGAGAATTAATTCTCAGCATGTCATTTGCCTAAAAGTGCTGGGTTTTATTCTAATGATTCTGTGTCACAAATGTGATTCTGCATTAAAATGTCAGTATTCTCAAAGGCAGTAACAGTTATCCTGGCTAGATACCTACATCCCATCAAAGACCCACCTTGCACTGCCAGGTTCTAGATGTGCCTATCTGGACTATGCTGTGGATGTTAAGTGTCCTCTGAGGTTTGCATCAGCTACCGTATGCACAGTCGCTAGCACCTTTCAAGGAGTCCTGACAAAGTGAGGCATATGGGGGAGAGCACAGTGGATACCTATCAATGTCTTACACCCTTCCTCAGCCTTTCCTTTATGGTCACCATAGGAAGCGGGATGCTGGGCTTAGGTGGACCTTTGCTCTGACACTTTATCCATTTGTGTTTCTGCTGTTCCTTATTCTTTCTGTTCTCCTTTTGGTTGACTTAGGAGAGTCTTGGTCATACCAGTACTATGCAGTGCAAATCAGACTTTTCTCTCCCTACTTTGAGCCTCCATTGCTGGATCCTACACCCTTTGGAAGATGTCCTTTGGTCCCTGCTTAGGGCACTGATCATGCATTGAAGAGGGTCAAGGTGGGGGTGTTGGTGGTTTTCTCGATAAACTACAGATCATAAATGGGATTGGGATCATGAATGAAACCATTTTGTGGCTCCAGGTGTTTTCCTCTCTCAGAAGAGGCTGAGAGTTGCTCCACTCTCTGTGGGCACATGAACCTTTAGTGTCCCCCAGTGGCAACAGATTTGATGGAGGACGCTCTGACACCTGCTCTGGACTAGGCCAGCACTGGCTTTAGGGCTGACCTTGGCAAGCAGCAGAGGGAGCTTGGCCAGCCCTCCTTCACGGAAAGCAGCTCTTCCTTGCTGCCTGTCATTGGCCTGCTCCTCCTGACTTCCCCTTCACTCATGGGGGCCTTTAAGGGTAACACCTATCCTGGGGCATTGAATAGAGAGTTTCATTCTCTATATCTAGTTTTTATATACCTTTTTTATATCAACCATGTAAAATTTAGGCTTTGCAAAACGCAGGCTGTTGACTGCTAGACTCTTTTGGCTACTGCGTTTTGGCAGCCTATAGACTTTCATAGCAGATTTTCTTTCACCCCGATTGCCAAAGCCAGCCAAGTGCCTTGGCAATGAGCATTTTTATGCCAGAAAAACAAAAGGCAAACCATATTACAGCACTCTGTACAGGTAATGGGCACATATGATGTTTTAAAAAAGACTGGGCTAGCTGCAGCTCAGTCTTTTATTGCTCATTGTTTATGTCAGCTCTGGGGGGGCTTTATTCTGTTTCAGATAAGGGGGTTTTAATGCTCATACCTGCAAGGCAGGTGATGATCATCTTTTGTAGTGCTGTGTCGGAGAGCACTGGCAGCAGACCAGGGGCTCCATAATAACTCCCTGGGTGTTAAAGTCAGTTTGGCTGTAGTTTAGGTCCCCAGATCCAGCCCTCACAGTGCCAACAAGCAGAGTTCCTCCAGGGGGTCGCTGGGCAGCATGTGTGTAAGGCACAGAGTGGGATTCCACACCTCGCTACCACTGATACGACTTTGACACACCAAATTTGTCATTATTGGGCTGAATCCTGGCTAGCTTAAAACGTTGGTGCATCCCTGTGTTGCCTGAACATTACAGACACCCGCAGCTGTGTCCCTGGGCCATTAATGCTCGGTGAAGGAGCAGCGTATGCAACATGGCCAGCATGGGCAGGCACAGCCGCGTGGCAGGCCAGGCCGTGGCACTCAGTGCACTCCCTCCAGGCAGCCCTCAGAGGGGTGGCTGGGGTCTGCAGTTTGTCCTAGCTGGGTGCCACGGTGACAAGTGACTACTTGAGTCCCATGCCAGAGCCACCAGGCTCAGGCCCGCCGCGGCCTGCTGCCCTGGGGCCGACCCGCAGCCCGGCCAGCCAGCCAGCGCAAAGCACAAAACGCCCATAAAAACAGACCTCTCCCTCCCCACCACCTCTATTTTTAATAAAGCTGATGGAGGGGCAAGGCTGCTAAAAGGAAAATAAACGCAGATTCTTCAGTATTCATTTGTTCTAGGGTTTTATTTTTTTATTTTTTTAAGGGGTTCTAGAAGTCACATTGTGTTGCCAAAGCTTGGTTCCTTGCTGCCGGCCTGGCAGGGACCACTGCTGGCCGTAGCCTGGGTTTGCTCTCGTCTCTGTCAGGGCCTGCAGGAGTGCAGAGCTTTTCCACGAACCCTTTTTAGAGAAGCACCATATGAGGTAAATGGGATTTTATCTGTTTCTCCTCAGGCCTCATCCTAATTAAATGGAAAAAAGATCCTGCACTTGAAGGATCCCCAGCCACAACCGCTCTGTCCTGGTTTGGATCCGCAGCAGCGCTGCAGCCCTTCCGAGGACCTGCCTCCTGCAGGGGCTGGTCAGTCAGACACCTGCTGGGGGTGTCTGTCCTGTGCCGGCTAGTTTTGTCTCTCACTTCTTTTTAAAATTTATTTATTAGCAACATTTAAAGAGTAATGCCTACCTTTTGATCTAGGTGATATCCTGTCTGAAACTGGTATGGATGCTTTGCTCCATTGAGCTACCTTAGAGAAACTGGGTTACAAACACGGGAGGCACTACTTAGGGAGACTTGTTCTCTAATTCAGTGTCCAAATCAAACTTTAACTAAGAATCCCATTAAAGCCAGAATATTTTATTACCTCTATATAAATTCCAATACTTATATTTGGAACCTTTAGAAGATTTTTTTTTTTGTGTTGTCAGCCAAATAAATTTTCCACAACTATAGAAAGTTGCAGGAAGATTTAGTGCTTGCTTCTTCTAGGAGGAAGATGGAAGGGAGAATTACTGGGAAGGAACAAGAGAGAAGAGCCATCCTGGCCTGATCAAATTAAGACTCTCATTTTCAAGTGGTAAAAAAATCGGGGAGGAATGCAACCAGGTTGCTGCACACAGTGTTATTTGTAATCTGTTCTCATATATCATTAGGATATTTTCAATCTTGCTGCCTGGAGGCATTTTAACAACAGCTTACCCACCACCACCCACAACATCCATTAGTTTAAACAATAAAAATGTGCCGTTTGGCCACACAGTGATGGCCCTAAAATTGTTTTGGTAAATGCAGATATGAGGATGGGGACTCTGGAGCTGTGTGAGGATCATGACAAACCTAATGGAAAACACAGCTGTTGTGAGATGTTTTCCATAATGACAACACCAGGGTTTGATTTGCTTTCCTAGACAGCCCCATAGCTGGAGAACCAAATTTAGCAAGAGGCAGGTACTGAATGCAGAGCCTGGCACATATATACATGTTTCTTAGGATGGCTCCTCTACTATGTGCCTGCTAATCTCTGAAGCTTCACCTTCCATCTGGTACTCATTAATCTTAGTGGGTCTGTGCAAACCAACCAAGAGTGGGATCACCAGCATCTTCAAAAGCTAGCAGGTGTGCGAGTGACTGAGGCGGCTGAGGCTGGCCCTCCTCCCTGCCAGACGCTGCTCTCCCTTGCTGGCGACCACCTTCACCAGCTCCTTTGATGGACCTGCAATGTAAGCGCTCCCCTAACCCTATTCTGTCAAAATAACTCAGGCTAGACAACTTTTCCCATTAAATGTATCAACCCAACAGCCAAGGATATTTTATTTATTCCCCCCTACCCACCTCTGCAAAGAGTAACTTCCTTGGGGCTGGGCTGTGCAGCTTTTTTCCCAGCCCATAGCTGCATGCAACTGCCTTGCTCGGTTTATTGCTGAAGTGGGTGATACCCAATCAATCCCACACTTGGAAGTGAGGTGCTTAGCTATGGTCCTCTGTCAGCTTTTCTACTTTATGAGCCTGTCAAACTGTTTTTATTCACTCCTAATATAATCTTTCCACAATAGCGAGCTTGCCTGGCTGCAGGCAGGCAGGAGGCTGTCACTATTACCTGGGAGCTGTGATAAATTGCTAGACAGCTTTTGGGGTTACAGCAGCCATGGGAGAACTCCTCTTGAGAAGTTTCAGGAACTTTGTTCACCTCCTGTGCTTTGCATGCATGTCATGGTGTGCATTTATTGCCTGTCTTTTATGAGTGTGCCTGTGTGGAGAGAATCGTAAAAACTGATCACATAATCAGTGCATAAAACTGAGTGATTAATTAACAGTTCATCCACGAGTAGTAAGAGCAACACCATTGTGTCTCGCTGGACAAATAACCCCACACCAGGAAGCTTGACTGGGAATTACTGTTCAAAGCAATTGCATTTTTCTATAACTGGGATTGCATGGGATTATGTTATTATAAATGGGATTTGCTCTAAAGGCCAGTGGCCCTCCGTACTTTACGGATTACTCCAGCTTCTCCTAAAAGGAATTTTGATAATGCTCCTTTAATGAGACTGTGATAAATTGGATTACGTCCTGCCTTCCCCCTGATGTGGGATCTTCTTCTATGATACTGAACATGCGCATAGAAGAGTTTTATGTATTCCTTTCTAGGGGTTATCTTGTGACCTAAATAACAAGACCTACACAGGCAGGAGCCTAATCCTAAGTATTTGTAAAAGAAAAAAAATTTGGTTGTTTTGGAGCAATTTGGGGCTCGAAGGCCTCTGCCCACTATCACTCATTATTCTGACCAAACAGTCCATCTTGACAATTCCAGCTTGTCAAACTACCTGCCCTGGCCGTCCCCTCGCTGAAGGAACATCCTTCACCACCTGACCAGCACGGCTGTCCTAGGCCAGCAGGTGAACTGGCTGAACAGGTGAGGTTTTGTGGAAGGTCATGGATGGGGAAGGATGAGTCAGTGCAACAGGGCTGGAAACTGTCTTCTCTTAGTTGAGGTCTGGAGTGACTCACCCACTCACCTGAGCTGTGCAGTCCCACCGCAGCTGTGCTTCCTCTTGCTGTGGAGACAAAAGCTGCAGGCAATGCTGCAGAAGAGGCTGCCATGGCTTGCAGGCAAACCAAGTTAACAAGAGGCTTTCCCTGGATAGATCTTGCTGCCTTTATTCTACTCCTAGGTCCCATTCCTCAGTCCCGCTTTATCTAATGCTTTTGCTGTACAGAAACTGTAATTACCTTTCCTTTTCACACAACGTGCACCTCCAGTTTTGCTCCATAACCCAGCTTGGAACTGCATCAACTGATCTCCATGCTCAACCTGAGAGGTCCCTGCTGTGAGCTGGGTACAGAGGCCATCTTGAAGATCACCGCGTCCACTCAGCCACTGCGGACTCACCTCTCTCGGCAGGTGAGCCCTGTGGCGTGGGTTACTGTGCTTTCCCTGCGCGGCAGGTGTGCCCCTGCAGGACCTGCGGCTGAAGAAAGCTCTCAGCTGGGCTTCCAGCCAGCAATGGGCAGAAGGTGCCCGGCTGGGGTTTATGTAGCACGGCTCACCAATGGCTTTGCCCTCTTCCTGCAGCTTTTGGGAAAAAAATACCGGTGTTGCTGTTTTGCCCTTCCTGGGCATCTGCTGTCACACCACAGTACCAGGCTGGACGGTCTTGCAGCCTGGGAGGCTCCTTCTTGTGTTCACCTACGAGGCACGTTGCAAGGCACTGATCCTGCCAGGGAGCTGACAGCGGCAGAGCCGGGGGGGCAAGGGAAGAGCTTGGCAGCAAGTTGCTCCTGGGGATGGATGGCGAGGTGGGAGGTTAGTCATTCACGCTGCGCTTCTCTGTGCGAGTGAGGGCAGCTGGCTGGCACAGAAACACACCACTACAACAGGGGTCCTCCAGGAATGTATTTATTTACATTAAAACACTATTATACAAACTGAAAGAAAGGAAAAGAAAAAGAGATGACATCTTAGAAGGGCAGATGTGCCAAAGTCTGTGCCCCTCACTCCCCGTCCTGTCTCACTGCCGCCTTCCTTCTGCTCTGGTCTGACTGCAAGTGCCATTATCCTTGTTGGAAAATCCCTTCCCAACCCCTCTCTCAGTGTGAACATCCATGTTTTCTGTTCAAGTGGCTTTCAGAAATCTCTTTTCTGGCTTCAAAGAAAACTCTTGCCCAAACGTTTTTTTCTTAATTTATTTATGTAACACAGTGTAGAAAGCTATCAATTCATAAGCAATGGTTCTGTACAATCATCCTGCAGAGGATCCCCGTTAATTTTCAACCAGCAGGCACTTCCCCCCCCCCAAGAAGTGCTCACAATTAACAGGGATTCTTTTTAATATTTTTTTTAAAGATCAAAAAGATACATGGAAAAGAAAATAAAGTTTACCTTTCAATGCCTAAAGTGTGCACATAAAACAGGCACAAAGAAACGAATGTGTATTCCCATGATTTCTACGTCACTAATACAGCAGGAGCAACAATCTGTACAATAAAATGCAGCTGCAGAGGAAAAGAATTTCAATAACTCATCTGGAATACTTTTTAAAAAATGTTGTTTTACTTTAAAATGCATAGTGATCAGAAAAAAATGCTCAGCAAAGAGAAGCAGCTAAACCCCACAGACACGGAAAGCATCCCCCATCAATTCTTAAAGCATATTTCAATTAGGACTTAATTTTTGTCACAAGTCACAAGAATAATATACAACTGGCTAAGGAGCTACATGATAAATAATTAGGAAAGAGAATCTATCCATGCACTAGTTAAATACAGCTAACCTCTTTACAGTACACAAAAAACATTCATTAATAATGTAGTGTAAAGACTGAAATGTAAAGAGAAAGAGAGAGAAAATACATTACTGATTTTATTAATTCAAGTTCAGGCATCTACTTGTGTTACAGCACAGCTGTCAAAAGGCGAGAATGAGTAAATAATAAAACAGAGTGTTTTTCTTTCTTTCCACATTATTCTATAACTGAACACCGATGGGCAGTGAAGCAATCATTCTGCTGTCCAACTCATGAGGCTGCTGTGGTGTCCTAGTTCTGCATTTGTTCAAAGAACTTGTAGGTGGGATTTTCATAGCCATTTTGCTGCATCTTGGAAAGGTGGCGCTCCTCTGGTGTCACTGCAGCATCCACCTGTTGTGGGATGGAAAAACCAGAGTCAAATTCTTGGTTAACTCACCACATACCCCACTTTTGCCCACTTCACAGCCATCCAACATACTCTGTACCCTCCTCTTCCCATGAAACACAAGACAATTTCTTTGATAGGTTCTTCCCTGGACCACCCCCCTTTTCTTCTTTTAATGAAGCAGGGAAAGTAAGCCCAGTCAAAATCTCCTAAGAAAGTCTAAAGTAAAGGTGGCTGGGAAGTGATAGGGATACTTCTCCACTAAACAGAGTATTAAACCTGGCCCCCGGGAGGCTCTCACTTTGTCTGAAGAGACAACAGTCTCTGAAAACTGCTCTCCAAGTTACGCAGGACTGAGGGTGGCCACGTGAACAAGATCAATAGACGGCACTGCACCCAGCAATACATGAGAAGCCAGTGAACAGTTTTAAAGAGCAACCTGCAAGAGACGGGCCTTCCAGCTTGGACAGTCAGAATTCATTTTTGGGCAGAGTAATATGCAGGAGAAGATAAGGCAACAGGAGTAACTCTGCAACTCATTTTTTTTACTGCAGGACTTCAAAACCAGCTGACCAAACTTAGCAGTACCAGCTTTTGTTTATGTTGGCTGGCTCAGGAATCACGCAACTCAACAAACTAAAGAAGTGGATGTATTTTGCATCTCCCCACTAGTCTCCCATTATTAGGTTTCCCTCCCCTAGGACATAGTTAGGTACCTATACTTGGGATCAATTGGATCTCGGAAGAAAAGAAAAACCTCACTAAAAAGCTGAAGGAAGTGGCTTGAGGCTGCCTTCTGTCTATACTGTGCTCTCAGATCTGTTGCAGGTGCTGTGGTCTCAAAACCAAGAAAAATTAACTGGAAAAAATAAAATGAGGGTAGTAAGGAAGTGTCAGAGTAGCCAGGCACAAGGTGAGCAAAAAATCCCATTGCACTCACAGAAACAGAACCTTTCTGGCTCCAAGGTAGAGTTTGGTTCAGTTTAGTGACAAATAGCTTGATGTGTCTGCACTGGTTTAATTATTTCTGCTTAACAAAAATTGACCCTTCTTCATTACTTGGAAGACAGGCATAAAGACAGCTCGGTCAAGACCTCTCCATTGAATACCTGTGACTCCACAAATTATTTTCTTCCTTCATCGAACATTACAGTAATATGAAACTCCATCAGATCAGAGTGGGCAAGAACAGTCTCTAAACATTAATTAGGTATTTTACCTCTACTGTATCAGCTCAATAGCTGTTGTGTGTTCAAAACCTACTGTACCCTGGCTGTCTTGCTAGCCATCTATGAAAACAAAGCTAAGAAAGCCTGCTCGTCAGGTATTTAATTTGCTATCTGATATCTCTAGTCTTTGACAGCTCTTAGAAGGTAAAAAGTAAATTTTACATTGTCAAAAATTTGAAATCAGGAAGGTGCCTAAAACTCTACAACAAAGTATTAGGTATGAACATTTTTCTGTGGATTCCTGTAACTACTGACCTTTAGGAAAAACATCAATTTACTTCTAGCATAGAAATAGCCTTTTGAATAATGGAAAGTGTATTGTCTCAAGAAGCCTTATATAGCAGGCTAACTTACTCTAACCTTTTAATAAAAAAGCAACGAGAAGTACGTATGTCTGAAACTAATTTTAAATCTACTCTACAACGCTGGAAATAGCTTAGTGAGGACAGACTATGACCTCTGGTAAGTTGCTACCTGATACTCTGGAGAAAGATTAAAGGTATGTTTTTCCATGCTTGGGACAAATGCAGGCTGCTATTTTTGCAGCCATTCTTTTACTGCGGTAGGTTCTATCACAGTACCACCTCTCCCACAGTGCCACCAGAAAATGGTTCCTCTCAGAGCCATCTTCTGTCTTGATGTTCTTTTATTTGTTACTTAAGAGAAGAATTGGTTCTGTGTGTGGCACATGTATTGGACTGCTCAGATGAACTGCTAACCCCAAATCTGATCCATTTTCAGATCTGTGCCCCTTCTAAACCTCCTTCTTCACCTTCCAACTCTCCAACTGCATTTTCAATCAGCACTTCCATCAAATCTCTTATTCTTACACAATAATTAAACATTTTTGTGAAGTACCCAACTTTTAAGGGTCACATATTGCTTTTGCTTGCAAGTAAGTTATTGTGAAACTCTCTGTATCTGGGAGTCCTGAGCCTTCCAGCAAGCCCTTGACTCCTGCCGGCAGGGAGCTGGAAGCCAGGCAGAAAGGACCACTGGGTTGAGCTGACACGGTGCTGCCCTGTGTTTCTGATTTCGCAATATAACTTGGCCTTTTTTTTCTGTTAAAATACAACCACTCAAAGGCTTTCTCTATTTTTTTTAAAGTTGCATTTGCATGGAATAATTCTCTTACGCAACAAACCCAACCTTCTGCAATTTCTTCACGTTACAAGCTCTTAGGCAGTGACATCATGTTTAGAGAGAGGTCGCTCTTGCTCTAAGCTGCTCTTTCCAGTTTTAGAAGGGGGGGGGGGGGGGCGGCGAAGAGAGGAAGGAATTAGTGGTTTTCTTTCCCTGCCCCCCCTCCCTCTCCAAAAGTGACAAAAGAAACTTTTTTTCCAGAGGATGCAAGCTTTCCCTGGCCAGCCCATGCAAGCAGTGAGTGCTCAGCTTGGCTGTCAACAGTCATTTTGATCCATCAAGGACAAAAGAACCCCTGGGAATTTCACAGCCCGTCTCCTCTTCAACCTCTGCACCCAAATCCCCAGGACATTTCTGCCCAATGACTGCTCAGCAGCCAGCATACAACTGTGTGCTTGCATTTTAAGAGCGTTGTGGGTGCCTGCTGCTCAGGTCTCACCTATGCCCAGCAGAGAGGGCAGCGGTGGGGCTGGGCAGGAGGCAGTGATTGAGCTGCCACAACCCACAGCAACTAACAACTCTGCAACCATCTCCAGGGGCTGGGTCGCTTCCTGCTGCTTTCCCTGTCCTTTCCCCAAGGGTTGCCAACTTCTCCCTCCACAAGGATACACCATCTACATCCATATGCAGTGAATCAGCTTCTGGCAATTCCTTGATGTTATTGCTGATAGGTAGAGCTGTTCGATCTATGTCATCAGTATAACCACAATAGGGCCTAACAAATCTATTCCATAGAGGTTTTGTACAAACATGTGAAAGGCCTAATCCCTGTCGTCCTGAGGACCATGCCAATTTAACAGCATTAACTACTTCCATCGTGACGATATTGCTGCATGCCATCTGCTGCTAAAGTTGTCACTAACAGGGCTGTGAAAGGAAGAGAGGAACAAAGCAGGGAAAACTGCAAATGTCCCCATAGCCTTTTCAACACTTAGAGAAAATAACAATAGAAACCAAGTGCAGAGGAAAAGCCACCCTTCCTTGCATTCTTGAAGGGGCTGCTGTAGCATCAAGTCATCCCTGGCTCCTGCTACTGGAGTATCCAAGTGCTTCTCCAAATCAAGAAGTGAGAGCCTCACAGTTCACAACTAAACCCACCGACACGTTCTCTTCTAGCATGAAATTGAAGTGCAGTATGAAGCTCTGGGATTAAGTGATCAGGGATCTCTGTGTATCAATACATGCTTGAGAGCACCTTCTTTTCTAGAAGGCTCCGCCCCCCCCCCCCCCCCCCCCGCACTAGGCTGGGATGCAAAGGAGGGGCAGGCCAGAACCTGCGCTGTACTTCTTCATATTTAAGCTCTAAATAACACTGTGGTGAACCCTGTCACCTGTTTTAGCTTAAGCCTCCCACTCAGCACTTCTTATTCAGGACTAGAAGATGTGGTAAGCACACAGCATAAGTTGCTCGTGGGAAAGAAACAGGGTAATAGAACAACATAAATAGAGAAGAATCAAAGAAAATGCAAGGCAGAAGAGACTAAAGAACTGATGAGAAACTAGAGAAACTTAGAAGAAAATAAGGGTGGAGAAAGAGATTAGGAAAAAAATACGAGGAGAGACAGTAAAATCAGACTGATTTTTTAACACCCTTGCACAATATTCCATATTAAAAAGTCTCACTTTGATAAAACTCTTTTATAGTGAAAGTCCAATAACCTCTGAAATATGGCATTTATAGATGAAAGGGATTTATCGAGGCTCCTACTTGCAGTCTTAGTCAATTTTTTAAATACATTTCCCCTTTAGCCTTTAAAATGACTAGTGCTAGTACTTCTCCTTCCTGTAGCTGTCTGCTGCAGGATAATCCATCTCACTGCCAACCTACGTGCACTATCACTCATCCTGAATGTCTTCTCTTCTACTCACTTTTACCCATTTCGACTGCCAAACTCTTCCTCACATTCCTTATAACCTCTGCCCTAGGTATTGCTCTGCCAAACAACATGCCTTGAACCCGATTATCTCCTTGTCAGTAAATCCCTAAAGCCATTTACCATTTTAAGAAGCTTTTTGCACCCATTATGGAGGTGGCCTAAGTTGAACACAGCATGTAAGAAGTGTGGGTACTCTGGCGCTGCTGAGAATCAGCCTCGACACTCTGTTTGATGTGATGTCTCTTGAGAAAACAGCTTGGTCAGGTAGATAACCTCTTTTGAGAGTGGTTGTCCATCTATCCCCTTCTACTCCATCCTACGGATCTTTCATGCAGAAAACCCTGATGTGGAGTCAGGAAGATGGTAACGCTGCAGAAAAATTCATGTACTGCCTCTACACACATGGGGCAGATCAAAACCCAGACAGGAGGTGCTGGCAGCCCTCGGAGATGCACTGAACACAACATTGTTGTTTAAATGATGGTAAATGGATGCTGCCTAATATACAACTGCAGATCAGACTTTGAGAGTTGGACTGCAGTATGCAATCTGCTGCTGCTGTGAGCCCTCCTGCTGTCACCTCTCCCCCTCCGCGGTCTTGCTGGAGGTGCTTGTCTCTGTAGCAGAACACCCTGGAACAGGCTGACCGACAACTGGTGGAGTCACCGTGCCTGGAGGTATTTAAAAGATGTAAATGTGGTCCTTAGGGACATTGTTTAGTGGTGGACTTGTAATATTAGAGGTCCTTTCCAACCTAAATGATTCTATAATTCTATGATTCAAAAAGAAGATCCTCAAAGAGAACAAGTTGAGACAGTCAGCTGTTGTCCAGAGTACAGGAGAGGTGAGAACTTCTCTTTTGCCACCTACTTCTATGGAGGAAGTAACCTCCTGCAGACAGCTGGGGTGGGTGCACCAGCAAAAAGTACCTCCAAAATGTTTGTTGCAGCTCCTGTATGCACATACAATAAGTAACTTTCAGCCATTCAGTCATTTATTTACTTAACTGTTGGAAGTCCTTTTTCTGAGGAGGCTGAACCACTTTGAAATGTTTTTATTCTCAGACTTCAGAGAAAATTATTCTGACACTTCTATATTTCTCCTCAGAGCTTCAAAAAAGGCTAACAGGATTTTTAATAACATCTTTTGTTAAAGAAATCATAGTGAAATGAGAAAAAGTACTTTTTGAAGATAAGAATACAGGTGGAACAGGACCTGTTTTGTAATCTTGCATCCATTACCAGAGAGTTGAATTCTCATGGCAACTTCTGACACGCAACATACGGGTTGCATGCTTTGTTAAAATATACTCTGCCAACGCAGAGTTGATGTACAGTTATTTTTACATCAAGTGGTTTTGCTCTTTCGTGCTTTTTGTGCACAGCATGCTAAAGGTGCACTGTTGCTAAATAAAGTAATCTTCTTCGGAATGGAACAACCTAGTTTTGAAGACATTTTACTGTTAAAACATCAATTGTATATGGATCTTTGGGTGTTCCCCTCTGCCACCCCCCAAAGTGCGTGGTACAAAATTTTCACCAACCTAAGACAGAAATAGATGTCATGCCTTTCTTGCAGGCAAGAAGCTCAGTGAGGCTATGCAGTCTGCCAAGACCACTGAGCAAGTCTGGCAGAATAAGGAATCTTGCCTGCCAATGCCAGACACAATGCAGCAAATCTACAAGGCAACACCATCTACACTGCTGTACTATAAATCGACTAATATTCTTGGTACATCCACATGCTATAGCTTTATGGCATTATCTGTAAAATCTTTTATTCCCTAAGTGATGCTGTCATTTTGACATGAATTACTCGTTCAGCTTGTGCATGCTATTTCTAGTCCAACATTTCCAAGTTCACTCTCAACTGAGGAAAGCTCACAGGAATCCGGGAATAATTTTGCCATGTCATTCTATCAGGCAAAGTCCACCTGAAACTTTAAAGTCGTACTGCAACAGTGGTACGTCCACATCCAATGTCTGACTTGGGGCTTTGGCCTAGCAAGCCTCCTGCCCTACTCTGTTGTCGCTAAACCCAGCCAAAGGAGCACCTCAGGTTGCACAACTGTTGGCAGCAGCTATCAGCTTGGTGGTTTAAAACTAAAACCTGATTCAATTTTCTACAAAATGGGCTGGAAACTTCCATATGGAACGTTAAAGCTGAGATTCTCGCTTACTCTTTTCTGCCTCTCCATTCAAAATTCTGCACAGCTTGCTGTCTTGCTCAAGGCTCACCCCAAACAGTTGGTGTTCTTCTGATCATGTCTCTTTGGAAAGTTTCAGACCACATGGGCAACCACAGCATGGACGCAGGGATGGACAAGCACAGGCTTAAGACAAACACTTACTCAAATATTTTTAAGACTCTTCACTGCCCCAGACAGTGGAATACATGCATCAGAAAGTATGTACATCTCCAGCAAGACCAAAGCAAGGTCCATTTGACTCAAGGTGAAACCAACATAAACCATGGACTTGAACAACACTTAGTTTCAATCAATAATGTGAAATACCAGTTTTGGAAGGCAAAAACATGTAAGTGTTTCAAGTCCTTGCTAATACAAGTACTATTGGGGCAATTTCAAGCACAAATACAGGCAGGGCAGAGAATGGACTGAGTGCAGCCCTGAGGAGAAAGAATTGGGGTGTTGGTTGACAAGAAGCTCAACATGACCTGGCAATGTGCGCTTGAGCCCAGAAAGCCAACCATGTCCTGGGTTGCATCAAAAGAAGAGTGGCCAGCAGGTTGAGGGAGGTGATTCTGCCCTGTACTACTCTGCTTTCATGAGACCCCACCTGCAGTACTGTGTTCAGCTCTGGGGCCCCCAACAGAAGAAGGGCATGGACCTGATAGCGTAAGTCCAGAGGAGGGCCACAAAGATGATCAGAGGGCTGGGGCACCTCTCCTGTGAAGACAGGCTGAAAGAGTTGGGGTTGTTCAGCCTAGAGAAGAGAAGGCTCTGGGGAGACCTTACAGCAGCCTTCTGGTACCTAAAGGGGGCCTACAAGAAAGCTGGAGAGGGGCTTTTTACAAGGGCATGCAGCGTTAGGACAAGGGCTATTGGTTGTAACCTGCAAGAGGGTAGATTTAGATTAGCTATTGGGTAGAAAGTCTTTACAGTGCAGGTGGTGAGACACTGGAACAGGTTGCCCAGAGAAGCTGTGGGTGCCCCGTCCCTGGAAGTGTTCAAGGCCAGGCTGGATGGGGCTTTGAGCAACATGGTCTGGTGGCAGGTGTCTCTGCACATGGCAAGGGGGGGTTAGAACTAGATGATCTTTAAGTCTCTTCCAACCCAAACCATTCCATGATTCTATCCCCAAACCAGACACTCACACAACAAACTAGGTATCAATACACGTGGGGGGAGAAGAGAGTTACACGAACACCCTTCCAGTTCTCATAATTTAAGTTTTTCTGCTTACAGAGATCTTGTCTTAAATCCAAGCAACAGATGAGGTATTTTAAGTTACTGTAAACTGACTACAAATTAACTTGGTAGATTGGGAAGGGGCAATGGTTTTCATCTTGAAAATCCAATATAAGAGTGTCATGTATTATTTGTTTCTCAAATCTATGAGTTTCAGATTAGCCATAAATCAAAAGCTGTTGGTGGCAAAAGAAAATCTTGTTTAGAGAACAAAAAGTAATAAAGTATCTGTATAGGGAAAATCCTTGTGTACAGCACAATCCGCAGAAGACCGGCCTCAAATGTCTATTTGCAAGCTAAATAAAGAAATCTGTGTGCATAAATTCCCAGCAACAGTAAAACCAGATCTTTCCTCTTGTGCAGCATATAAATCCCTCTGCTCATTGGCTGCTGTTAAATTTCCTATAAAATGAACTTTCACATTATGAGGTGATTGGTTTGAAATAGTTCCAGAGAGATTTTTGTGGTTTTACACCCAACTTAACAAGGTTTACATTCTGTGTGCATTTACAAAATAAGGCAATTTGATTCCACTCTACTGGATGCAACCACTCCAACTCTGAACATTAGGCCAGCCAAAAATATGGTTTCTTTGTTTGTAAATATATTTACAGAGCAGTGTGTTGACTGTGTTGTACATGTGACAGCAGTGGTGCTTGGTAGTCTTTTCTTACCTCCACAACCCCATGATGAATAGATGTGTACTGCTTCTTCTTCAGCATCACCAAAGTAATGACAATGACTGTTGCTATGACAACACCTCCCACCATTAGCCCAATGATGGCACCTTTATTTGAACCCACATCTTCAGCAAAGAACACCTGCAAAAGAAAAATAAAGGAAGGTGGCTAATAAAAAGCTCACTGAATATTTGGCTAACCTGTCCAGCTGCCACAGCAATACAAAGCCTACTGAAGTATCAGTAATCGAACAGTCATCCTAATTATTCAAAACTGGATTGCTGCACCCCAGCTCTCATAGCTGGAGAAGAGAAATTCGGGAAATCTGTATTGCCTGTGGTGTAGCAGTCCTGTGGCTAAGGGAAAGACTCACCTCCATGTTTCTGCTTCACACAGGTCTTAAGACAGGAGCTGCTTTTTTTTTTTTTCTTGGGTAATCGAGTCAAACTAATTGCAAAATGACTGATAAGCTTGTGGAGGACTAACGAGGGGGCATACACATATATTTATTTTTAGAATGCTAATGATGAAAGTGTTCATAAATCTACATCTACGTAGCTTGTTTGGACTGTGATACATTTCTTCTATGAAAGAGTGGTGAAGACCCGTAGCACGACAATGAAACTTGCACACAACCAGCTGGGATAAAATTCTCACACCAAAGAGACTAAGAGTCTAGCAAAATCAAGTGTGCCAATTTAAGTGACCATCAAGGGATGCTTCAGATACTTTTGCAGAGTAAAGGGAGAATGAGCTATAACAGGATCATGACAATACTCGTGTGAGATCTAGATAAAAGTTCTGTAAAAAACAGAAGATCCGCTTGAATTATATGTATTGATAAGGCAAAAGAGCGGACAGTAAGATGCTTTTACTATGCATTTAATAAGATTGGCTTTTCGCAACAGGAGCGGATGAGTGATTGTTTTAACTGTCCTGTTTTGTATTCAAGGAATATCCTGGATTATTTTACATCTATGCATATTTTACAAACCTATTGTCTGCTTGCCAATAGCAGGCTTTTATTATTACTATTTTTAATCAAAACGGGCAAAAAGGATTAGAGAATGAATTACATTCACAGAATTTTAAGACTATCTCACTCTGAAAGACTAAATACTTTGACAAGTATTTAACAAAAATGGAGAGGGAAGCAGGAAACCAGCTGAGAATTATAATGAGCTGTATAACATTTGCACTCTTTAAGAAACACGATCTTCCTCAGAGAGGTATTAAAGCATGCAGTATAAATATTTATGTTGTTCCTAGTCATAAGCAAGAAATGTGTTTGAACAAGGTTAAGAATTCACTAGAAAGTACACACAATGGACAGTGTTGGCAGAAGCTGATGTGAAGTAATAATTTCTTCTGTCAATTTTACCTGCCCAGGACTGAAATTCTGTTACCATACTATTTTGGAGCACTGTGAAATGCCCCAGCTAATATACATGTGCAACAGAGGAAGGCCTTAAGCACTCCAAGCCGTGAAAGTCAACCTACTGTACAGTTAAAATGTGAACATCCACATAAAGGAGAAAATAACTGCAATTTCAGCCCAATTCAGAAGTTTGTGTGTAAAATGCAATGTGCTGCTCAATTCAAAGTGATATCCTAAGGAGACTGTTTCAGTAAATCCTACCAGGGCACAGGAGAAGGAGAACAGATGAAAGTATTTTCTGCTTATTGCTTTTGAATTAAAGCTAATGGAGAAGGGCATTGGCTAGGATATGGCACTTGGTAAACAACCAATGCCCTGTACGTCATCAGTCCAGTACTTTCCCAGCAGTACTGGACCCCTTGCTCAGTCTCAATTGGAAAGATAACCTAGAGGACAGCTTACTAATTTTTAAGTAATGCTTGTACCTATCAGTGAGAAGTATGGCATAAAATACTTTAATAAGATGGAAAGGTCCCACTCTAAGCATGACACAGATTACCCAAGTGCAGGGATTGCAATGCATTCCCTATCAGCCACCATGGTAAGGATAGTTTCCAGCACCAAACTGCTTGGGATGGTATCAAACTGCTTAAAGGTTGTTGCTGGTAAGCGCATGAGACAGATCAGTTAAAATACATTCCTGCAAGTTCATTCCCTTCAGTAAACTGCATGGGTTTACTCCATCAGGATGTTTAACCCATCTGAGCCAAGCATGTCGGAATTTCCCAAATTAGTGCTAATGCATTTTGGATTAGCTAGTCAAACTGGGAATTCTTAGTTCTCAGCATCAAAGAGATGGCAGAATATCTTTTCACACAGTGATTGCCTAGTCAAATGCAAATTTGAGTCCCATGTTAATTTTCAGCGCTACTTAGCTTTAAGAATATATTAAGAAAAAAGTTTTCAAGTTTATTATCAGGATACTGTAAGTCATGGAACGGAAATCTCATCGTGTAATATACCTTTAAAAAAGAGGAAGCAGAAAAGGTCTGTAGTCAACACTGCTGTACGGATTCTTCATTACTTATTAAGGGACTGAAAAGAGCTTTTAGAAGATGCTTGTTCTTACTTATATTGCTTTTGGTTGTTATTTTTGTGTTCATAAGCAGCATAGTTCAAATGAGGAACAATATTTTGCTCCTACCTGCCTTTCATCTATTCATAATTTAATATACCTTAAGGAACAAAACTCACAGATGCAGCCAAGCACGAATTAAAATTAAGTCTAGTGAAGAATCTCTTCTTATCCCAAGCAGGCAATCTTGTGAAAGGTTATGCTCCATGGAGTTTAGCCTCCTTCATGCACCACCACCATCTGTTTTGACAGAAAATGAATCTATTCCTGAAATGGTGTCACTCTCTCTCTCTTGCTGCACCACGCTGTGTGTCTCCATCAAACTTTTTTTCTTTTCTTTTTTAGCGTATTACTTCCTCTGTATCCCTTGTCTTTGGTTACGAGACCATGACAGATGGACCGTGGGACAAGCCCATATGACCATGTCTACTCACATGGCGGTGCAAGGGCAGGAACTGTCAGAATTTCCTCTCGTGTGAGATTTAATGGCTTTCCATCCTCTCTGCTGAAGCTGTTCCAGGTTTACTCTCATTTAAGAGAGAACCAGAAAAATCATCATCTGTTCACATGAAAACTTTTTGTTGGCACTTTCAGCACCCACATTTCTTGGGGGAAACATGGCTGTAATTGACCCACTAGTTCAAGACTGAATCGGCAACTCGGAACTCACGTATGGAAAGCACTGTGTGTTCACTCACCAGCTTTTGATGATGAACTTCGTATCCTGAGTCATGCCGGAACTCTGCATCCATTTTCACTTCAGATATCTCTTCTGTTTTAACATTGGTCAACCCAGAACCTGCATTGCACCGCAACGACAATTCGTTAAAGTCATCAACTCAATTACACTCTGCTTACCTCCACCATTACAAGAGCAGAAGGCAATGGTGTCATTCAAGCAGAGGAGGTGTGATGCAACGTGAAAGGGAATGGGGAGGAAAGTGAGGTACATCTGATGTTTAAGTCTCACTGAGGTGACACAGACTGAGCTGGTAAAATTTCTCCTCTGTTAAACATTCCTTAATCCACCGCAACTATGTTGGTACAAGCATCAAAGGCTTCCAGCATGAAATACTGCGAAAACTAAGCTGCAAGGGACTAACTATCTGCTCTGACAGCCTCTTTAGCAATGTCAAGAACATTTGGTGTTTAGGCCAAAACCTCCCTCCCTCCTAAGCTCAGGCTGCTGTGAGGAAAAAACACATACCCATGGTGTGAGGTGGGGAACCCCAGATACTGTATCTTCTTCTTGTGACTCTGTACCTTTTGCGCAAACATGCACAAATAAGGGTTATTAAAATGTTCCTGAAGTTTACACAGTTACTTGTTTTCATATTTCAGACTGCTCACAATTATGATTATGCAAGTCTTGACTTCTGTCAGAGATGACAACTGCCCCCTTTGATTAGAAACATACAGTAAAGCAAGTAAATAAAGCTTGTAGTGATTTTAATTGTAGATAGTTTGCAGTCCTGTTCTCTCCTTATGAATGCAAAGGGGAGATGCTGCACTTGCCTAACTGGAAAGAAGGTCAGTATTTTCTCCTGGAAAATAGCTTTAGGAGAAAGAGCCAGACTTAAAACAGCTGAGCAGTGCATCCTGTATTGTGTATCTATGAATGTTCTGTCCCGAAAAGCTGGCTCTGGCTTACAGAGACCATACAAGTATTCACATAGCTGGTCATTCTCCTTCTCAGTACCAAGTGACTGACATATTTCTTAGAGGTACAAACACCGCAGAAGCAGGGTTTTATGAGATGTTACCTCCTCACCCTATCTAATGAAATAAGAACAAACTAGTTCATGTTCCTTGTCTGTACTTATTTTAGCATTTTAACACCCTGACTCCTCTCTCCAAGCCTTCATTCTCAGTATTTTGGGCTGACCTTAAGCTCTGACAGAGGAAGAACCTCTTTTAAAATTCTTAACACTGCTGACTGCTCTTGTGCTCCACCATCTCTTTGGACTCTCAATAAATTACTGAAGACTTCCACGTGCCAATGAGCTCCACAGTCTAAAGTAGCACTCAGTGTAAGAATTATTGTGCTTTTATTGCCTTTGAACATGCAATTTCTTTTTTCATTAAATGTCAATTTATTTTTGTATTATGAATCAGCAAGAACAGATGTTCCCAAGAACTTCTCTGGACTGTACAATCCCGTTCTAAGGTCTTGAACTTTCTCTTCATAGGAAACCAGGCAAAGGAGAGAACAAGAATCATCTTTATGCAGTGAAGTATTTATGGTTATTTTCTTGAACAGTCTGACGCTTTAAGCCCCATAAATTCTACTTTAGTGTCTTCTTTTAGAGAAATGAAGCACGTAAAATCTCAAATTTCTTTACAAAGAATCTGATTTTTGATGCTGCGTTACACTACTGACACAAGTATATTATAACATTTATATAAAAGAGACCATTTCTAAATGCAAGAACTGTAAAGTACTTAAACGAACTGCAGTTTGAAAACATACCATGATGTGCTGTCAATGAAATGCAGGAGGAAATGGAGGTAAGGGAAATAAAACCCACATGGTACCTGAAAAGAAGTTTAACCTTCTATCCTTGAAGCAGTTATAGTTAGTTTTCCAAATTAAAATAAGAATGAAACGTACTCTCCTTTGTGTATAATCTCAAAATAGCCCTTACACCTGTATCAACGGGAAGCAAAGAAAACGAGAATGTGTATCTGGCTGCGCAGAGGCTTGTCTCTTCAACCCCCTGACTTTTTTGTTTTTAGGATTAAAAGGGAGGGTGAAAAACCCAACACAGAAATAGTAGCGCTTCATATAGATTAAATAGTTGGGGGGGGAAGTGCTTTCCCAGGACTTGGTTCACTGCCCACAGCTGAAGTGGCTGAAGAGGTGGTGGCTCCCAGCTGCTCGCCACTGTCCGCGGCCACACTTGCTGCCCCACATGGAAACTCCCCCCAAGGCAAGGGCCTGAGGAACTGCACAACTCTGGCACTACAGCTGGCAAATTCACTTAAGCTGTAAATATTGATTAGAACATATGCATACATATACGAGATAAATCAGTGATGAATAAACTTATCTTTTGTTGAGGGAAGTCCTGCCTCCCAAACCTCTTAGAGGTCACTGGAAGAGTTAGGAAGCACATGGGAAACAGTGATTTGCCTTGGAATGAATCTGGATTTCCAAAAAGCCAAAAGCTTTTTTTTGAGAAGGTCCCTGATCAAAGCTCTGGCAGAAGCTACGATGGCAAAGACTACAAGCAAAAATCCTACACGACTTTCCATAACTGATTAAAAGATAGAAAATGAAGTGTAACTACACAGCCATTTTTCACAATGGAGGAAGGTTACCAGCAGGGTCCCACAAGGATCTGTGCTGTGCTGTTTGTAAAGTGATCTGGATAAAGCAGTGAATAGTGATGTGATAAAGTTTACTGACAAAAAATAAAAGCAAAAAAAAGAGCATAGCCAAAGCAAAAACAGCTGCAAAGAACTGCAGAAGGATATTACAAATTCTGAGTGCATAAAAAAAGGGAAATGATATTCAATGTTGATATAATGTAAAGTGGTGCTTGCAGGGATACGTAGCCCTAACTATACATACACAACAAGAGGCTCTAAGTTAGCTCTGTTCCACCCAGGACAGAGACCTTGCAGCCACTGTGGGTAACTCTCTGTGGGCAGCTGGCTTAGTAGCAGTCAAAAAGGCACAGAGAAAGCTAGGAGTAATTATGAGGGAACAGACAAAACAGAAAACATTGTTACACCACTGTATAAATGATGCATCCTCATTTTAAATCTGGCTACTCATTCTGGTCACCCCAGCTCAAAAAAAGGCAGAACTAGAAAAGGTACAATGCAGGGAGACACAGATGATTAATGGTATGGAATGGTTTCTGTACAAGAAGGACTAGACAAACCAGGAATCTTCAGAATGAAGAGAAAACCGAGGGGAAACACTACAGAGGCCTATACAAGTGTGAGTGACCAGGAGAAAGTCTGCAGGAAACGGTCATTCATTACTTCTCATAAGAAAGTGCAGGACACAATCATGGCTATGACATAGCAGATTAAAAACTAACAAAAGAGTGTGTATATATATAACTTGGCACAATGCAAATTGGACTGCGGAACTCATTGGCACAAATAATGAGGATGTGCAAAATACAAATGAACAAATGCAAAGCAATGTTCATCCAGGGTTACTAAACACAATGGTAAAAATAAAATTTCTAGTACTGATATCTATCAAAATGCTGGCTGCCAAAAGCTCAGTGGATGTGCCAGGAGTATAAAGCAGAGACGAAGTCTCTTGAGTATCCCTCATGCATCAGTGCTAGAGGTGGGATAATGGACTTGGGTACTTCTGCTCATGGGCTTTGACCACTTTTACTGAAAGCAGGCTACGATAGCTTAGACCGTGGGTCTTTGTTAGCTTCAGTTAAACAGAGCCAAATGCCAAAGGCAGGAGTTACAGCAGCATTTCAGGGGCAGAACAGGTCAGGAGCCTTCACATCAATGAGCGATCGAGGGTGGTAAGTTCATCAGCTGTCTTCTCAGCTGCTGGAGAAATGCAGGCTTGGGCTTCCCTAAAGCTACATTTCTTTGAAGGTTCCCTTCCCTCTTCCCACTCCCATCAAACAGTAGCATGGGAGCTGTACTTCCAGCATGCAGCAGGTTAAACAATCTTTTGCCTTGATATCAGGCAGAAACCTTTTGCTTTGGGTCAGGTGACCAAGGTCTCGTGGTCTGCTTGGCCTTACTCATGAATCCACAAAAATGCCATGGGTTCTGAACATAAAGTAGGACCTGATATTAGGAAGTTAATGATGTTAGACTTACTAAAACTTGGTTTTGGCAGCTAGCATAGGAAAAAGGTCAGAAATAGAAAAATCTTCTGTTGCACTAACAAACTCTATAGCAATTTTTTCCTTCCTCCTATCTCCCTTAGAAGTGAGAAAAAAAACTTTTTAAAAGTACAACTAGGGTAAACTGGTGGTCTTCTGCAAATACTTGATTATACAGTAAAAGCAGCATGACTCCACACTGTAATCAAATAAATACCTGGTATGAGACAAAAATACGTATGGGGTTATTATATATGCCTTTCCGCTACGTTACATTATAGAATTCAGACTTTCTATTTAACAGACTTCTCTTTATTTCCAGTTCATTCACTTTCCTGTCCCGGTGACTGTCTATTTAGACCTAGATGACAAAATCAAAGATTTATTTTTCAAAGGTACTAACTGAAGGAGGAAAAACTTCAGGATTTTTCAAAAACTTCTATTAGAGGTATGTGAATCAGCAGACAGCTAACAGCTGTCTAATACCATTCTACTCTTGCATTCAAGACAAGCATACAAAGAAAAGTTAACTATATGACAAGAACTTAAATTCTGACACAGAATGATGTTTTTTTCACTACAAAGTCTAAAATACACAATCCAAACACAAAAGCCAATGTAAAAGAAGAAACGTGAGAGAACTGCCTCACTGCACATTCACAAATGATTATAATTATTAGTGGTTTTTCTTCTGAATTACATACCGTCTTTAGGGAGTTACATTTTTAATTACTTTGATTTAAAAATGCTACAGTTCAGCTGGTAAATATATTAACTTGCAACTTCTTGGAAAAACTGACAAAACTATTTAGCTATCAAAAACACATGCTTAAAAGCATCTAGCAAATTCCAATAAAACGAGCTATGATGGGCTTCTAATTGTATTGCTGTTAATTAGCAAAGTTAACTGCTTTTATACATACAAGTGTACACATGCATGTACACACACACGCATATCCTAACATCAAAAAGAGCAGCGTATGCAAACCTTGTAGTTCCTTGCCCTTACAGGGGAGGCAAAATAAAATTGTATGGAGTTTAAAACTACTCATGAAATAAAAACAAAGTAGCTGCTTTGGGGAACACTTTATTCTCAAACAGATGAACTTTTGCATTTGTGTAAATATATACATTAAGCCTTTAAGAAGGGTAAGAAAAAGAATATAATGAATTCCACCAAGGTCGCATTTAGGTGTCGTTATCTACTATACTGCTTTTAATTGCTTCATCTACCTGTTAAATAACAGCCTAGCAAGATTTTGTTTTCCGAGGATCCGAAACAATATCAGATGCGCCTGTGGTCTTCTGGTTACTTTTAGAGCTAAAAGTTTAACCTCCACTTGAAGCACAGTAGAAACTACCAGACCTGGGTGGTCTCTACATAGAGAAAACCAGAAGTAGCATGTTTAGACAACAGATATAATGACTGCATTCAGGAAAACGTTTAACTCTATGTCCATGAACTGTATTTGAGTAACGACAAGAACAAGAAAAGATTTATTGAATCAAGGCCTGTTACAAGGGTAGTAAACAGTTTTATCTGAGTAAAGCTTAATCTAAAATAAAAGGGGTGGATGGAAGGGAATGAAGTGTTTGAACAACTACCCAGGTAGACAGCCATGTGTTCTTACTAGAAGTTCAACTATTACTTCCATATGACTATCTGACTTTGTGCAGGTCATTTCATTCGGAAACGAAAGAAGAATGAAGATTGTTTTGTAAGGACGACTCAAATATCTTTGAGGAGTAAGTACATTTAAGACTGCATGGAACTAAAACTTTCTGGTCTCTCCATGAAACAGTGGTTTGCTTTTACTCCATGGATTACTGCAGGGCTCTTAAATTGGAGAAAGCAAAAAACCAGTGCAAAACAGAATGTTATCTTTTTAAAGAAGAACCTAATTGGAACTTAGTATGAAATAATTCTGAGAATACCAGAGATTATTTTATATGTGTGTAAAAATGAATAAACAAAACGAGTAAAATCTGGTAATCTTTCTGGCATGCCAAAGCAAATGCTGTGCACATGCATATATAATTGCATTCACAGGTAATAACTATCTGATCTATGAAACAAAGCAACCTTATGAAAAAAAAAAAAATCCATTCATCATTTCTATTTGGGGGCTGCAGACAGTTGGTTTAAGACAACTGTGTTGATCTAACATCACTAAAACAGGAGAAAAACCCTGGCAATTTCTGGCAAGGAAATCATAAATAATTCACTAAGCTGCTCTATGCCCTCACCTCATAGAGATTGCAGCCTATGTGCTAATGATTCTGCAGAACAGCCATTAGGCTTACAGAGCCTCTGCAACCATGTATAAAAAAAATCCCTCAACTTCCATATCATGTAATGAGGATGGACACGTTATGATTTATCAACAGAAGCACCAGAGACACAAATGCAGCTTTATGTGCAATGTCTCCTCAAAATTATTGACTGCAAAAACAATCAACTGATGAAGAGTTGGGAGAATGCAAAAAAAAAACCCAACCCCAAACTATACTACATGGAGGAAGCTAACAGTATCATAAAATTCTTGCATTATGAATTATAGGCATCCTGTGAGTGATATAAGTACAGCTGTTAGCGGTATAATTACAGTTGCAACTGTGCAAAAGATGAGAATATGATCTACCCTGAACAGAGCACTGGTTATTTTCTTTATCACTTTGAATTTCAAGAAAATCTGCTGATACTCAGCAACATCCATTCTGGTGCAGGTTTTCTACTCTTCACTGAATTTCCACAGATCAGACCTGCTGAATTAACATGGGTAAAAAAGGAGCTTGCTTATGAGTATTCTAAAGATGTTTTTATACAGGCAGTCCTGGGTTAATGGTTGGACTTGATGAACTTGATCTTAAAGGTCTTTTCCAACCTAAATGATTCTGTGATTTATGTGTGTATATGTACACGCACACATACACACAAAGTTACCAATAAACACATACTCCAAATTCAGCTGCAAGAAATCAAATGTTTATCAAGAAAAAGTGACCTCGGGGGCACAGGTGAGAAGGAAACACTACAGAAAAAGCAGTTACAGCGAGGCTATCGAGGAAAGAGGTATCCTCTCTACTTGAAACTTTTACTAAGGAAGTTCTCAGGCTGGACTGAAGCATTCTAACATCTCTCTGTATGAAGATACTTATAAAGAGTAAGAAACATGTCATAAATGTCTTATCATTTTGTGTTGTATTAAAAAATAGCTCACTGATGACTACTTGATGCATCTATTTTCTTTCACTTTGACCTTTTATTATCTGTTTACTCCCCTTTCAGGAAAGAGCCAAGAAAGGGATTTAGGCATAATTCTTATTTTTGTTTTCCCACTTGTGAAGTAAAAGGGGGAAGGACAGTGTGTTGAAGCACTAGGCTCCTTTGCAAATACCGCAGATGATGTCTCTATGCTAGGAGATGGCAGCCCCTCTGAAATTACTCTCCTCCTGGGACTGAGGTAGATCAGATTCAAATTCAAGCTTCAACTGCTGACAGCCAAGGTGGAGTGCAACAGAGGCAGGGGTTTGGACAATTGGCTTAAATTTTAGTAAATGCTTTAAACTTGGTCCTTACTAAAAGCTTTTCTGCTCTATGGATTGGACAACTCTTCACTTTTCCTGACTTTGCTCATAGACTATTTTTTGAACAAGAGAGAACAATGTGCTGAAGTAACAAGATTCTAGTCATCACAAATACTAACAAGTACTTGCTCTTTTCTGTACTGTGACCAAACTACCTCTCTTGTGGGAAAGGGATAAAGATCACCTGCACAGTTTGATCTACTTTTAAGGAAAACTTCGTGATCATTGTAAGAATATTATGTGGGCAAAAAGTGATAAAAAGAAAATGGGAAAGAAGAAAAAGGGCAGGTGTTTGTATGCTTGTCTTAGTCCTTTCACAGCTGATATTCTTCAATGGTTTTGAGCAACTACAGAACATTCACTTGTTCTTATTCCAGGCTTGGACTGTGGCAGGTTGACATGAGGCCTGTACGTTCACCCTGAAGAAGCAAGTCACCACCTTTGTTCACCTCAGCAAAGCAAGCAGAAGCACTGACTGGAAAGTCAGGACTATGAAGCGTGCAAATCTTTCAGGAAATCAACAAGAATCTAGGCAATAAAAACAACCCAAAAAGTTACAAGAAGCTATATGTGTTAATCTGCCTCCAGGTCCCTTGTTAATACATTTTCTTTCTAGAATAATACACTTTTCAGATTTTTTTTAATAAAGAATAGCCCCAAACTGTAAAAAACAACTTTACTGAAAGTAGAGTGACTGCAAAGAAAGTATCTCTTTTCCTTTTTTAACCTCTAACTTAGAAATTTTATTTATAATTAGCAATTAAAACAATTTTAAAGCACACATTATTAAATTGTCAGGATCTCTTTTGTATTTCACAGTTTAATTAAGCACCCATTTGCTTTCCTCTTCTGCTAGTTCATAAAGCTACTCAGATCAGTATCAGGTTTTTGTTAAGCTGAATTTTTATCACAGATCAATGGTTTTTAAAGGATGATGAAAAATCAGGGGGACATTTATTGTCAGAATTTGTAACAGTAAGTACAAATTTGCCAAGGTCTGGACAAGGTGATTAAAGACATAAGGAATTTAAAGTTTACCAGGAACAGTGAAGTGAGCATGTTTTACTTACTGTTATGATACATTTAGCACTACAGTAAAGGGGCAAAACCCCCATCTCACATGCTCATGTAAGACACTTTATGCTGTGAAAACTGGAATGCAGGCACAGCAGTGAGAGATTTCAATCTTTCCAGGGAAGCAAGCATCACTCTGCATGGAGGAATGCAGTGTGCATCCCTGCTAGGCTGGAGGGGTTCACTCTCTGTGCCAAAAGCAGACCACGGGCTTCTGCAGCACTTAAATTTTGTGCTAAAAGTGACAGAGGCGGCACAGGCCCCTGGGCAGTGCTACTTTTGCACTTGAGCAGAAAATTGAGGAAATATCCCATGTGTTATTCATAGTGCAAAAGATAGTGTATCCACTGGAAATTTCAAGCCTAATAGTCACATGCTGAAATACTTTTTATTGCTCCTTAATGGTCTACCATACACATTCACAAAGATCACTCATGACCTATGCTAGCCATACTTTTGGTAATCTATGCATTGCCCCAAGTGACAAAGTGCTATGATACAGTGGACTAAAACACATCATTTCACTTCGAAACTAGAGTGCAGCACCGTGGGAAAATCCTTCCTCTAGAGAAAGGACACCAAAGATTTCTGGTGTGTGTGTGTGTGTGTGTGAGGGAATAGGAGGGAGGCAAATATAACAAATACAGGCCTCCTAACAGATTTTTTCAAGATGACTGAAATTAAAATGGTTAACAATAACAAACCTTAGTATTACAAGAAAACTGCTAGATTGAACTAACATTACAGAATTCAGATTAACAGGTTCATGTTTCATGTGTGGCGGTACTTCTACTGCTCTCAGGGAAGAAATCTGATCTAGAAGGCAGAGACTACCCAGTATCGGGGAGACGTTCCCTGATCCTGTGATTTTTAGCACTGTTGTACAGATAGCTCTGTACCTGTTTCCAGGCTCTCTTCACAGAACAAATTAAGACTCTAAAGACAAGTAAGATGTCAGACTGCCCAGCCTCCCAACTGCTATAACATATGAGCTTATTTTACTTGCAACTAGCAATTTCTGTAGTCGGTAAACACAGTGAGTTATCAGAAAGATTTAAATGCACTAGGAGGGTGTTGCCCAAAATGCTACCTAATGGATGTTTGGATGAAAAGATGAAGGAAAAAAGAAGACAGATTGCTTAGTTTTATCTGGTCTGAAGAAAAAACCCACAATGACAATGCAATACTGATATAATTCTGACCCTAAAATATACCAATCTAATCTCACTACATGTTAGAGAGTAACCTCTTCTGAAATAAAAGGCTGTTTGTTCTTAATGGAACCTGCCATTTCTAGATAATCCTAAACAAAACCAAGGGGAAAACCAATCTAAAAAGCAAAAAAAGTTAGTATGAAAAGCAATCTTTTACTTTTAAAAATTGGATTTGTCCCATTTAACTTTTCCAAACATTTGCAGCCTGACTCAAGCTAGTCATCTGCTCTTACTCTGAAATCAATAGGAAGACACAGGTACCTACAGAAGGCAATCAATCACCCCTCTCCATCCTAGAATGGAACGAATAGCCATACAGAGGTGTCCTCGGTGAATCCAGAGGGAAAATATACGTATCGATTTTTACATATCTGGAGTTAGCTAATATAAGTATCACAGCAAGAAATCCTGATGTCCCTTACAATTCTAAAACTGTACACATTAATTCTTTATTAGCCCCAACTTTGACGAAACTGTATACTCTACATAGAGGATTCGACACTTCTATCATACATTCCCACATTAAAAATACTCTCTGCACTAGGGGGTACCATGTCTACCACCTCCTGCGTCTGCCAAAGCATTATTGCTAGAAGGGGCAACAACTTGAACATCAGTTCTGGGTGTCTGGGTCTCTCTGCAAGTACACATCCTGATCACCCTTGACACACGCAGACTCGCACAAGCTGATGGGATTTTGTGTGGGAACACTTCCCTGGTTCATGACAGAGCATTACATATTAAGAGAGGGTCACACCAAAGCAAACATAATCATTTCAGCTCAAGCAGACCACATGCACGCTGGGAGAACACAGGTTAGGTAAAAAGCCATGCAAGTTATATACCTGGTCGTGTGGTCAGTCCTCTGTCTGCAGCTGGGCGGGCATCAACTGGCTCAACTGGGCATGTGCAGAAAAGAAACAAAAAAAGCAAACAAAATAAACAAAATCCCCCAAAATGATAAAGTCAACTGCTCTTCTGCTGGGACAGTGCAGAAGAGACATACCGCATAAACAAAGTTACCAAAGCAACAGCTAGAAAATACCAGCCTTCAGTTAATCCTGGAAATAAAAGGAAGGGATGGGTACGACTTCAATAGGAAAGCTTCACAGCTGATGTGCCAATTTTACATCACATTCTGGTTACTGCTTAAAGTAAGAAAACACCAAGATCGAAGAATTTCTGTCTATAGAGCAAAACTATATTCATCACGTGCAAACTTCTTCCAGTTGCCTGATCAGAACTGACAGCAAGAATGGACACGATGAGCTCTTGCAGCTAACTCTCAATCAGTGCTGACTTACAAACCCACTGAATCCTGACTCCTTTTTTCCTGTCAACAGGGATTCTTTACAGCACTAGCTATAAGGTTTGAAAAAAGTAAAGTGCATTTTGAAAATACGATCAATATTTCATTCTAATACGCTCTCATTTGTAGACAGCAAATTTGTCTTCCAGTTATTGAAAGGGCAGCAAAGGAGAAACACCACTTTCTACTCACTTGGGTGCTGTACAGTTTTACAAAACTCTTGTATTACCACACAAAGGCTTTATCATCTGAGACCTAAGACTGATGGAGCTGGCATTCACAGAAAAAGCTGATATGCAAAACCCTAAGAGCTGTTTCAGTCATTATTTACTGCCTCAGGTAAGTCCAAACATACTGGAAAAATTCATTGAACTGCTCGTCGTTTCATCAGAAAAATCACACAAACCTGATGATACGGCTGACTAAAGCAACAGAACTGCCCGTCTTCTCAGGAAGTCTGTGTCACTTGCTTAGCGTTCCTGTGGATTTGACAACCAGCCTACCATGCTTGAAAGTAGTAAGAGATCACATGGCATCCCTGCCCTTGCATACAGGAGAGGACTGCACTAGCTCCTGCCTCTACAAGAATACCAGTAAGTCAGCTTTATAGTAGCCGCAGACTAGAAGTGCATCGGCACATCTGACTTGCTTGTGTTTCCAGCAGGGAAAAATTTTCAGAGCTTGCTGGTCTGGTGCTGCAGAGACAAGGCATCAAACCGCTTTCCTTCACAGCAGTTCACAATGGCACTAGCAGACCATGTAATTGCTTTCCTTACATAGCACTATACAAAACCCAATTTCCATCGTTAACTAAAAGCTGCAGTTTTGAATATTTTCCTATTTACGTCTTCTGCTAGGTTTTCCAATATCGTCAGCACCAACCCTCAGGTAGGTCAGCAGTAATTCTTAGTGGGAAGGACTGAAGAGAAGAAACAACCAAGGACCAACATTACTCAAACTGCTCCTGCAGGACCCTCCCCCGTTGTCCTGGTCCCTGAATCCTCCCTAGAAGCCTGAGGGGTTTTATTTCCCTCTTGCTCGGTAATCCTACATGCCCACAGCTATGGAGAACTGAGAGAGCAGGTTGTGAAGGGAAAAAAGGATGGAGGAAGTTTCTGTTGTATAGTAGCATGGACCTGACCTCAGGGTAATGCTGTATTTGTGGGGTTAGGTGAAAGTATTAATAATGAATATTTTTTCTTGTCACCTCTGGTTTTGGAAGCACTGTACAGGGAGGGGAAAACCAAAACGTGCCAGTGCTGTTTGCCAACTGACATGAAAGTGAAATGACCTGCTCAAGGTCACAAACCAGTTGCAGGCCAAATACTGGAAGCAAGAGTTCAGAGCCCACGGTTTTCCAAAGCAGATTGTGATTGCATGTGCCTAAGCACAGCACGTCCCAGGCAGCATGATACAAGAAAGGCTGCTTTCTGGACAGCCCTGAGCTGCCACCTTTTGAATTTCAGTTGCGTTTTAAAACCTGCTTACTCTTACCCTGGTATCGATGTATGCACAAACAGCACTTATCTCTGAAAATCTTGTCTGTGGGTTTCTTCACTGCCTGCCCCACTGGACCACCCCACCCCACAAGAGCTGATATTGAGGGGAGATGTTTAAACCTATTACAGCATTTATCAATAATCAAAACTCTTTAAGACATACTGTGTATTATCATAAAAACTGCATTCATTTTGATACTGCAGAATCATACTTCGCTTGAACACACCTCCGTGTGCATGGAAGTACACAGAATTAAGACTGAAAATTTATTTTCCAAATAGCCTCATGAAACTCAGTTGGTAGGTATCTGCTTACACTGACAACTCCAGCTTCATACAGACTATACACTGCACCTTGTATCTAACGCTAACACATCTCAGAAGAGCATGAGGGAATGTGGCTACTTCTCTTTTCAGAAATAAAAGAAAGGTGAATCAAAAAGCTCAAAAGCTGGTACAAATCAGCAGGTGAGGAGAGCTACGTGATGCTCACCTCCCAAGAACAGTGTGGAAGGGAATAACTGGCCAAGTCTAACACAGAACATTCACAAAAATCTCACTTTAGATCAATACTTTGTCACTAAGGCTAACGGTAACTACATGGTAAAATACAAAGGGTAGAACACTAAACCCAGTTAGGCACTGGCAAAATGCCCAGGGACCTTGGCAGTGTCAAAGCTTCACAGCTGTTGGGGTTTTGCCCCCACCTCTGAAGGTGTGTTTTTCATTGTTAAAATACAATTTCCTGACAGTTTGGTGGTGCCTCCTGCAGTGTCCTTAGACAGCATTTTTTGTTAACCTAATTAGTATCACAATTCGCCAGACATACGTTCAGTCATGCAAGTTGTGTAGTGTATTACCTGGTGTTTGGATTCATTTCTGTGGATATTTACAGGGAAACTACCTCAGGGAAACAACAAGAAGCCAAACTAGACTTTCAAGGTCTTTTTATTTTTAGACTTTCTCACTCATTCATCAGAAAAATAAATGTTAGTAAAATAAACTGTTTGCATAAACCCGATCCTTTTACCTAAACATGCAGTTTAGATTGGGAGAATCTGAAATGGAGTTATGAAACCTTGCGAGTATATAGAAATGCACCAATCTAACACATCACTAATATCTCTGGGTGAAACCTGGTATTAGACCATGGCCATGGAAGAAAACAGGCATGGGAACTAATAACAAATTTAAGGTATTTTTTGTAGTATTTTAACTTCATTGCTTGTATGCAGAATAATGGATACTTTGAAACTAAGACTTAACGGCTGCATTTCCTTCTACTTTTTCCACAATCACATTTTGGTTTAAGTGTTCCCCAAATGGTTAATTAAAAACAAGTCCCCTCGCTGTGATTATGCCAGAAGGGGTGGGATCCCAGGTCCCAACCCAGCCAGCTCCAGGATCTGTTCAGTTGCCTCTCAGACATCAATGGTTCCATTAGAAATTTGGTTTGACAGTAGTGTAAATTTGCAATGAGGTAAATTATTTACCCGGTGTGGCCACTCAGGACTGGAGAAAACTATCGCTTATACAGCGCAACTGTTCTTTGCAGTGAGGAAGTCAAGACTCTCACTCTACCTAGAAACTCACCTGCATATGCCGAGCTGTTACCACTCTGGATTTGTGTTCAGCAAGTTTCAGAAAAGTTGACTTCAGCTTTCAAACTAGACCAAACCACTATCAACAAGTGAACTCGTAACTTGCATGCCATCTGAAACTCCTCAGGTAGTCTCTGTTAGACCTGCTGGACTACTCACTCAGCAGATTTCCCAGACACCAGGCCATTCACACGGAACAGGCTGTGATTTTCTCAACGGTGCTGAGTATCCTCAGCCCTCACCCAAGTAAATGGGAGCTGAGATGTTCAGTTCCCTGACTTCTGCTGGCACGTTCAGCACCTCCCAGCAGCAAGAGATGCTGACCATCACCAATACTGCAACGGTTAGTCACTCTCAGTATTTGAGGTTTCTCTAGCACATGATTTTTGAACTTACACCTTTTTTGATCAATGTTTTTCTGTTAAGAAACAGCAATGACTTACTTAGTACCGCATAAAATATAAAAAGCTCCCCGCAAAAGGGGAACGTATGGTGTGCAAAACAGGCTATTTAAAACAAAAAGAAAACCTTCAGTGGAAAGGGAGAGGAAAAAAGAGAAGGAGAAAATTGTGTCAGTTGTTGTTCTTGCTACTTCCAAAGCATATTATAGCAAGACAGACACACTTTTTTGGAAGCAACTTAGACAAAGCCTGGGATTAGATCACAGCCACAGAAGAAAACAGGCATGGGGAGTGAGAACAAATAGCACAGTTAGTCCTGGGTTTTTGGAACAAAGAGGTGGGAGACAAACACAAATTAAAAGGATGAGGCTGTGAAATTTCCCTTTGATACTATGGGCAAAGGTACAGAGAGGGTATCTAGAGGAGGGAAAGAAGGTATTGCAGGCGTGATCACATTAACAACATTGTGGTTTGGGTAGATGACAGAGAAGTGTAAGTGGAAACAAGAAGGACTTGAAGAGGTTTAAGTCATCTAGTAATTTCTATTTCTAACTGTGCAAACTTAAATGCTAATAATGGTTGGCCTAACAGAATTGTTTGCCGCAGTAACTTCATGACAAATACAATCCTGATAGAAAAAAAAATAATCCCTAAACGCCAAAAACTTGAAGGCATGAAAGTTAAAAAGATGTTCCCACAGTAAACATTAATAAGTGCTGCAACAAAGCATGTAGAGCATTAAAATACACAGGATTCATAATTAAACAGTATGATATTCAAGGCAGGAGAGTTTCTGTTTCTTAGTTGCCGTCATATATTTTAAAGGAGAACAATGCTCAATACATTTGGCCATGGCAATGCAGTGTCACATTGAAGTATGTACCTTTCTTTGTTAAATTCTGGGCTTAGCCAGGTTTCCGAAGGAAAAAAAGGCTTGTGTGATTAAATTGTGGGTATGTCTGGGTGCACCTGTATACCTAATAACTTCTGAACTTGGTGACTGCAATCAGTACATTTTGAAAGCTAGGGGACAGACTTCAAAAGTAATTAATTCCCCCCAAGTTTCATGAAAGCCAACAGTGGGTATAGAAATTCATGTCCTGTATGCCTCAGCTACGGGAAGAAGTGCAGCGAGAGCTGTACTGGAAAATTCCTGCAGGACAGACACCACCAGCTGGGCTGTGGCCTGCTCCTGGCAGACAGCCTTGACCGCGCTACGGTGAGCTGCAGCTCACCCCCAGGGAACCAAGTGCAGCCTGCCCGCCCGGCCAGCCTCAGTACTGCTCTCCAGCACCTGATGCAACCCAGCCAGCTGCTCCCTGCCACTCCAAAAGTCACTTGGCTGCAAGTGCCCTCCAGACACATCTGGAGTCTTGTCACCACGTCCTGTCCTCTGGCTCTTGCTGCCAGCTAGTCCGTTGAGTTTGCTCCAGCTCTCCCTGTGCTTCCACTTGGTCCCTACTTGCAGTGCTGACTCCCCGGCCATTTGATTTTAGCCCCACTCCGGACCAGCCTCTCCTCTCCCCCCTCAAATCTGGCACACTTCTGCCTCGCTGATCTGCTGACCTTTGCTCAGATCTTTTCCTTCCCCTGATCTTAGCCTTCTCTGACTCCTGGGGATGACCCCCTCTGATCACAAATCATTCTGCTTTCACCTGGCACCAACACCCCAGACCTGGCAGACCCATGGACATCCCCCAAGCACTCAGTTGCCCACAGTCACCACACTGTGCTGGAGTGAGACTAACTGCATAAGGCTGGTCTCAAAACTCATTCTGAGAGCAGGTACAGCCTAAGCCAGTGGTTTCAAAAGACTTCTGGAGGATGTTAATGTCTGCGCAGTTTAGCTGCAAATCACAAATTTTCCTGAAAAAAGACATTTATAGCTCCAGCCTCTGTGAATCTACCGTAGCTTTGCAGTAACAGACTTTCACTAATGTGATTAACTCAGCAGTAATGACAGTGGAGTTGAACTGATAGAGAAAACCAAAAACAACAGGAGGAACTTAAATAACATGATTGAAGTCCCTCAGGTTTCTGTTTAATTTGCTCTGGCACCTAAGTAAACTACCAGTTCCAGGTTATACATAAATTATTAAAGTAGTATACAGTTACTTCAATAAATTAGTCCATGAGCAACATAAAATACTCCTCAGGAAAAGTTTCCACTAGCCATTTGCATTGCCGAGTATGCAGGAACATTTCCGCAGTACATTTCAGACAACCAGTGTGTATGGAGGAATAGAATCAACTCTCATGCTAGGATTGTGCTGGATCTGTAATAATTTTCATGCCAGTAAATATAAAAATTTTTCTTAACTAAAACACTCCTTTCATCATGGCACAAATCTAACAACTTACTGTCTCCCTTAGCTCACAGTTACGTATTTCGTAAGACTGCCACTCATAATTTGCTGGAATCTAGTTTGATTTGTTTTTAAAGGAAAGTAACCTCAACACTAAAATTTACTGTGTATTCCAAATTTTAGCCAGGATTTTCTGTTCCAGAGACACAGCTGACACAGCAGAGCAGTTCTAAACTTACATTTGAGAACCTCTATCCTGCTTGTATCAGAAAGATGTCAATTTTCAGGGAACAAAGCGAAGAGAAACCACAAAGCTGAACTCAGAATATTCTGTGGTTTCTCCCCCTAGTGTACATACCTTCATTTTCAGTATTGGCTGGAACAGAATCAACACCAAAGGGATGCCATGGCTGAAGGTCATCTAGGCTGAACTCTCCATCCACTGGAAGAAGTTCAACTGTGGTCTTAGTTTCCGTCAATGAAGGCATAAGAGCATCATTTCCATAGCTGATTCTGGGTTCGCTGATCATGTTGGCCAAAACATCGTCAGAATAGTTTTGCTCTTTCTGAAGTAATTCATCTGCAAGGAAATTTCAACACAGAGATTATCTCAAAGAGCCTGCATTTCTGAGAACCTGTTTCCAACACTCTTAAAGTAATAATGCTCTATTACGAGATTCTGTTTTCTTATGACAAAAATATAAAGGCTCGGAATAGTCAGAACTCTGTGATAAGTACTGCAGCTAAATCAGGCTTGAAACGTCAACCAGACTTGTTCAATACTGTTTCCTACCCACATTTCCACCACAAAGAGATCACAGGTCTGCACTTTACAACTCCCTGGACTCTTCCCCACCACTTTTAAAGGAAGCACAAATCAATTCCCTTCAACTCAACACGTTGCCATAAGTCAACAGGCAAGAGGCCCACAGGAAGGAATGTCTTCGTTATTTCCCCTTCCTCGTAAATGCTTGCTATCAAAGCTCATCACAGCTCCTAAATCACCACAGCAGTTACTGTATTAAATTTGGCTTACTGTAACACAATGAATCTGAAGAAATATTCACTCTTTTAACCTATAGAACTTCACCAAAACACCAAAGTAGTTCTTTGCTTAAAATCTTAAGTAGTAATAGACATCTGTAGGCAAATTATTTTACAAGCAACCAGGACCTAAAACCGTGCTGTATTATCTAGGTTGGGTTTTGGTGGGGTTTTTTTTTTGGGGGGGGGGGGGGTGGGTGGGGTTGGTTTTTTTGTTTTTTTACTTGAAGCAAGGCGAGCACAATCAAAGCACTTTTCAGCTCCATCAGGTGTATAGGACAGACTGTCCAACTCAGTGTTAAAAATAAACTTGGAGATTTTGTGTGTACTTGATTATTCCAGCTCCCTTCTCACATCAAAGTTAATCTACTCCTGATCACTGCCATTTTTTTTTCTGTAGGAGCAACACATGATTTGCAAGTACTTTGAGGGAACATGGTGCAAAAGAGCACATTCAAGCAAGCAAGCAATCTCAATGAAGAAGATAAAAAACTGCTAATAATACTCCAATGTAATTAGTAAGCAGAGCTAAATAGTTCGGAATTGAAGACTGTAAAAGTTACATTACTAGAGTGCAAGCGCTTGCACGCATAAGCACACAACACGTGACAGCTGATAATACAAAAGCTTTTATTAAGGCTGGCTTCTCTCCACTTGGTTAATGACCCCCTGACTGTCACTGCTTCACATCCACATCTGAACCCTGTAGCAATTCAGGGTCAGGAATCACCACTCTACTGCTAGACTCTTCATGTCACTCCATAGGGGCTCACTTATTTCCCGGTATCATCAGTGAGAAAAGGCATCTCAATTTCTATACACAGCAGAGCTTCAGAGCCCTCAGTAAAATCTTTTGAATGTTATTTCCTTCCCAACCTTATACTGTGCCGTACCACCACAGACGTACACTGCCGCCATGCAGCAGCTCTCGGTGAGAATCCTCACCAATTCATACACATTACAGCTGGCACTGTGTCAGTGCTGTGACCAGTGATGATGCAGTAGGACTCTGCTTAAAGACCACCTTGAGACATTTGACACAACTCTCTGCCACCCTAATACTACACAAAATTCAGAACACCAAAACGAAACAAAGTTGCAACCTCAGCACTAGGCAAACACGGGGCCTGAATCTTGTAAAATGATGTTTCAAAACAAATTTTCCTGTTTAAACAACCCTTGCTTTAGTAGACAGTAAGCCTAATGTGTATACAAAATTTCATTCTGTGATTTAATTTTTTCATTAGAATGACTTACTAGGACAGTATAGGAAGTATAACACTGAATTGTTTTTCTCTTTGTTTTATTGAAACCAATATTATTTTGTAAGGTACCTACTCAATTTTCAGCATGAAAGGCAAGTCCAATTTTTGTCTCCCCACTGCACTTACACTAATCCTTTATCAAATTCAAGTGTCTCCTTGTATTAGAGAAGAGAAAGGTGAAGCACCTCAATGTTCTGAGCACACATTCTAGCCACATGACAGACGTTACTTTTCATTAGCTAGGGACAAAGAGATTTTACAAAAAAGGAACTGGATATTAGTGGTCTGAGTGAGAAGCCTGGTGTCCAGGTGCCTTGCCAAGAGCGACGAGTGATACCAGGTCAGCACGTTGTAATACCAAGTCATCACACGCTACAGGAAAGTGCATATTTATGCTACCACCAAACATCTTGCTGCCTGCAAGCCTTTTGGACCCAGGAATCAGAAGGGGGTTTGGGGTGCAGCTCCTCTCGCTCCTGCTGACCTCCCTGTCCCCAGAGGACTGTGTGGGACAGCGGCAGAGAGCTGCAGCCATGCAGCGGGGAGCGGCGCTGGGGGTGCTGTGCCCCAGTCGCCCCTTTCCTCTGCGTGGTGCCAATCCTCCGCAACTCCTGTCCATTCCCTGCTGCCAATGCACTCTGTTACCTGCAGACAGCTCCTGCCCTCAGAAAGGGAAAAATGGTGTATGGAGGGGAAGGAACAGAGGGAGAAAGACCTGAGCTCCAGCAGCGGAGGAGCGGCACCAGGGCTGGCACAGTGCTCAGCAGGAGGCCACGGTGCAGGCACGGCTGGGCCTGCCAGGCTGACAGAGAGGGGCACCCAACTCCCATCATGATATCGTAATTAATCCAACTCCCTAGAGGCTGGGAGGGACATATACACAAAGTCTCTCTCTCAACGCTACCCAACTGGGAGCACGTCGTCGCCAGCGCTTGCAGGCTCCATTGTTTCTCATTCAGCTGCGCTGCACAGCACGGACATTAACTAACCCACACAATAGCTCAAGCAAGGCAGACAGATATTACAACCAAGAGATTATGATCACATCCATTTTACAAGCAGAGAAACAATGGCCAAAATCAATCAAGCCCATCTGACATGATGAATCAGACACTGAATGACAGTGAGAAATTAGAAGTGCCTGGCTTAGGAACTGTGCTGGAGTCCATCGGACTGAGGCAGCTGTGTCTGCATTGAGTAAATGATTTGCAAACAATTGTTTCAATCTCTGACCTGCTAAAAAAGTTTGCCCTAGGATTTCCAGTTATCGACACTAGCTGGCAAAGTCCAAGATCAATTTTTTGGTGTTGATTTTGTTCTGAGTATTGATGGCTACTTGAACCATCAGTTACGCTAATGGAAAGCCATACAGCCTCACTGTTGCCCATCGATACAGCGTTCCCTCCCTTTTCCACCATTGCCAACTCAATTCCCCCACCCTGCAAAGACAATTCCCTAAAAAAGCTGGGAGTGCAGACACAGCTCAAGACTAGGATGTGCATTCAAGACTGTTTCACAGGTATTCTTTGTGTGGTGAATATCTTCATTATTAGGTGCTGAAAACAGAGATTCTAGGCTGCTCTTCAAAATTTCATCTCCTATCAAACCAACAGGACAAAAACTCCATGACAGTCTTCCCATAATAAACTTTTTATTGCTCAGCTCATTATCTTCTTGTAGTGTGCTGCTAAGACCTGCCACTGAGAAGAATAAGAAGGATGTCAAAACTTTCTGTCCCTCCAAGAACATGTGCTCAAAAGCAGACATGACCTTGGGAACAAACCACGCTCAGCTGGGACCTCAAACCTCCCAGCAGCTCTGGATCTGGTGTGAGGGCACACAATTGCCGCTTTTCCTTCAGGGACACAAATCCCTTCTTTCTCAGGATGAGAGGCAGGCTCACGTCTGGTACTTCAATAAAAAGCTCCTCAGACTTATCATCATCCCTAAGCAAGTTTCACTAATTCTTGGACTCACTGAAAGCATTTGCCCATGGGTCATTACTACTTCACAACAGCATCTAGAAAAACTGAAATGAAACTATCGTTGGGGAACTAGATATAAGGGTAATACCACTACAACCTCCTTTCAAGCCCATTCTCTTATCCCATGAAGAGACATATGGCGCCAAAAGCAAAGGAGGAACAGAGGAAAAGAAATAAAAGTTATTACAAAATCTTCTGGTGGACACTGGATTGTTAGAAGCCATTCATCCACAATGGCCCTGGACCACACTTGTACTGGCACAGCTTTGCAAAGAGCACCGTACATACTGTGACAAATCCCAACAGAGATGATGGACTCAAGAGTGGCAACACTCAAGCTATTTTGTAACTTTATCTACTTCTTATTGGCCCACAACATTGTTTCCCATGTTGGACTCTGGGGCATACTTACCCTAGCCCTTAACTGGCATAGCTATAATGACAGTAATTTCATGTGGAACAGCTCCACTTGCTGCCCTGGAAGGCCAGCAAAGCCTTAGTTATCTTTCAAACCATCATTTTTATTTAGTTCATTATGTAAAATTTCCAAAAGTAATTCTAACATTTGTTTGTTGTATTTTCTTTTCAAAGAGCCCATCTACTAGATGAAAAGCTCTGCAATCACTATTATGTGCAAGACTTTTGAAATAACTTGAAAAGCTGCTTAAAATTCACAATTGTAATTTTGGAAGTACTAAAAAGCTATTTCAGGTCTTGAGCCAGATTAGAAACAAAATGTACCCAAACCACCTCTTCTAAATACTAATTAAGACACCACCAAATTACATGCCATAGTTTTGACCCAACACCAAACTTCCTTTGTAAAACAAAATCTACATTATAGAATATATATTGATTCAACAAAGACAGGTTTGGGAACCAGCTCAAATAAGTTGGTACAAATGCAGATTCTTATCGTCCCATATTCATCATCTTATCAGTGACCATTCAAGTCTGAACATGTGTTTTTCCCAAAATTACTCTTGCTTTTGAGTATGTGCTTTCAAAATGACAAAATTAAAGTGTCAGCAACCTCCCTATTCTTCTTAATGGCAGAAACTAAGAGTGTGTGAGTCACAGTGATGGCTTCATTTGCATCTGCGCACATAATATCTTATACCAGTTTGAAGACAGTTTAAATCACACCAATACTGTATGTCACAATTAGGATTCACCAAGAACATTTGCACAATCATTTATTACGGTGCATGTGATAACAAGTAACACGTTTAGATGCAGCTTTCAGTTGCATGCCTACTTTATGGCCTAATTCAGTATGTCACAGTTCGTAACATTCAACACAAGCGTGTGCCTGGAGGAGCTGCACTGGCAGAATGCAACCAGATTTTAACTGAATTTGAATGCCTGCATCTTGTCAGCTGTATGAATGAAAACTCCCCCAAACTAGTAAATATGAAAACAGGACCTCCTTAAAGGCTTTGCCTTGGTGAATACTTTAAAACAAAACCAAAACATCATTTACCTGTACATCTGCATTTATGTAAGAGGTCTTACATAAACTGCCAGTAACTTGTAACCCACAGTTATGCTAGCAGCACCTCCACAAACTTGATGCAAATGTACAGATGTATTTCACATTCAGAAAGTTACTTCATTAACCCACAAGTCACTTCTACTGAGACGTGTTGTAAGTAAGTGTTTAAGTAGGGAACTTCAAAATACAAAGTCTTAGTAGCACAAGTGAGGCTTTTAGAGAGCTAAACCCTATGGTTCAAAGGGCTTTCTGTACCTGCAATGAATGCAAATTTTACAGAATCAGAAAGGTCGCTAAGTCACTTTTATATCCTGTGGGTTCCATACATGTAACTTACTGCATCAAGCAGGAGTTCCTCTTCTGAGGTGAAAGAGAATATGCCAGCAAATACTTACAGACTCTGTCCAAGTCGGAGGACATTTCAAATAGATGCTTAAATTTAATCACGCTGAGGTCTGTGCCTTACCACAAAGAGTTAACTCCATTGAATTTCAAACATATTATCATTCTAAGGGGTTTTGCTGAATAAAGCATTATAAGATTATAAAGTTACATACTACTAGGTGTCAAAATTACAACATTATCAAGCTGCAAAACACAATTATGTGGTATTTAGTGTTGAACTAATTCATTTGTATAGTCAAGTCAAATACAATTTAGAGAGCAACTCTGATGAGAACTTCATTGAAAGCGACCTGCCTACTGGAAGGTGTAAGAGTGGCTTTGTTGCCTGTATGCTTTGAAGATGATGACAGAAAAGCAATATGCTCAATCATTACTGTGGAATACTGGTAATGAGCCCAACCTGCAGTGCTCAGATCCATACTGACAGAGAAATGTGACCTGCCCACCAGCTTTAAGCTTTCTTCTCTTGTGGTCAGTCTGTGAAATCACACCACAGGGCTCCTTATCTGGAAACTTTTACAGTGCAATGTGTCTCACAGGGTTAAACTGAGAATGAAAGCACAAGAACCAGGGAAAAGAGTACTTTATAGTTCTTATTTTCTGTCCTTTAGAGACATCACCACTAGGGCAAGAGTAAATAGCAACAGTAGTCTTTCAGATTTCAGAAATTTCTTGTGTGTATGAAAATCTTGCTCAATAAGGTGAAAAGACTTTCTTTTTCAAGTTCTCAGAAAATGAACATTTAAGGTGTTATGAACCAGATGACCTAAGAAAAAGTTAGTAAGAGAATAACCATCCCATAGCCTTAGACAATACCTTCTTGCCTAAGAACCCAACTTCAGAAGAAATACACCTCTGAACTTAAGAATAGCTACAATATTTAGAACCATACTAAAAAGAACATGCTTCTAATTATTTAAAAAAAATCACAACTTTATCATTTCATGCTGCCTCTTTTTCAGCTGTGTGGATTTCAATGTGTCCCAAATCACATCATAAAAACAATTCAAGTGAGTCTCCACTTCTAAGCAAGGTACATGTAATAATGTTTCAGTTAAGATTTTCCTGGCAGAGTATTTCTCTTAAATTGAAAAAAACCTCAGAGATGTTTAACTTCTATAGAGAACATTTGTCCTTTTGCAAGTACATCATGTTATGACAAGTCTTCTGGTAGTGAACAGTGTTCAAAGCATGGAAAGCTTGGAAGATCCAATTCAGGAAAGCATTTATTACCATGTAATGATTACTTTAAATATGATTTAAGTGGCTTTTTCGTTAGTGATGGACTTCAATGCACATTTAGTTTTGTACATAGCTATGCAATTGCAGAGAGCTTTGAACAAATGTTCATAAGAATTTCCACTCTCCCATTTTTACAGCCCACTATGAACTCAAGGTCTTGGAATTTTGTCTGATTTTGTATGAAGGCTGCTAAGACACTTTTTACCTTAAGTGAAAGAATATTATAGTTACTACAGATGTTTAGCTACCTGACAGCTACACAGATCAGTTATTAACTAAAATATCAATATTTGGCTATAGATATGTGTACATTTATAATGTATTTAACAGCCAGTCATCTGATTAATGACTGCATTGCCCCCTCAGTTCAAAGTAGTATTAAAGGAAGTTCGTGGGATGAACTAAGTCCAAACCCAGAAGCTTATGTTATCTCTGAAAAAGTTATTAAATAGAAATGAAAGACCTTGCTCTCCCCTTACACAACTTAATGCCCTTTTGCCCATTTCTGTGGTCTCCTTCCCTTCTTCTCACACCCCCGCTCCCCCACCCCAATTCAATTTGGTTAAGTAATAATATTGTCTCAGAGAAATAATTAAACATTCACAGCCTCAAAAGCTCTGGATTAGAATGCAGAAAATTCCTACTGCCATGTTACGGCACTCTTTTGGGTAAAAATACTGGATGAAACACAGGTTTTTTGTACACTGAGCCCAATGTTTTCAAGATCGGCATCTCTCAGCTTCAGCATGTGGAAAGTTCCTCTCCAGGTAAGAGGATGGCAGGCAGACCAGGCAACATTAAAAAATGCTTGGGGAGTCTATACCATAACCAAGAACATCCCTTGCATGTCATCATCCTGATCCACGAGGCACTGTGACAAATTCCCCAGGTTTAAATTTAACTCCACAATTAATTCCAAATTAACATATCATTAAGTGCTTCAAAATAGGTTGAAGAGCCTAAATTAAAACAAATAAACAGCCTCCCTCAATCGTCACTGACAATTCTGCCAGATGAATCAGCATTCATTATTCCCTCTGTCTTCTGTGAAGCAGAAAAAGCCAAGTACATTTCCATCCTAAATAAGCAGGTTATAAGGCTTGTAAGTGAAAGTGTCCTGTAAAAAAACATTTATATGAAAAACTGCTATGGATTTTTACTCTTATTTTCTGAAATAATTATGTACTTTATTTATAAGTTATTTATTGGTCTTATTTAATGATACAATGATCAGATTTATTTGCCAATTTTACAGTACACAGTAAAACTCAAAACTGCAGTAGAACCTAGAACTCGTACCACTTTCTAACATCTGAAGTAAGCCAGTTACCCATTGTTTTTTATAAATGCTTCTAAAGGTCCAAGTATGAATCCCACAACAATTTCTGATGTGTACTGAACTTGGAGGCAGCTTGGGAATCACTAAATAACCCATAAAAATCCACAAACATAATTTGTTGCACCTCATTCTCTTGGTCAAAAGAGAGCATTTTTTATGTGACTCACTTTTAATAGTTTAAATCAGAATTAAGCAAAACTGAATTATGCAGCATCTGCTCCAAACAAAAAATATTTTGACTATTTATTAAAGGCAGTTTTAGCACTTCATAGGCCAACTGCATCCTGGGTTGTCCGAATAGTCTAAAGAAATGCATTTATTAAATTTAACAAATACATCCATTAACTGGGATATGACCTATTCTGATGGCTTTTATGCCGTTTTTCATGTGCATGATCTAATAGAAGGAAGCAGAACAGTGAAAGGACTGGAACCCCGCCTAGGTAGCACTAGTCAGGAAAATGAATTTTTCAATTAAATTGGGCATATGAGAATCACACAGCAGGAGGAAGCTGTGCTGATGAAAGATTGCTTCATTTGTAATCCCATGCGCAATGGAACTGACTGTTAGGAGATTACTGCAACACTTCCATCAATCCTGCTGTTCTGTAAAATCACATATCCTCAGTAATTCTTTTCCGTTTTTATCCCAATAGTAAGAGCTTGCCTAGCAAGAACACGTCAGATACTCCTGGCCATAATGAGCACCTGTGATTTTTCACTCTGCGCATCTGAAGAGAAACTTTTGCTTGAGTAACCCAAAACTTGGTACATCATTGGCATTAGAGGCATATTTAGCCCTCCCCTCCTCAGGATACACAGCAATGCACTTCAGACTTCAGTGATTGAATGCCCTGGATAACAATTCCAGAGACTGCTCTGGGAACAACTGACTGACACGCTAGCTCTGTAATAGATAATATATGAAGCTATAAAACACAGGTTGTGCAGACAGTCTGTAACTGGTTCTCACTGGACACTTGGTTTGCTAGCATGTAAGAATTAAGATAATTACTTTGCTTCTTTCACAATATAATACTCCCTATTAGGAACCTGATCTTGGAGTGAATCACACAGAATGACACCACTGTTTCCAAACCAAGTAAATGGAAAAGAAAATCCATCGTTCAACTGCAGGTATGAAGTGGAAGCTGTTGTTGGGAGTGTCTGCGCTGCTTCAGTACTTGTGGACACTGACAAAATTAATTTGATTTAAGACGATAGGAAGATGATGTATTCATGAATTAAATTACACATACATTCAGTGCATCAAGAACATTTTCCATAACTAAGCATAATGACATTTCTGTAAGTGGGCAATATTCCACCAAGCCAGTGCCTCCCCACCTGAATGGAAGCTACACATCCAGAAAGCCAAGCTCTATTAAGCTAACCTAGTCTCAGATCATATCTCTGAACTGGACAACTGCAAGATGTTTTCAGACTTTTGCTATCCATCCAATCAAAGAACGCATTTAGTACGTGATGAACTAACTTAGTTCCTTTCATGGTAGACGCAATCCTCAAGAAATACAAAAAGCAAGGCCAAGAGAAGCCAAGCCACTTCATAAAAAAGTAAAATCAGACTTTTAAAAAAAAATTAAATACCACCATGTGCTTTACCTGTATCTTCTCAAAAAATAAATGCTTCAGCTTTTCTTTTCACTTGCACCAAAGACACAAGAGAGCAGGAAATCAACTCAAATAGTTTTTTATGAACAAATCTGTCACTGTGACATAATCCTGACCTAGGATGCTTTTTAAAAATCAAACATATCCAATATACTGATTTAAAGTAATACACTCACTCCTATATAGTCAATGTTTTCATACAACTGTAGCCTCTCTACAAGTAGAAACAATGGCCTTCAAGACAGAACAACACCTTTAAACCTCCCCTGCTAAAGGATGAAGTGTTTAGAATGAAAGATTTAAATACCCAGTGAAATAGCAGATGCCCAGAAAAACAGAAAGTTACTTTGTTTATCATCTACAAGTCAATAATTACTATCAGAAGTTCCTGGTTTTCAAGTTCTAACACTTGGAGCACAAGACCAGATTTCCTTACAGGTACAAGTCAAATAGAGGAGTGCTTTTCAAACCACAGGAAAAATACTCTCTCAATAAACTTCATAAGACCTTTTTATTCTGATGAAATTTCTGAAAAGCAGATGGAAAACAAGATGTCCCATATCTTTCCCTGACAAAAATGCCACCCCAATCCAAAGTCATGTGAAGCCATCTATCCTTTTCACAATATCTGTAAGATCTGGAGGAAGCTGGCTCTTTTACTGACTGAAGTTATGTTCACAGTATTTATGAGATTAAAAGAGGGCTTGTGCACACAAAAATCAGGATTCACATCTTCTCTGAAGAACATTAGCGCCCATGACAAAGCACAATAGACCATTAGCTACAAAAGATGGGGAGGATATAGTATGCTACTAATGAAAGCATTTGAGAACATCAATGTCACTGAAGTGCATTTATATCTATTTCAATCATCTACTATTCTCTGCCTAATTTTCTATGACAGTTAAATAATCTGGACAGAAAATAAGAGATGCTTAGAAGAGGAAAATGTTGGATCTATTTCCAGGATTTTTTTTTCTTTTTCTCTGAAGCTGCAGCAAAGGACATATTTTACTAGCAGACAGAGCAGCTGAGCCTCCAACAAGAAGTAACTGAGGTTCTTCAGCTCCTCCAAGCTCCTGAATGGCATGCGGAATTTACAAAGCCTCACAACACGCAACTGTTACTCCAGCTGGCAACTACCTTTGCCTATTAAAATATAACACACTAAGGCAGGGCAGTTAGTTCAACAAGAAGTGCAAAGTCCTGCACCTGGAGAACAATCACCTCATGCACTGGTATGTGCTGGGGGCTGACCTGGGGGTCCTGGTGGACCTGGTGAACATGAGCCATAAACATCCCTTGCTGCAAAGAAAGCTAATGGTATCCTGGCTTGCATCGGACAAAGCATTGCCAGCAGGTGGAGGGAGGTGATCCTTCTCCTCTACTCAGCACTGGTGAGGCCACACCTGGAGTCCTGCGTCCAGTTCTGGGTTCCCCAGTACAAGAGACACACAGACATACCGGAGAGTCCAACGAACCGCCATAAAGATGATGAAGCATCTGGAGCATCTCTTCTATGAGAAAAGGCTGAGAAAGCTGGGACTGTTCAGCCTGGAGAAGGCTTGCACGGTATCTCATCAACGTGTATAAATACTTCAAGGGAGAGTGCAAAGAGGACGCAGCCAGGCTCTTTTCACTGGTGCCGAGCAACAGAACCAGAGGCAGAGGGCACAAACTGAAACACAGGAGGTTTCATCTGAACATCAGGAAACGCTCTTTTACTGTGAGGGTGACTGAGCACTGGCAATTGGCTCTGCATGGCCCTGTCTGAGCAGCGGGCTTGGATCAGATGACCTCCAGAGGTCCCTTTCAATCGCAGCCAAGCTGTGATTCTGTGACATTAGCTGATTCCCCACATAAACAGAATACATCACCTTGCTCCAACAAATAGGTCAATGGTCTTACTGAGCTATTTATGGCATTTAAATGATTATAAAAATATGTTATAGAGGTAACAAAGCGGCAACACTGATGGCTTAGTAAAGACCATAAGAAGCATGTGATGAAAAAAAGAACCACCTGGAAAAAAAACCCGAAAAGCTGAGGAGTGTGTGTGTGTGTATATATATAATTATAAGGATAGCCAAATGCTTTAAAACCCAATGTCCTTGGGTGGAAGAGGTCTTAATTGCTTATCAGGCAGTTTACCTGGGCAGTATCACGTCAGTATTTAAGCATACAAAATCTAACTAAATGCTGCTGTGTAAAGCTTAACATAGAAATAATTTGTTTTTGTGGAAAAACTCTTGCTATTTTTAGCCACTGACCCAGAAATACATTTTTTGCTAGCGTTCTAACAAATCAGCTATTGAGCTGAATGATATGGGGCTTCCAGGGAGGACAATGAAAGATAAATAACCACAGAAAATTCAAACTTTGGAAAACTAAGGTTACTGGATATGCACAAATATGTTGAGTCCATTATGGGGAGAAAGCACAGGCATAGTTGGTGCTAGAAGTCACTTCAGGGTACCTGAGCAAATACACATTCTGCGAAGGCTGCTTTTGACTGCTTGTTCCAGTTGCATTTCCCTTAAGGGAAAAAAAAAACCTAACAATGGAGCAGAGTGGGGGAATGGTAAGCCTGTATGATAGAGTACAGGCACACCAAACCACCTCTCGAAAACTAGAAGGTACGTTTTACATCTTTACCTTAGGGTAAGATGTAAACATAATTGTACTACTTCCAGAAAATCTCTTTAAAGTTTACTGAGAAATTTCTGTATGGTGTAGATATACCCATCAAATCTGAATGGATGAGTTGCTGCCATGGAAAAATGTGCTGGTTTTAGAGAGACGAGGGTGGAAATTCAATGCTATGGTTTGGCAAAGATGACATTCCTTTCTGTCCAAAATTGAAGACACTCCCTCTCAAGTACTAGCCAAGCGCCTGGGGCAATTTAGAAACAACAATTCCATTGACCTCCAAAATGGCAGAAAGTATAAAACTTAAAAGGAATTGTCCAACCTTCCTCAGCTACAGATTTTTATAACTACTGCAGCTGCACACTGGATTTGAGGCTGTTTATTTTACCCTGGGTAAAAAGTTCAACTCCATTTGACTCCTTTAAAAAAAGAAAAAGAATACTAACTGGAAAGTATGGATAACCAAAGCCAGAGAGGAACTGCTTTCTTCAGGAAGAACATCTCTAGTTTCCCAGTCCTCAGCATGCTTCTCTGCACCTCTATCTACTGCTAGATATTGCTTTTATTTAACAACCAAGTAGACCTTTCCAATGCTTGTTCTCAGTAAGAGTCTGAGCCCTGCTTACACTAGCAAGTTGTGAAGTGGAACAACACAGTAAACGCAGATGACCGAGGCATTTGTTACCAGAATGTACTCCTATGTGAGCTAAAATGCTACGGCAGACAGATCCAGGAAGATTTGCATTGACTGCATTAAGCAGGTTTGTCACCTCGTGCAAAACCCAACTGTCCTGAGGATGAGCACCACTGATGACCATTCTTCATCTTTCTCTATGCCACTTCACTGAGCTTGGTCTGTCCCAGTACAGATAAATCTTAGAGTGCTTATTCATTTACCCATGCTTCAACATCCCTGTTCTTCTTGACCAGAAAAAAAAATATTAAAAAAAATTACGGCATTGGTAATCACACTGATAGATGACATTAATTGCATCAAGCAACTGCTACCATTACTTTCGCCTCTAGTCTAAGAGAAAAACTAGAACTGCCACCTCCGTGACCAACAAGCAATTTCAAGAATTTTCTAGTGTAAAATACAGCATTAGTCATAAGATAATTACTGTTCTTACTTGATATGAACTATATCATCCTGTAAAACCCCATTCCAAAACCACTGGTAACCTCATGACATCCTTTTAACAAGCTACTGACACATTTAATGTATGCCAACTTCCCTTTATTATTCTGATACCTCAATATGGCAACCCAACTTCAAATAAAAGGTGCAGAAATCCTAAGAATCGCTTCACAATTTGAAATACTATTGAAGGTAGAGTTCTTCCCTTCCCAAATCTTAAGATATAAAGTACAAAGAAGAGTTACAGAAAAATGAGACACTGAGAAGCTCCATTTCAGTCTTAAAGACATTACTAACTATATATTCAACATTTTAAAGGGACAGGATGAGGAAAGCAATCCAAAGGAAGTGGCACCAGACAGGATGCAGAATTTCCCTTTGCAAAGCCCCCAAGGATATGTTTTGATTTTGCAAACCATAATGGTTGTTGTTTTGGACTGCCTGCCTGCAGCAAGCAGCTAATGCCCTCAGAACTTCTTAAGGATACCATAGAATGAAAGGAGAACAGCATCCTAATACAACTCAGGGCAAGAAATGCAGCAAGGCTGTTGATTAACTACAGGTCAAAATTAGCAGCTAGAAACAAGACATCAGCAATTATCTTATAAATGCTGAAAGACCAGAAGCAACTGAGGTAGCACTAACTTCGCCCTCCACAGATGCAGACTGACAGGTATAGGGACCTAATGGTTGAAGAGGAAAGGGTAAAGGAAAGCAAGTCTTCAGACATCTTTACTCTGCAGCTTGTCCTATACTTACAGCTTTTTCTGAAAATACTTAAAAAAATCTTCACAGGAAGTTGTGAACCAAATGTCGAGAGGCAAATCTCTCTTGCTCAAATTCTGTCATGCTAAGCTGGAACACACAAATACTTGAAACAGCACATGACCCACAGCACACCACATGCATTTGGATGCAAGCAGTGATCTGGGGTCTGCTTCTTTCTGTTTATCCTCTCTCTCAGCTACATAATGCGAGTGTGGCTTCCAGAACATGCTGCAGAAGAACAAGATATGCACACTGGAACAAAATAATAATATAACAATAGTTTGATTTTATTTGTCAAGAGACAAATGAAATCATATTGTCTTACTTACTGCTCATAACTGAATGTTTCAGAGCTATTACGATACTGCTGTGGTAGGCAGTGCTGAGTGTTTCATCAGTGGTGGGCTAGAAAACATGGAACTCGGGACTCAGTTTGGAAACAGGAAAGACAGAAATAAAAATTCAGCTCGCTGCCTGCTCATTTGACTGACGCACAAAGATCTGACGTAGCTTCTGATTCAGAAGCTGTGCCTGCTGTGCCCCTCCTAGCAATAAATTGCCTTACATACATGGATAAGCAGTCTAATCAAATAAGGATTTAAAGCAGGATGTGGTCAAAGGAACTACTGATTTCTCTTAAAGCCTACCATTGGTCTCTGAGCTTTTGTACTTATTAAATAGTATATGAGATTTATCAGAAGGAAAATGTGAGTACAGATACCTAGGTAAACAAATAAACTGCTCGCCTACAGTTTGCAAATAAGTATCTCTTCTCAGACTTTTTTGTGCTATGCTCCTATTCATGGGGCAGTGCTGGTGAGAAATACCACTTAAGACCAAGTACTGCATCTGCTGCTGCCAAGTGGCCTGGTTTGTAGCACATTTGCATCACTGCCCCTCGAGGAATCATTTGCAGCCAGAATGTTACATGGTCTTCTACACAAATAGCCTGCTTACGGTTTCCATGCTTTGTGGTAACAGTCATGGTCAGACAGAGCTCTTTCTGCAACTTGTAACACTGATACTTTTTCCCCTGCCCCAGTAAGAGACAGCCAGCAGTATCTTGCTTACGCACGTGTAATTTCCTGCTACAATACACGCCTGTCACCCTAACGGGGCATTTGCTTGCACATTACACACTGGTCAAATGTTCAGCAGAAAAATCCCCCCTTCAGCTAAGCGCTGCTTGCTACCCTTTGGAGTACTGTGGGTCTTCCCATGTATCTATATACTCAAACCAAGACACCTTCTATTTAAGCCAACGGACATCAACTGGTGATGAACACTCGCAGATAAGGACTACAACTCTTAAATGTTACCCTAACTTCCTTCCACAATCTCTGCTGGAGTTCTGAAAATAACCAAAAGTTTTAAAAAGCTGCTTTCAGTGTAGAAGCTGGATTTCGTATTTTGGATTCCACACCCTAAAACTATGGCTGTAAACCTGCCTTTTGAGGCAGGAACTTCAAACATATCCTGTATTTTAAAGGAACTCCGAACATCCAACTGCTGGATTGTGATTCATCTGATCACCAAGCATTAACTCAAATGATTGTTGAAGAAAACATTCTCTTATGCAGCTGCTATGCCCCAGGAATAACTCTAGATTCTATTTCATAAAATTAAAATTCATTGCTCAGCATAAAGACTTAAAAAATAACAGACAGAAATTAGAAGTGTGCACCTTATCTTCAAGCACATACTTTCCAATGACAGACCACCACCTGTTTCTCACAGATGAACCTTCGGTAGCAAACTCTCAGGAAGACGTAAGGGAAATTCTAATGTGTTTCTAGTTCAGTTTCTAAAAAAATTAAAATAATTAAATACCAACACCCGAGATTCAAATTTGTCACAGCTAATAATCGAGAAACTGCAAAATAGGGCATAATATTTCTAGCAATGAGAAAATCTAGTAAAAACCAGCACCTTATTAGATATAAGAGGAATTAAATCCACAGTACCAATTCACAGAAAACTAGATCTCATTTATTTTGCTGTTCACAGAACTACTTGTTCAATTTAGGGAAAAACTATCTTTGCCAGAGCTGTGTCTTCTAAAGCAAAGATTATTCATTCCTCAATGTGAAAACTGTTCATGAAGAACTCTCTGCAGCAAAGCAAGGAACTAGAAACCAAAAGTATAATGAACAAAAACCCTGAACTAAAACAATAGTCATCCAACTTGCATCCCAGCCTAACAGAAGAACTATTTCCAACTATGCTTCCTTACATGTAATTTATTATTCAGATACTCTGTATGTGACATGTTCTTATCTAGGTTATTTTTCACCTTTTCCACTGATTCAGACTTTCTAAGTCAATGGTTCTAACAAAAGGTATTTAATGAAACTTGTCTTTTTAATGAGAGTTGCAATATTTCTTGGGAATGTTACAACGTGCAATTTTATTACTATTTTACTTCATGGCTGCTGCAGCTGCAGTAGGTTTCCTTTTCCATGGGTTTACGAAGAGTACAGAGACTAAGAAATGCAATAATTTCAGAATGGAATTTGAAACAGACTGATCCGTGCTCAAAGCTAGGATACTGTCTCCTTTAACAGATGGGAATGATCTCACCAAACTTTCATTAAAAGCAGCATGTGAAACCAAGTATACAGCCAATGTTACCACAAGAAGAATGTTGATACTGAAAGAGAATAGGCTTTCTTCTGATTACTGGAAAGTATTTTAGCTAGTATAGCCCAGATCTGATAGTGATTTTTTTAATTTTTGCTGCCTGGTAACTCCCAGTATGAGAACTTACTTCTCATTGCTTTAAACTCTGCAAGGCTTTGAAGAGTTTTTAGTACACCCAAAACCACAAAAAAAAAAAAACCAAGGTAGGGAAAAAGTACTCAAGAAACTATGATAGACTTTTCCTTTGAGATATCTTAGCTTCTCTCATCTTATTAGGAAATAATATCCTACTAATTTTACATTCTTTTTTTCCCCCTAAAAATTAATATTACATTTGAGATTAGGAGTCAGATTTTTGTAAACCACCTAGCAGTTAATAGACTTTTGCTCCCATGTCACTTCAAAGCCTCTGAAATTCCCTCCGCTTAGGAGGAAGAAGAAAATTTAGAAGAATGTCCTCCTCACCAAGAAGCATTAACATTACCAAGAACAGAAGAAATTGAAACTTCAAGCAAAAAAACCAAGGGAATGGTAGTGGTGCAGAAAGAAAACAAACTGAGCGTCTTGGAGGACTAACCCTATCGGCATGTCCTTTGCTACAGAAATGATATGCTTTCAAATGATCAATAAAGTGTGGGGGGCTTCTTTCCCCCAAATGGCTATCTACAACTACAGACTGAGACTGTTGATTATGCCTTGTAATTGGGGAGCAGAACACGTGGTGAAGGATAATTACTAATTCTGCTATCTTTTTGTTTCCTCCCAACCCCTTCTTCAATTTCCTGATCTCAATGCCAGCACTCTCAAGCTACCTCACAAGTAAATGCACATCTCCTTCCTAATCTGTGCTTTGGGCAAATGAATCCGCCACTACTCCCTATCCAAACCCTTCACATGTCCTAAATGCATCCTAATCCTACTGCAATGGCATGCCTCCCTGTCTTGTGTTTTAAAGAAATCAATAATTTATTTAGTCAGCTGAAACTGGTTATTTGTGAAACTAATCCATTAACTGCCATTTGGCAGAGTATTACATCTTGCAAAAAAAGCTGTTCCAAAGACAGTGATTGTCCCATCTCCAGCCTTTGCATTCAACCATGTATTATTTTTCTTAAAGAAGTACATTAGGATTACGATGTCTAGAGCTGTGGCTGTATCTGAAATTAATATAGGCTGAGTTGCCTTGCTACAACACCACAGCTCACAGCGAAGTCCAAGTGCTGTGGATGGAGATCTCTCTGTTGTAGTAATGCCACAGCCAGAAGCAGGAACCTAAACCGGAGGAAAGACCATTCCCCCTCACAGCTATTTGCTGTGACAGCACTCGAGGAAGATGCAAACATGGGACTGTTGCTGTCTGACTGATCTGCAGCTCAGCCTATGCACTGGAAAAACAGTGAAAACAGGAGATACTCATCTGACCAACTAACCAAGAACTAAATGCATGACCATAAGATACTGCCAAGCCGAACATAGCAACTTCTAGTTGATACTTAAAACTCTTCTCGAATGATTGGGTCTGCAACTAATTTTTTAGCTGGGGGATTTCCAAAATATCTATAGCAAATAATGTAAATACTCACCAGGTATATTAAATATTCAAACCTTGGAAGGATTTGCTAAATCTCATTGTCAATAGCTGCATTGCTAAAGCATGAGGGCTCCAAATGTAAATTAATGTACTTCAGGGAAGACATTTGCAACCACGTGACGATGTCACTGCACGGGTTATACGGGCTTTGTCTTCCAAGTATTCATTAATTTAATTTATATTTTAAGAACTTTGGCAAGGTTACGCTCCTATTTTTCAGCTCGGACAGCGTATTGATAGGAGAAGTAAGATGCTGTATTTTAGCTTTTGGTGAAAATGTCTCATCACAGAAATAGTTCCCTTTTTCTATATTAACAGTTTGCATACCGACTTCATCCTGGATCTCCTCTGCCACAGCAGGCACATTGTAGAGGAAGGAGAGAGACTGGTTCATGCGTTCATATATCACACGTAGATGTGTCATAACCTATGGAAATAAAAGCATTTTAAGGAGGGGAATACTACTTTTAATTTGACACCACAAATGTTATAGGTTATAGAGAGCAAGACGGTTTTCACTTGTGTTAGGTTTAAGACTTCAGCATGCTCTGCGTACTGAAACTGTCAAATCCATTGCAAAAATTCACGTCTCCCACAGCTGCTACAAAAATAGTGTTCTAGAAGCTCTTCCATAGCAACTACCTGAAATCCCATGGGAATGCAGAAATTTAAAGCAGGAGTTTACATTTGCTGTGGGGCAGAGCATATACCCAAGCAGCTATTGTGGCAGAAACCCACAGCCTCATTTACCTTTTGACAACATTTACCTTTGCCCATACCTGTAAGTTTTTACATAACACACAAACCAAGTGAGGCACAACGATCGCTGCATCAAAATGTTTCAGCTGTTAGGGTTTTTTTTTCCCTTATTCTAATATTGCAAAAGAAATAGCGCTCTCTAGAATAAAAACCTTCAATTTTCTTGGTAAAAACATCTGCAAGCATTGTCAGCTGAAAACAAAAATATTTCCACTCAGATGCGTTACTGCATTGTCTCATGCGATTACAGCGCTATTGCCTCAGGTTCATGCACACTGCTATGAGTTGAGTCACGACATCCCATGATATATGCCTCCCCCAGGGTACTCTCCACAAGTATCACCTCTCTTCAATAGAAAGGGAAATTGAGGTGCATCTTAAAAGACTTAGAAAACTGACAGGGCAATTAGGTGCTAAAAGGAAAATGGGCTGCAGATAGCAATTTTAATGGAACAACAGTAGATTTCTTCAAATCCAAATACATTATTTATGCTTCTGAACAAAACAATGTTTTCCATTTTCCACTGAAAAAAAATTCACAAACAGATCTTCCAGCCCACATTCCTCCAATCTTCTGACCAATTCAAGAAGCAAAGGTACTATAGAAATACTCATTCCTATGACAATATACAAGAAGTACAGTGAATTGTTTAGTATCTAAATGTCAGTTTCCATTTTTCACCTGTGCTGCCACACAACCTGTATTCTGCAAAATTTCGCTGGTTTTTGTTATTAAATAATCCAGTGGTTTAGAAATTAAAAAGTCATGTTGGATGCAAAAGGACATGCTTTAGTGTTTAAGACAAAGTAAAGACAACCATCACTGCAGAAGACTGTTAAAACCGCACATTTCTAACCCTAGTAATTTCAAGACAGAATGATCTCAATGTACAAGTCTGACTGGAAGAGATGTTTGAGAAATCTAATACATAAATTGTGCCATTCAGGGAGGTATATGGTTTTGATTTGGCTTTTAGTGATGCCAGCCAGTTCAGAAACTGTGGAAAAACAGTGCTTCCTCTTGTAACCTGCAGAGGGAACAGCAGCAGAATCTGCAGATTACAGCACACTTTTTACAGCTTATCCATTGTGCCTACAATTTTAATTGACATTTGGAAAGCCAGCTACAACTTCAATATTGTTTTTTCTTGCTTTCTCATCCTCCACGATATACAAAGCCAACATGAAAGTTGTTCCAAAACATACATATTGAGGACTGGAGTAGCATTCAGCAGTTACAATGCTATGGACTACAGTGCCTATTTTGAATGAACATGTTAAACTTGAGGGCATCACAGCAATCACATTTATAGACACAAGTACCTCTGCAACGACTATAGAAAGGCTGGTTGCAGTCAGATGGCTGCACTGCTTCTGGTTCTGCCACTCAGCTGAGGGAAGCGTAACTACGTGTAGTCACTAAATCTATTACTGACATTTTCCCAGAGGTATTATTTACAAAAGCAGTAATAAAGGCTCTGGGCATTAACGTCTTGGAGGGCTCCTCAGGAAATGCCCACGACTGACCACACTGTCTAGATAGACAGAAACCCCGTTTTCCACTTCGCAGAAGACAAATTAAACCCACCCTATTCCTACACCGCTTTGCCTTAATCTTCTGCCAGAAAGCAGATTATTTTTTCTTGCATGCAAAGCTGTCCACAGAAAGGAGTCAGGTATTTTTTTAAAAAACAGGTTGACAGAAACTTCACAACAGTTATGAAAAAATACAACACCATTAACCCTCAGCGGGGATTACCTGAGATCTGATTTGGGCAGCTTTCTTCGGGTCTACCATGCGGACATGTTCAAAGTGTTTGAGAGTATGCTGTCTGTCTTTCTGCTCAGCACGCACATACTTCTTCAGCATGTTGAATACGTGACGAGGCTACAGGGAAGAAATAGGGAAAAAAAGAATCAGTTCAGAACACCACATGTTTTATTTCCTTGCACTGGAGACATATCCCAAACTAAAAGCACTTGGCCAGTCAGTGCCTGCAGCTGTCTTCTGAAGGCAGGTCTGACTGCTATCAGCAACATCCACTCACCCAACCTATTTGGTAGGAGGCACCTCTAAATAGTAGTTGTAGGTAGCAGATAAGGTCCCTGGGGAGGGTGTTCAGATTTCCTCCCTGACCATAGGGGGGAGTTTGGTTGAGTTTTCTTATCTAACTGCTCTACTATTGGCCCAACAAGACAGCAAGTGCCATCTTAGCCTGCTAGTTCACAGACACCCAACATCAATTTCTTTTGGGCTTTGTTTCCATTCTCCCCATCAGACTCTGCTTCTCCTCTCCCCCAACTCAGGAAGCCCCCATGATACAAAATCTCCATTTTGCAACATTCACCGCCACCAGGAAAATCCCCCCAGATCACCCCCCAAACCGTGGACTCCTTCTGATTCCCGACTCCAACAGGAACATTACAAAGATTCCCAATATACACTCTACTATGCTGAATAATCAACCAGTACCAACATCTGTCAACTACAGTTAAACTTTAGCAAGAAAAAAGATTACACATGGTGAATTTATCAACAGTAAACAATGTACACATTCAGATTCACATCAAAAAGTAACCTGCCTAACAGCTGCACAGACCATGTGAATGAAAGCACTACTCTATCTAGGCCAAGGAAGAATCATCAGGCAGCAAAACGTAAAAATAAAATCAATAAATCAATAAATAGAATTCAGGATGCTCCCGTCTTGTCACTACTGCTGTGCCACCAGGGAGAAAAGAAAGAAGAAAGGAATCAGGAAGGGAATGAGCTCAGCTACAGAAAGTACACATCCAGAATTCACAACTGACTAAAAAGCCGTAAGAAAACAGGGTCACCTATGTGGTTCTTCTGAAGGTACTCAGCTTGGGTGCCTGATTTTATAAAAATCTCAGTCTATGTCTATACTGCAGGTGATTTTAATTAGTAAAACCCACTACATACATGCCTTAAGGCACATAACTGAATACAAACAAAGGAAAGGTCTGTACCTGAAGGGAACATGAAAACATACACACACTGGTGATAGAGCAGCGAAGACTAAGAAACACTTATTTCTACATACCCTCCTATTCTGTACAATAATACGGTTCCAAAACAGGGAAGTGTTCTCTAGCATTTGGCTAAGACATCATTTTTTAACTCAGTGTTCATGATGGATTCTGGAAATCCTGACCCCGCCACAAAGCTGCTGTGCTTTTGTGCACCCCACCTGAAGCTGCCAAGCAGTGAAAAGCGTGATGCTGAGCCAGGTGAGAAGAAAGGGAAAGGTGACCTTATTGTGCAGCAGATTAAAGAACGAGCAGAAGAGGTGAACAGCTGCTCTGGGCACTGGCAGGGACACAGGAAACAGGGTGGGGAAGTGACAACGTGAGCGTCAGAGGCTTGCACAGCTTTCCAAAGCAGGAAGAACCGTGGGTGAAGTGGAAGTTTTAAGACTTAGATTCAAAGACAAATATAGAGCCTAAACTAATTTAACATTTACACGAGAGATGAATACTAAGCTATGGAGCTCAAACATTTCAGAATCTCTTCAGTTTAAGAGAAGCAACAGATTTAAAAACGTCTGAGGAAAGTAAACCAAAGGTTATTTGAAGAAGATCTGTCAGACAGAAATAGATGTGAAGCCATTGCCTGCCAGAGGATTAAACTTAGTGGCTCCAGGACTGAAGATTCATTCATGAGGAAAACAACCCCAAGCCCCCAAAGCCAAGCACCCTGGGATGAAGCTGCAAGAAACTGTGGACAAATACTGGAAAGTAAGTAATCCTCACAGCACTGCAATAATGGCCAATGCCAATGGTAAGCTTTACAGGAACAAAGGCTAGAATACCATGAAGTTTAATAATAAGAAAATTTTGAAGATAGACAATGTCATTACCTTTCCTGACAAGTTAGCTTTCCATTACCCCAAGACACATCAAGGCAGCAGGTTAGGGCAGACTAGAGAGGAAAGGATTAATTTCTATTTCTTCAAGAGATGTTCCAATTTAAGTGTCATGTCTAACACCGGAAGGGTACAGTTTTTGTTTTCCCTAAGTGTATTTGTATACACTGCAATACGTCAATGAAACTTTTACATTAAGAGTCTCAAGTAGATTTGTTAATAGGATAGCAATATTGAAAATACCTGTCAAATGCCACTAACAGAAGTTATCACTTGGGCAAACTGGCAGCCCACCTTCCGTGCCTTTTCTAACATTGAGGAATGTCCTAAACTTATGACTATAAAGGAGAAATGGATATACATGCCTCTAGCATGCCTGGTCAAGAAATCTCCCTGTGATGGCAGCAGAAAACCATAATTCAAGTTTCAGACAATGCAGAAAGAATATTAAATGCAAGGTGTTTCCTTATAGGGGCAGAGACTTTGCTTTTTCTCAAGCAAAAAATATCCCCAAACCTACCACTAATAACTCACTGCATACAGGTATACAAGCCTAGAGAGAGTTTCAGTGTTTTGTTTTTAAAACTAGCCATATGCACGTTTTAACCCTCATGGTAACTATTGATCTAGTGATCTCACACTGCCTAAAAGCTTGTGACATTACTCTAACAGCAAATGATTCAAAGCTAAAAATCCTTGTGAAGCACCCAGTCACCTGCCCAAGGCCCTCCCGGTCAGCAAGGCACCGTGCTGCGCACAAGTTCCTAGGCTGGATGCAGGCACCTACGGAAACGACAGGATTCCCTGAACATCAACACCTAAGATATGTATGTACCCAGGCTCTCCTGAAGTGGAAGCTGAAATGGGTTAGAAGTCCTAGCACATAGACTTGTTATCACTAAAAATTTCTTTATTGTTACCCTTAGGAATCATGCTCTGCCTCAGCCGTTAAGGTAATATAGCGGGTTCGTTTCCGCACTGATCAAAAAAACCAAACCCAAAGGTGGCGGTATCCCTGAACGTTTGCGGTATGCTAGATCAGCTCTGCTTCCTCGCTGGAAGTCCCAGCCACACTGAATCAGGTCCAACCTCCGACTTTCCTAAGAACTCTGCAATGCTACTGCTGCTGGCCTTAGGGCTGTGGCCGAAGGTGAAGCTGTCAGAGCTGGTGACGGCAATGACAACTCTCCACCGGGCAAGCACAGGGTGAGGGAAGGCTCCACAGGCTTAGGACATGCAGTCAGACCCTGTCTGAAGCCGGTGTATCCACAGCTGTCAGTTACATCCACCCTAGGCAGGAACCTTCAGATTAAGTTATAATTTGCTGAAAATTGCACCGCTTTCATTTAAGTTTCCAAAATCAGCTAAATTAAGCTCCCAAGGCCTCAGCTCTGACACTGCCTATGGCAGAACGGCTGACACATCCCAGGGCCCGCTTGGCACTTCTTGCCAAACTTCATTAAAAAAATGCTGGGTTTAGCTCTTGAAATCTGCTGCATGTTCTGCCAGGGAAAACTCAGTGCGTTCAGGTCTGTAGTCACCTTAACAAAATACATGTTGCAGAGCAACAACCTTGTGTCGGCCACCAGAGGCTACCTAAGCCTCATGAAATAATTCCACTATTTTCAGTTGTATGTGCAGGTTTTGTTGGCTTGGTTATTTTGGTCTTCCTCTGAAAGCGACCAGAATACTTCCAACATGACTTCTGTTATCCCCATGTTTTCAGTTACCCTGGCTGACGCTGCTGGGGACTGTCATTTAGCCAGCATCAAGACCAGCCAGTGACTTCCTAAGCAACAGGATCCAGCACCAAATTCAGAATGCGTATTATTTCATTACCAGTGCCGTTTAGTTAGGAATAATATTGGCTAGAGAGTACTCCAAAACCCTGGACTGGCTGGCAAGAAGCTTAAATTCACAGTCTTACGGCACACACTCATGACTCAGGCAAATGCAGAAAAAAAAGACACAAACGCTTCTAACAAGGTGCACAGCCGGCAATGCAGGGTGAAGCAGTGTGAATGCTACCACGACACGCTCTTCCCGACTGCTTCAAGCACACACTGTCAAGCCACTTGCTTCCACGAAACTCACTCCAAAGCTCCCCCTTCTCAGCAGATTCAAACACCCGTTTTTTATCTAAAACTAAGCACAGATCGATTGCAGCCCTCTCACAAGCTGCTGTGACAGGCCAACAGCTGTACTCATGTCTGTGGGTATTTCAGTTGTCAGTTTAAAATCCTGTTTATGCTGGAGAACATTGTTAAAATATTATTTAATGTAGTTTTCATGAGTATGTTTGGACTTGCACGTATTCAATATATTTGGTACAAAGTAGACAGGTTCACAGACTACGTATGTGGTCTATACCGACTGCCTAGGTTGACAATGCACCATTACAAGCTAATTTTCTACCAAAACCTGTAGAGAATATGCCTTGTCTTTATTTGGAAGACTATTATTTCTGAGAAAGAAAAATAAATAAATAAATAGGTAATAAAAAGTGTGTGTGTGTACATATGCCCCAGGGCAGGTTTAAGGACCTGTACTGCAACCAGCCCCCTGGTTTGATAGTTCACCCAGGCAGTCCTGACAGCTGGTTATCAGGTTTCCCGCTGTACAACACACAAACTCGAATGAAGCAGAAAATGCTGATGGCTCCTTGGCTACCTGGTGCTGAGTTCCAGACCCGCTGACTGTAATCCAGTGCCTTTATTTCAGGTGGCATCAGCACCGAGATAAGGTCACCCCCTTAAAGGAATCATATATGAGATCTAAAATGCCCCCTAAAATGGCTTCTAGCAAGTAATATATATAATGACACACAGAGAGACATTAATATAAATATGAATATCTGTGCATGAAGATGCCCCCCATGAACTCCACATTGATCCCAGTCTACTATTTCAGATTATAAGGGAGTAATGAAATTGCATTTTCACTGAGCTTGAAAAATGGAAACATCAAACGCAGTTTGGATTGCTAAAATGTAACTTATACTCTCCTCTCCTCATGGAAATCTGAAGTACTTACTACAGAGAAACACCACAAAAATCACATTAAAGTACTTCTAAGTATTTCAAATACAGCTTCCCATCTCTATGCCATGAAAATTCCACAGGAAATTCTGAGCTGGCTTATAATTTTGATCAAAATTCTCTCTGCATCAGAGAGAAAGGTTTCACAATGCTGTATTGTGCTATTTAATCTTGCTTTCAGAGAAAAATCAATCACCAGTCCTTTCTGATTACTGCTTTTGAGATGTGCAACAATTGCTTCTTTTCATTCACCCAGGAATACCTTGTGTACCATACTAGGTATATATTTTACCTGCTGTTATGAACTTGCAGGTCATGTTTCACACAGTAGTAGCAGCTCATTTTAGGAGCATTCAGGAAAGGTTGGCTAGGATAAATGCAAGACTTTTACTTATGGGTGAGGCACAACTAAACCCTCATCCAGCTACCATTCGTGTGGAGCTAAAAGATGCCTTCTCCTAATTTCTGCTAATTTATAAGAGAACACGTTACCCCACGCATCACAAATAAATGGCTATAATGGTGCTCAAAACTTCCCTTTGCCTACCATCTCATGGACTTTTCCTGAGGCAGAATAAAATGAAACCAGTATTTGATTCTATCTCATTATTTGCTTTTCAGGATTTGAACTTACTCAACTTTGATAAATTAAGACAAATTTTGTTTCTGCTTACTCTTTTAAAACTTTGCAATTTAGATATAATGAACCTGCCAGGGTTTTGCAGAACATAATACCTGTTTGGAATGGCCTCTTCCGTCTTTTGTTCACAAAACCCATATAAAAAGCCTACTGGCAAGCCTAGGTGTATGACTATACCATCTGCTCAAGCCCACAGACTGGGAGTTTGGTTTTATTCACATAAAAGTTTCAGAAGCTGCTAGAAAATGGAGACAGGCGACCATGTTTCTTGAAGTCTGACTTGGTTTAAAAGCTGAGCTGAAATCCATGCTACTTCAAAAAAACCCTACAGAATGAAGTGTATGTGAGAAATTCCACAGCTGTACGTTTAGGGCTTTGGAGGAGCAGAGCTAAAGGGTGGAGTATTACAGCTGGACTGCTCTTTCCTGCTGCACAGGAGAATTTTTATCACTAGCGCAGCAGCAATGCTTTGGCCTGCCTCCAACTGCGTATTTCCACAGTAATCTGGCTGGACTCAGGAAAGGCTTCAAGAATCCCGAACGCAGAGGCACTGAGTAAGGGCCCCTGTGCAGATCCCTCTTCCATGTCCTCACAGCCAAACTCAGCTAGTTTCAGCCCACACCGCACTCCCTCTGTACCAACAGACACTGCTCCCATAGCACAAAGGTACCAGGGCAATTTCTGAAGGCAACAAGAAAAAAAAAATGGCAAAAAAATTCAACTGGATTAATGTACATGCTAGGGTTGATCTTAATGATCCTGCTCTGTTCAGCAATAACTTCTATCTTCTATTTCAGTAAAGTAGTGCCAAATTAGAAGACAAGCATTTTAAACTGATTTTAATGATTATATGCTCACTTTATGTGCAAAGTAAAGAGGTTAATTAATTACCTTTCAAAGTTTTCCTGTATGTTTCCTTGCTCTGAAACCCTTTATTTCACCACTAGGATCTGGATTTCTTTTCTGCTTCTCTTTGCCCCCTGCCACTGGCCTCCCACAGAGAATACGCCTCGCTTACCAACAAAGATTAAACAGAGAGACATAAATCCAGCAAAACTTGACATGCACGTGAAAGAGGGAATATAAGCAAATTATAGAATCACGTCTGCTCACGGAGAATGATGGGTTTGAATTCCTCTATTTAATTTGCAAAACGAAGGGGAAAATTTCCAACTGTTTTAAAAAATAGAGGCATATTGGTTCCAGCTGCCACTAATCCTCCTTTTCTGTAGTAAGGCCATCAAGCAGGATGAAACAATACAGTGTTTTGACACTGGAAACTGAACAGCTGCACCCCATTTTCAAAGGCAACAAAGTATAGCAGTGCAGTTAAGCTGCATCAGGAATCAGGGATAAGGATCAAAGCTTCTGGGCAGCCTTCATGACAGTGCTTCTGAGAACAGAACAACAGTACAAATATTTGGTTTTGCCTAAATTTATTTTCTAGTAGACCGTGAATGATGGAATTTCATCTCTGTACACTCCTTGCCTCCCTTCCTGCCCTGAGTGGTACTCTGAAGCATGCCTTTGACACTGGCACTGGGCAATCATCTGCATAACCTGTGAAAAAACCCTGCATTTAAAGTTTTTGGTCCAGTACAGAAGCTACTCACATAAAGGATTCCCAGACTTTTCTAGTTTTAGGTAGAACGGCACTGAAAACAGCTGATTTTCTAGGCACGTATAAGAATGTAATGACTACCCTAGTAGCCCAGACCAAATGTTCCCCTAGTCCTGTATCTTGCTATCCTACAAGGAAAGCCTCCTCCAAAGGAGCATGTACATTATGATACTTCTCACACAGCCTTCCAGCTTCCCCCTGGTCCACAGCTCTGGGACCTTCTGAGCCCTGAGGAAGTTTTTCTTTGGCTCCCCTGAAGAGCCCACTGCTTGAACACAAGCGTCACACAATTTGTACACATACAGAACAGGAGTTTCCCAGTGGAACAGGATTTCGTCACTCATGGAGGACTGTGTGCCACATCCATCATCAGTCTGATGACACCGGCAGTGCCAGACTCACTGTACTCCTATGATAACTGATCTGCAGGCAAAGACTGGTCATGGACTTCTAGACATCCAGGAGTAAAATGAAATCCTGTGCTGCTTCAAGTGGTCTGCCAGAAGTAAAAAAAAAATCTTGGGAAATGTTCAAATTTAAGTACAAGGCAATACGCCCAAGCGATTAAACAGCACATCGAAAATATTTTTTGCACACACATATATCAATAAGTCTATCTATACATACCAGACTTACGGTAACTTTCCTAGCTGAGTGCAGAAGACATGCACTTCAATAAAAAAGCCTAATTTATTTTTCAATTTAAACCCAAACTCTGTCCTTACAACTTTAGAGAAAGAAACCAGCACTTTAAATATTCAAAATCTACTTTTGTAATAAACATACTAATAGCAAACCACATAATTTGAAGCTGGCTGGGGAAGTGGGTTCTTAAAAATACTTTGAGAACTCCAGAAAAACCTGCCTTTTTGTAAGATGACTTAAGTCAACAGTAAGGTTATGACTTATTCTCCCAATGACAACACAATTGCATCAAATGTACTTTTAGTTTACTAGGAAACCCACAGAGAGAAATATAGCCAGGGCATCAGAGCTGAATTTTCCATTAATGCCATTTTCTCTTTGGCTAGACAGTCTTGGTTTGGATTCACAGTGTATTCAGATTTCTGGCTCCATACCCTGCAAAGCAGTTAGTGGACTGGATTCATTCATTAGCCTGTTCAGTTATCATCAATCACTCCTCAGGTTTCACCCTCCATTTCATGACAAAACCAGACAAATCCTCCTGCTGAATTCAAGGTCAGTTTTTTCATGTGCTTTGGCACACACTTGACCAGCAGCTCAGAGGCACATGTATGAACTGTCAGTAACTATGGTGCACACAACCAAAAAATGATGAGGCAAGGACAATACAATCAACAAGACTGGGAAAGGAACTGTTTAAAGACATTGCTCTTTCAGCTGTTCACCCTCATTAGTTTTGAGATGAGTCCCCATCTGGTAGCATTTTCAGCTGATGTTACCTCCATGCTTGATGCTTGCTGTTTTCAGAATGATTAGCTTTTTTAGGGATGCTATATAGGATGCACTTCAGACTTCTAACAGTACCTTCAGAACTTACATCTACTGGAGTCATGTATCAAACGGTCTTCTCTGACACAGCCTTTCAAGCCTGATGCTCTCCCACCGACACAGTAAACATCTTATTAATTCAAATGTCCTGGGACTGACTACAAGAAACCCAAACATAAAATGCAGTTTTTTCTGGACTCAAATCAGTGTTAGCATTTTTGCCCCTTAGCGTTCTGCAGCTGAAGTTCACTTTTTTTTTTTTTTTTTTTTTGGCAGCGGATATCTCTGCATTCCACAAATCCAAAAGGTTGCTCCCTTGTGCTAGGAATGAAGTTGCACATTGCTCTAGAGACCATTCTGCTGTTCAGTGTGGTTCCCATCTTCACCTTCCACAACCTCAGATACCTGCAGAACCAAGCTGCCAGCTTGATCCACACACAACTTGAAATCAAATAATCTTTCTGGGATACTTTCAGACAGGATTATACTTGCATGAGGCTCAGCTCAACTTCGCAGCAACAGCTGACTGGCTAAAGCCAAATGTGAAATTGTATCTCAGGTCAACTAGCCAAAACCACACTGCAAGAGTACAAATGTGATCTGCAGCGAGTCTTTGCACTCACCTCACTCTCAGTTCTGCACCACAGACTCCAGTTTCCTAAAGGAAACTGCATCCCAGCCTGTAACTTACCGGCAATGCGTCCAAGCTCTTCACTATACTCACCATAGCCAGGGTTTACAATATGCATCTTGCACTTTAAACAGACAACATCCTCTACCAATTTAATACAGACTAACTTCATTTTCCACAAATTACTATGTTGCAAAATACAGATTAACTCCTCCTACAACTACTCTAAAGTCACTCCATAACAATTTTACCTAAGTAAAAGATTTTCCTTTTACTTGGCACACACAGTAAAAACAAGAGAGTTTTGCACCACTGAGTGGAGAACAAAATTTGGTGATCATGAAGAACTAAGACCATGATCACTTCCATGCTTACTGAATATGCAGGTTTCTCTGCAGAAGGAAATCCACTTAAAACATGTAATTTTAGCAGGTTAGCCATATTGATATAATTTCCTGTGAGGACAAATCCAGGATCTAACGGCTACCTCTTACACTGCTGACCCCAAAGTCTTTTAGTAATGTAATGTTTTTTCCATCTAGGAAGTGTTCAAGAGGCGAGAAGTATATAAAACATTTGACTGTCTTCCTGCAGTGTTTGTGCAGATTCCCTTCTTCTGGAGGTCACAGACCAGTTATTTTGGTATTGAATACAAACATCACAGATATGGAGTCATTAAAAATTCCATTCAATCCACATTCTGAACTTAGTTTTTACACCCACGGATAGCCATCACATCTAACAGAGACAACTTTGCATTGCTAGCATGCTATCTTCACACCATCCACCAATCCTCACAAGATCCTTCACCAAACATTTCAACAAAGAAAACAGAAAATCACAACCACCCTCATCCTTAAGCTCCATTTTGACACGAAGTATCCTACTCTGCATCACTTGGAGGGATGCTTCATTATCGTTTTGCAGGATCTGTGAATAGCTACAATTTCTGACAACCAAATCACTTCCATATTATTTATTTAAGTATCTTTATGTATGTATGTATCTATCTATAGGTATGTACGGGGAGTGTGCGCTTGTGCCTACATTTATGTACACACAAAGTCTAAACTTTTAATCTTCTAACTAGCTGACTACTGTAGTAGCTTTTGCACAGGGAACACGCTCACTGTTCCATAGCCGGACTGCACCTGGGCACACATTCTTTTTTCCTGGGATGACTACGGTACAGACATTTTGACACAGCTGACAGAGCTTGTGGTATTGCACTTACCCTGGGTGGGACAGTCTGCAGGGCTGTGATATAGTTCTCCAGAGCAATGCGGCGACGGTCATTCAGCATGGCTTCCACCCGTGCCATATGAGTCTCCACCAGCTGTTGTCTTTCATTCGCTGCTTCTTGTTCCAGTGATTCTACTTTCTCCTGGAAATGCTGAAAACAGGAACAGTGAAGACATCTTCAGAGACCAGTGGCCATAAACACCTCTGCCCACAAATCACCAAAATCTCGCCCCATGTCAGTATAGCTTGGCTCCCAGGAACTGGGCACTGAGCACACCTTCCACTGATTTCAAGTGGGAACAGCAGATGCCCTGTATTCCTGAACACCTGGTCATAATTTATTCATCTAACAAAATATTCCTGACATGTTCAGCACTACCACCAGTGAATCCTTCATTTGCCCCCCGAGACAGTGGTTCAGCGCTAAAGAATTGTGCCTAGAGACGGGAGGAGTTCACAAGCACATGTCCCCTGCCATCAGGAACCATCGATGTGACTGCAACAAGCAAATTACATTGAGGGGGTGAGGGTATTCCAACCTGATCAGAGTCACCATTTCTTATAAACTGGCCACCAGGAAGAAAAACTGAGCCAAACTTATTCCAATGAAGGAAAAGACTGACTGGGTAAAATGTACTGAGAGCAAAGCTGTGCAATCTAATACGCAAAGCAATCTGGTTCTGAACTTTACCTTTTTACAGTTCTGCATCGAAAACGTTCCAGCAGTACTGAATAATACCGGCACAGTGGGATTCAATGAGTGTCTGGCTCATCAGAATTTTTGAATTATAGTATAATTTTGGATAAAATGATTTTTGGCTGAGGATTTATTTCAGATAAAACCGATGGTGATTCCTTCCTTAAATCACATTTTTCCATCTCTGCTTTGAGCTTTTATTAGTTGATCATGGCCTAGATTTTGAAAGGGGCCCATGGGAACTGAGTTTTCAGTTCTTATGGAAGGCAAATCTACGTTCAATCAAAATTCTACCCCTCCATGAAGTCATGAGCAATGTCCTGCACAGCTGTTCCAGGGACTGGCTGCAAAGTACAGAGATACCCAGCAGACACTAAGAGCTGGAAACGAAAATAGCAACAGCAAGAGCAGAGAATAACATTAATCCCCACAGACGTAGGTTTTAAAACTTATTACACCCAGCATCCTTGTATTTCATCTGTGGTCCCAGTTAGTTAAGGTTGTGGCTGCATTTTCCTTTACCTGGATAACAGCTTTCTTGTCAGCCTTCGGCAAGTTCTTTGCTTGGCGTTCTGCCTCTTCCCACTCTCTCATGACCTAACGAACAAAACAAGGAGCATGACTTTTGTACTCTCCTCTCGTCTCAGGGCTTAGCAAGAACCAAGCACTGCAGCTCCCACAGTCATCTTTTTATATTCCTCTCTTCCTCTTATCTCTATTAAAAAAAGCAGTTACAACATTTAACAAAGGTAGGATCCTGTCATCAAATTAAACAGAAACAGTACTTCTTTGTCTGAACATCATGCTAACCTCTCACAACTCCACTGTGAAGCAACACAGCCATTAACCAGCCCTCAAGTGACAGAGGTGGAGGTCTCTGTGGGTGAAAACACCAACCTCTTTTCATCTCAAACAGAAAGGAAACTGCTTCCATCTATTTTATGCCCTTGGTCAAAATGAGTGAATTCCAACTTGTTCTAATTGATGCTTCTTTTGGTACCACAAAAATGTTTAGATGTATTCGGACTACACTGCTGGCCTTCGAGTAGGACAGATCAAGAATTACATGCAATTTGTACTATTTTATCCAGAAATAGGTGTCCAACACATCAAGTACAGAATGTATTTATATCTCAAGTATGATGCTGACAGAAAAATGATGTAGGAGAACTTTCAGTACCATTCCTTTCAGCAACATGAGAGGCTACCTCCTCCTGTAACAAAGGGCAGCATTTCAATAGTCAGGGAATGAGCTACTCTTTAACTTGCTGTCGTAACATCTGAAACCTTCTTGTGTCTTTACTTAGGGACTTTATTCATTCCACACCGAGACAGCAATCTCCTCTGATATCACATTTTATGCAGGAACAATTGCTCTCATCAAATGCAGTACACACAAGTGACTTGTTTAGTTGCAGGATTAGTACAATGTCCTAAGAAAACAGAAGAAACCTAGAAGAAATTACTCAAAATGTGAATTTCCTTTCTTACCTTTCTCATACACTTCCATATTACTTAATAGAAAACATGCCCTTTCTAAAGGGGATTTTAGAAAAGCTCAGAGTCTGCATGCATGACTGAAATTTTACCAAGACCAATACCAAAGGCAGGACAAATTAGACCTGCTGTGTCTCATGTCTGAAAGTTGAGCCTCCACCACTCAGATCCTAACTCAGGCTCCCCAGATTTCCCATATGCTGGACACTGCTAATCAGGCTCCTTGATGGACAGACTGTAGAGCACTGGTGGTGCCTCAAGGTACCTGGCTGAGCCTGTGACTTTAAAAAAAAATAAATCAACAAACCAAACCTGGGATCAAAGGAGACTTTTACAAGTCCCAGTCCTAAAAATGTAATACCCCCTCAGTTCTATACATGGTTGTAGACCCTAACGATTAACTAGCCTGCGGACACCTGCACTCAAGACTGACTCAATGTATGGGATTTTGTTGTTAAGCAGTCATCTTCCTTTTGACCCAAAGCCTGGGAATGTGTTTCAAGACACCAATGAACCTGTCATAGTAAAAACAGATCAACTTAGTATCAATGAAATTATCTATCTGTAAGAGATTTTGGCCTCAGTAACAGCCCAAGAGAGTGGAAACATGTATTTTGGGAAGTTAATGTGGTGCTGAAAACTTTGAAGTGGGAAACTGCTTTGTCTGCTTCTGGGTTTCAGCAGGGGTATGGTTACACAGCAGTTGTAAACACCTGAAGTCAAGTACTTTGCAATCACAGTCTTAACCTCACTGTGCTTTTTTACTGGGAACTGTAAGCTGAAACTTAAGTCCCAGGAATTGTACTACAACCTACATAAAGTGGCAGCCTAAAAGTACCTCTTCAGTTTACATTATCTTCTTATCAGACAAATACACATTGGTTTGCAAATTGTAGCCAAGCTCTAAGGAGGCAGGAAACCAAAACTGCAAGGACACATGAAAATTCATCTGCAAGGGGCTGTAGTAGGAGCTGAGGACAGAGAACACAATGCGCAGCGTACCAAAGTTACAGGTTGCCCCACCACCAGCTACCTTCCCCAGTACTTTGGCAGGGGAGATTTTACCACTTCTCTGACAATGCAGGACTAGAGGACACGAACTGACACTACAATTTAGAGCACTGTGATGTGTTCTGGAAAGAAAACAACTTACTAATGCTCAGAGTGCTGCTGCGTATTAAATGCACATTAAGTATTCATCTCTTAATTGGATGCTTAGGTCGTATGACCGTAGTGACCAAGAAAACTACATTCATGTACACAGGCGGTACCTTTCTATAGGCCTGACATGCCACTGGTGCCAGGATGTGAATGTTACACATGACTCAGAAATTATGGCATTAATTCAAGTTATAAACTATGACGATGTGTTCAAGATTGAGCACTGGCCTAGGTTAGCAACTTGATGATTTTCTTCTCCCTCCTCTCCTTTTATGTCTTTAAATCACATCTCTGATATCTTCCTAATACTCTTTCTCACTCTGAATGAGCAGTTGATGGGCTTTCAGAACAGTTTTCTTGCCACCTTTATCCCTCAAACCAACGCTCTGCTAATCCATATGATGAAAACAAGTATTGTGGGTAATGTGATAAGGAGACCTTTGGATAGACCAGGTCTCTCTGCCTGTTTTATTTCTCTAAACCTTTTAAGGCATGGAAGGCAGGATGACAAACTGACAGCCTACACAGCTAGTTGGGAGGGATGTAAATTTCAGAGTTCAGCTCTGGTGCAACAAGAGCGAACAGCCTGTGAAAAAACCCAGAATGACACGGCTGCTTTCACGAACAACATAAAGATTGCTGTGCTTTGAGTGCTGACTTTTGCAACTGA